>NC_136815.1:46466417-46862611 GCF_951394365.1 Tetrao urogallus | reverse complement strand
AGCGCATGAGTGCCTCCAATGTCTGTTTAGGACCTGCCAGCAGCTCTGTCCTTGCTCTGCTGAGTGCAGCTGCCCACTGTGGTTTCCCCCAGTACCCCAGCAAGGGGAAGGCTCTCTCCTCTCTCCCTGCCGACCACACATGTGCCAGTCCAGCCCACCCTGCACTGTGGGGCTGCAGGAGCATTCCTCCCAGAGCTGCCCAGATGCTTGGCCCTGGCTCCAAGCAACACCAGCGGCAGCTGCCCTTTCCTTCTTGGTCTCCTTGCTTGTCTGGGCTGCGTGCCCAGATGTATGCGTCGCAGGGGGAGAGGCAGGGTGGCAAGCCCTGTCCCTCTCTGTGCCGTGACTTTGCTGCAGCAGCGCCTGCAAGATACCATGAGGTGAGCTGGAGACATCCAATCGTGAATCCTTGCCATGGCCCAGTGCCAGGTGCTGCGGGTGCCAGGCCCCGGCAGCACACCGGCATAGTGATGGGTGGCAGCGGGCGGCTCCCGAGAACAAGGGCAAAGCAAACCATCATTGATCCCTGTCCCCAGGGTGATCGAGCACAGGGGTACTGCGAGCTGAAGGGCGTCCTGTGGGAAGATGACAGCCGTCCACCATGCGGAGTGGCGAATCGGCTGCTAGCAGAGGTGTCCCAGGACCTGACAGCGACCCAGGTGAGGGGTTACAGCCAAAGGCAAAGGGAGCCGCGTACCCGTGCTGGTGTTCTGCTGGTGGACGGCGGTGGCTTAGCCCTTCCAAGGGTCTCAGGCAGTCTCCTGTACAGTGTGTCACGAGTGACTCTTTTTCAGGGTGTGACAAACAACATGAGGATGGCTGCCAGCAACGTCCTGGTGGCTCTGGACCGGACGCACTTCAGCTTGGTGATGCTGAGCTCCAGGGCCATTCTGAAGGCCATGGGGCAGATAGCCAAGGAGTTTGTGCTCATCACCCTCACCAAACTGTTCAGCAACTACGGTAGAGTGCTCTCAGCCACCCTACATCTATGACAACCGGGGAAAGGGGTCTCTCCCCTCTGCGCGTGATCTGCATTGAGCTGGGGGATGCAGGGCTTCCGCCCCTCCTCCCTCGCTGCCAGGGCTCTGACCCTGGCCCCCTCCTTCTCCCCTGCAGCTTCACAGTGCATGCCCTTCATGTGGCTGATGTTGGCTGGCCTGCGCAGTGTGGTGGGCCAGGTGAGGAGCGGCCAGACCCTGCGCCTCGCTTGTGCTGGTGAGTGCTGGCTCCAGAGCAGGGGACTCAGGACAGCCCTTGAAGCACCCCGCCCTGCAGACTCTCACAGGTTCCCTTTTCTCTTTTTTTTTTGGTTTTTGTTTTGTTTTGTTTTGTTTTGTTTTTTCTTTTAAAATTAATTATTCATTTATTTTTCTGTTTCACCTTGTTGTCTCAGTTGTGCTGCATTGGTCAGAAGGAGTCCAGGTTCACTTCTGCTCTGGAAAGCAATGCCCCCGGCCTGACATGGAGAAAGAGCAAATCTACGAGAATCTTTACTGGCTCTTCTTCTCCGTGCTGAGAAACTGGCAGGACTGGGAGGGAAGGGGAGGGGAGGGAGGGGAGGGGAGGGGAGGGGAGGGGAGGGGAGGGGAGGGGAGGGGAGGGGAGGGGAGGGGAGGGGAGGGGAGGGGAGGGGAGGGGAGGGGAGGGGAGGGAGGGGAAGGGAGGGGAGGGGAAGGGAAGGGAGGGGAGGGGAGGGGAGGGGAGGGGAGGGGAGGGGAGGGGAGGAGGGGAGGGGAAGGGAAGGGAGGGAAGAGGAGGGGAGGGGAGGGGAGAGGAGGGGAGGGGAGGGGAGGGGAGAGGAGAGGAGAGGAGAGGAGAGGAGAGGAGAGGAGAGGAGAGGAGAGGAGAGGAGAGGAGAGGAGAGGAGAGGAGAGGAGAGGAGAGGAGAGGAGAGGAGAGGAGAGGAGAGGAGAGGAGAGGAGAGGAGAGGAGAGGAGAGGAGAGGAGAGGAGAGGAGAGGAGAGGAGAGGATGAGAGGAGAGGATGAGAGGAGAGGATGAGAGAAGGGGAAGAGAAGGGGAAGAGAGAGGAAGAGAAGAGAAAGGAAAAGAAAAAAAAGAGAAGAGAAAAGATGAGCTAAAAAAATGTGTTATTTATTTAAATAAATGAAATGCCAGAATCCTGGCTAAGAAGTAAAAGAGTATTTTTTTACCAAGTCTTCATTTTAATAGCTGCTGTCTCTTCTCCATACCAGTTACAGAATCACAGAATCACTGAGTGCTAGGGATTGGAAGGAACCTCATATGATCATCTAGTCCAATCCCCCTGCCTTATCAGGAACACCTAGACTAGGCCATACAGGAATGCATCCGCACAGGTTTTGAATGTGTCCAGAGAAGGAGACCCCCCTGCCTCTCTGGGCAGCCTGTTACAGTGTTCTGTCACCCCCACTGTAAAGAAGTTTTTTCCTCATATTTTTGTGGAACCTCCTGTGTTCCAGCTTGCATCCATTGCCCTTTGTCCTATCGCTGGACGTCACTGAGAAGAGCCTGGTTCCGTCCTCCTGACACATATCCTTTACATATTTATAAACGTTAATGAGGTCACCTCTCAGTCTCATCCAAGCTAAAGAGACCCAGCTCCCTCAGCCTTTCCTCATAAAGCAGATGCTCCAGTCCCTTCATCATCTTTGTGGTTCTGCACTGAACTCTCTCAAGCAGTTCCTGTCCTTGTGAACAGAGGGGCCCAGAACTGGACACAATACTCCAGATGCGGTCACCAGGGCAGAGTAGAAGGGGGAGGAGAACCCCTTTCGACCTACTAACCACAGCCCTTGTAGTATGCCCCAGAATGCCACTGGTCTTCTTGTCCACAAGGGCACAGTGCTGGCTCATGGTCAGCCCACCAGTGTTCACCAGGACCCCCAGGTCCCTTTCCCCTACACTGCTCTCCAACAAGTCAGTCCCCAACTTATACTGGTACCTGGGGTGTCTTCTTACCCAGATGTAAGACTCTGCACTTGCCCTTGTTATGTTTTATTAAGTTTCTCCCTGCCCAACTCACCAACCTGTCTAGGTCTTGCTGGGTGGCAGCACAGCCTTCAGGCATGTCAGCCACTCCTCACAGTTTTGTGTCATCAGCAGACTAGATTCACTCTGTTCCATTGACCACAACTCTCTGGCTTCTTTCCTTTAGCTGGTTCACAGTCCACCTCACTACTCGATTGTCCAGACCACACTTCCTTAGTTTAGCTGCAAGGATGCTGTGGAAGATGGTGTCAAATGCTCTACTAAAATCAAGATTGCCCACATCCACTGCTTTACCACCTTCTATCCATCTGGTAACTTGAAAGGAATTTAGTAGCAATCAGCTCTGCACCCCCACAATTTGATCCAGAAATTTTAAAGAGAAAACTGGGTCTTCACAGCAGGGAAACAAGGAAATACTGCTCATAGCAGGTACCTCTTCTGAGCTGGAGCTCACTCTCTGAGATTCCTTCAAATGAGAAAAAAGAGTTCTGAAGACCTTGAAGGAGCAGACTGAAAATATGTCTATTTCTAAGTTGTACTGATAAAGCTTGTGCTGTTAAAGATGACCAAAATACTGCAAATCAAATCTCAGTGAGGAAGAACATGGTCTCATATCTTTGAAGGCAGATATTAAAGGTTTTCATGAAATCTCACTGCAAGAGAAAGGAAATGTCCCAAAGATTCTACCTATCTCTGAATGTTTTAGAGCAAAAGACATACACAATATTTCTTAAAACTGAAGTTGTAAGTAGGAAAATGAAGGTTGAGTGACTGGAAAATAATGGAAAGAAAGTCTTGATTTAAGAAAGGTTAAAAGCCTTAGCGAAGCACACAAAAAGGTTTAAATTTCTAGGCCCGTCCAACTCAATCTCTCAAGCACAAAGGATTTTAAAGAACTTCAGGTTCAACCATAATAAAATTTATGCAGAACTAATAATCACCTGTGGAAATCAGCTCTATACAGAGTAAAGTACTGTCAAGGAGTTAACTAGATCAATCTATGCCTGTGACAGGGGGGCAGTAGGCCACTGGGCCCCCCCCCAACCCAACAAAATGGGAAGGAAAAGGGAAAAGGGATAGGGAGATGGGAGCTGGGCTCAAGGAAGGAAGAAAAACAGCGGCAACAATCTATGGAGGAAAACTTATTTTACTAGCTATGATATCAGAATGCAAGATAACACAATGTAATACAATCTAATTGAAATTGAGACTAATCAGTTAAATAAGATAGGAAGGAGAGAGAGTTCCTGAGACTGAGTCAAATCTGAAAAGCTTGGAACGACTAGGAAAGCACCCTCCAGCACCCACTGCAAGGCAGCAAGAGACACCGCCCCACTCGGAAGGGCCAGATGCCGTGAATTCCGTAATGTATAGGGATAGGTACCTGGAATTGGAGCATTAACACTTTAACTCCCAGTGTTCTATGTGATGTTATGATGTGGAATACCGAAAACCAAAAAAACACAAAACCATGACAATAATATTAGCATAGCTAGTATTCTGGAATTATCTCTGTAGTCCAAGATAATAGATGGTGACACAGAGGAAAACAAGAACAAGATTAAAGAAATCTATCCAAAGAGGTAAGTGATGGCTTTGTTAGCATTAATGTTAAGTAGAGAAATCTCCTGGAAAAATTTAGTTTTCCCACTCAGGAATCAAAGTGGACTTGAACCATGGAAAAAGAAATGAAGTTGACCCTTGTTACCAAACGCTCTGAAAGTCAGACTGTGAATCAGCCCTGTGATGAATCCAACTCTCCTTGCCATGAGATGGAGTATTGGGACAGATGAAGGCACACGGTGACGATTTAAATACTTCAATACAGAACTTTAATGACCTCTGCTCATGCTTTCCAATTGCCTATTTCAGATAAACTTCTGGGGCACCCAAGCTCCCTCATACCACTCCCTCACTACTTGATGGCAAGAAGAAATAAAGATCATTATCATTTACCCTCTCAGACTCCTACACGTGCTGTCAAAGGGGTGAAAAATACCATGAATCCAGGGACATCCTCCCATCATCCAGAACCTAAACCCTGTGGAGTGACTGTTCTTTTATTGGTTCAATCACTACTGAAAGGTGAGACGGGTCCCATAAGTGAAAGTAAAAAGGCAAGAAGGCTTCACAGTGACTGAGAATAAGGGGGGTGAAGGCGAATAGTTAGAGATAGTTAGAGGAACAAGAATGTAGATCTTGTTAGAAAATAAGGGATGGCAGACACTGTGACTGGGATAGTGAGGGGGATGAAGGCCATAAAGATAAGGGTTTGAGAACAGCCCGAGGACATTTGGCAGGGAGGTGATTAGATGTCCACAGGGCAAGAAACCTGTTTGGGGGGATGTCCCCAGAAGGCCAGAAGCCTTCGCGAGGAAGACGACAAATCTTCATCCCACGACCCACTATGCATGCGCAAGAGGGGAGGGTCTGCATGCTAATGAACTCTCGGGTGTGTAATGAATATGTATCCGAATTCCGGGAAAACTATTGATTATGTATTAGATCAGCCTATATCTGTGGCACGATTTTTCTTGACAGTGTACAAGTGAGGCAGATCTATCCCCCTTGCACCCGGTGTCTGCGCAGCACTGAATAAACCGTACCTGCTTTATAACTACTTTGTGGTCATAGTGCTTGATTCTGCACATCAGTTTGGCACCCTCAGATGGGACACCCTCTGCTCAGCTGCAGGACCAGTTGAGAAAAGGGACACCTTAGGCGCGCCCCGAGATTTTTCAGAAGGACTCCCCTTCCTCATCCAATCACTGTGGGAGCAGACAAGGACCATCCATCGGCAGACCAGGTACGTGTATGGAATGAGGGGATCCATAAGCTGTATGTGTACAGCCTATATCTGTAGCATGATTTTTCCTGACGGTGTGCAAATTAGGCGGATCTATCCCCCTTGCACCCGGTGTCTGTGCAGCACTGAATAAACCATACCTGCTTTATAACTACTTTGTGGTTATAGAGTTTGATTCCGCACGTCACTGCCTTCACACTCCTT
This sequence comes from Tetrao urogallus, assembly GCF_951394365.1. Classification (NCBI taxonomy): domain Eukaryota; kingdom Metazoa; phylum Chordata; class Aves; order Galliformes; family Phasianidae; genus Tetrao; species Tetrao urogallus. The sequence continues at coordinate 46,856,632 of NC_136815.1, read as the reverse complement.
TGACAAAGGAACTAATTTACTCTGTTTCTAAAGTGAGTTTCTTAGTCATGACCAGTCAGTGGGCTTTTGAGATAGACTACTGCAAGAAACTGTGTTGGCTCATTTACAGTAGCAGCAGTGGAGAGCTGTTCAAAGATATAAAGGATTTTCTTCCGGTTGTAATTGGATCTGCTGAGAAGCTGGATGGTGACACTTTTTTTATTAGCTTTCAGTTCAGTCTGGACTGAATAGTGATCTTTAAACGTAGAAAATTTTAACTGTCTGGATTGAACCTGTGACTTCCCGCACAGATACTGGGAGAGAGAAAAATTTATCAATTCAGATTAGGCCAAGGGAAGCATATGTGGTGTGAAGTACAATCTGCTGCACTGAATTCTTCAGAGATGTGCAAAGGGAAAGGTGTTCAGTTCAAACAACAGTGACAACAAGCACTGTTGTCTTTTGTGTATCTCACACAGACATCAGGCCAAAATAACTCTTACCTACATTTCATTATGAAAGAAATCTGACAGATTTATTCTAATGATTTCGAAGATCAGATCCTTGTTTATTATGTGACAGTTATTAAATATGAACTACATATACTTCATTTTAACTGTGGTTTTGGTTCAGAAGCATAGACAACAAGAAGATGTCCATTTGTTGTCCTGTGTGTGCTTTGACTGCTTTGAAGCATGCAGGCATACAACAGGTCATTTCTTTCAGACAATAATCAGTAAGTACGCTATCAATAGTCACAAGAAGAGGTGATAATTCAGCAGGAAAAATACGTTCTATCAAAATGTCTTCTACTTCATGACTGTTGAGTGAAAAAAATAAAGGCTTGCAAAAAGCCATGTCAACAACTGCTACCAATGACACTTAAAGCATATTGCTAGGTAGCATATTGTTCTTCCACAACTACATAGGCCTAGGAGTGCACTGCTAATTGCATGTAAGTCTACAGTATGTTTAGAGATAATGTTTTAAAGGGACACATTAGAAATTTTGAATATTCAAACAAACTATTTGTAAAATAGTCTGTGGCATTGTTGGATAAATTTTATGCCTTCTCTTCATATTCTACAGTGGATCATTGTGTCAGAATTCTTTTCAAACTTTTTATCACCTCAAGGTTACCTGCAAAGGGTTATAGTAATCAGGAAAAAAGTGTTTCCTTGCTGGAAATGTAATACTGATTAGTTTGCTTGAACATAGCTTTCCCTTAAGAATTTTATTTTCTAATGTTGGTGCACTTTAACTCTGTATTCTACTAATCAATAAATTGGTTGAGATAAAAAGAGCCTCCATAGCCTTAGCATTTGAAGCTGAGGAAAGCATAGAAAACATTAATTTCAGAGTAACCTATTTATTTCCATAGAAGCTACAACAGATAAAAAGAGCACAATAACACTATCTGCTAAAACAAATTCTCTGCTACACAAACACTATTTTTTCAGCATAGTTGCAGCTGTTAGCTGATTCATGTGGAGAGGCTGATCGAGATTCCCTTTGTGGTGTCACAGCTGTGCATGGTTTTCATGTCACTGTTATCACTACTGAAATGAACCACCCACTACCTCACTGTGCTCACATCCACTGCTTGGTCTACATAAATGTTCATTAAGTGCTGATAAATGTTAGTGGGTGCACTTTTTTTCCATGTGAAGGAACTCAGTGACACACCTTTGGTTCATCTGCACTTCTGTGTCAGAATGCCCCTCTGCTGCTGTCACACAGCAACAAAATGTAACAGTACCAGTGGGGTGGTTCAATCTCTACTGCCATACCACCAACGTGTGCCTTTGATGCATTACTTGTGGAGCAGATCTTACAGGTCAAGTGTTACAGTAAATGCAGAGATTGGATGGAATAATAGACATCAGATTAATAACATGAGTCCAAACGATGTTAATGTTTCTGACAGCCACTTAATTAGGCAAAACTCCTACTCTTATTGTTGAAGCAGATATCTTGAGATGCTAATTAATAAGAACAAACCTGCTCTGACATATAGTAGAAACTTTTAACAAAATATGTCTCTACTCTCCTATTTAAAATGAGCATTACACTGACCAATTGGTAACACTTTAAAAAGACAACAATTTAGATCTGGAAAATGTTATATATTTCACTGTCAAGAAATCACTAGCAACTCCTGGGCTGCATTCTGCAAACCTCCAGGCTATCTGTGTGAAACCTTGCTGCCTACTAAGTGTACTATTTACATCTGGATGCAAACATGCAATTGAACATTACATTTAAAATTCAAGGAAAGCACCATCTAGAACTATTACATTTCTGACTCCTACACTGCCTTCTTCATATTTTTTAATGAAATTTCAAATTTTATTCTGTTTGATTACAGGGTATAATGCTGACTGTGTAATAAGCAGGATCTTTCAGGCAAGGAAGAGCTTTATGTCTTAAATTTCCATGCAAGTGGAAGATGTTGAATACCAAATAGCTTCACAGAACTCAAATGTCAAAGCACTACATGCAAATAAGTATTACCCAAGCTTTTCCAGAATGTTAAAGTCAATTATGGCATCCAGAGAACACCAATAATAGTAGTCTCAGAGCGAGTCAAGGGAATTTTTCCTATGGGAAAAGGAAGGATAGCACCACATACTAAGCAGCTTAATACAATACTGAGGACAGTAATGTTACTTAAGTATCTTCAATATCTGCACAAATGATTCACAGGTAATGTCCTGTTTATCATAGGAAACTGTCACAGTACTGATATTTGTTCTTAGGTATGATCATGAAAATTTCATGATCAAACAGGAAAAAACCTATCTTGAGTAATTATTCTGTGCTAGGTTTACTAACACAATTTCTGCTGGGTTGAAGATGCTTTCCATACTGTTTTATACAAAATATTTTCAATCAACCAAACCACCAGACATGCAGTGTGTATTCCACTGAACTAAAATTGATATATTTCAGAAAAACTAATAATTAATGGCTATTCTTTGTTTAAATTTTACTTGCTTACTATTAAAGTATCTGCAAACAAATTTGCCAGTGATTCATTCATGCTGTGGAAAACAAGCTGAGACTGAAACAAGACAAAAGTTTACTGTTTATGAAAACTTCCTAAAAATTAATTCAATTGAGACGCATTTATCCTCACCTCACCTCTGAATCATTTGTTCAATCTGCCTTTTCTCCATCATGCTGTGCTGAACTGATTGCTTCAGTGATGTAAGATTGGGAGCTGGGAGATGAAAATGTCTTAACACAATACTGCAACCTGCTACTATTTAGGAAACAGTCAGATGAAAAAAATCTGGGAGGATGTCAGCCTCTACCATGCAACTAGAGGGTATTTTCTTTTCCTGAGCTGGAGTTACAAACGGGGTTAAAAGCAGCGGTATTTGAAAGAAGAAACGTAATCATTAACTTAATAGTGCAGGGTGTAGATTCAGCAAACAGTATGCATTTCTTGTTCTCCTTGCTCTCAAGTAGTGCGTGGAATTGGGATCTCTGCACACAGCATCAAGTACATACCACATTTTGCGTGTGTTCCCCTGTCACTGCCCTTTAAAAACAGTTGCATCGCACTGTTAGGAGCTCCTAATGGGACTTCTCTGCTCTACCCTAGACAGTTCCCATAGCTGCTTTGGGTTTAGTTGTGGTTCCTGGAAATCCTCAGGAGTGCTTGATTTTTGTTTTTCAGGAGTCGTGAAGTAGTGCCAGAAGGGTCTGCCAGGGCACTGCTAGTTTAACTAGGGAGGCACAGATGCCTATGGAAAAAAAATAAAAAGATTATACTTGTGTTTAAAGGTAACATATGACTCACTGATTATATGAAAGGAAGTGTGATTAACTTGCATGTCACGTAGAGATGAAGCTCAGTGGCCTTGTATGTACAAATGGGAACTCCTTGATGTGTGCTTTGTGGTTATCTCTGATTGTGAAGGACATGCTTACAGTGCTTACAGTGTAGTTTGGGGTATCACAGTATAAGGACATAAAACTATTAGAGAGAGTCTAAAGCAGGGCTATGAAAATAGCGAAGGGTCTGTAGGGCAAGAAGTATGAAGCGCAACTGCCTGAGGGAACAGCATGGAGCTGTGTGAGGGGAGGGCAGCTGGGGGCTAGGGGCAGGTGCTGCACCACAGGACGGTGGGCACGGCCCTATGTGCTGGAGTTCAGTAAGTGATTGGATAGTGATTTCAAACATAGGGTTTGAACTCTGTGCGGTCCAGTGGGGAGCCTGGATTTGCACTAGATGATCTTGGTGGGTCCTTTCCGTCTTGGGATGTTCTGTAGTTGTAGTTACATCATTCCTAAGCTGTCAGCATAATGTGCATAGGGGAGGGCAACATGAGGATGTTGAGGGAAACGACAAATTTCAAAAGTGTTACTATCACCTATCCTCTAGTGTTTTTCCTGTACTTTTGGAGGTGAGGGGAAGTGCAGTGGTGCAGTGGCAAAGGGTGGGCCTCTCCCAAGGCTGTTCTGCAGCCAAATCTGCTGTCAGTGCCAGGTGCTCAGACAATTGTGATTTCTCATTAGACGTGTTTCTCCTTTGATCCAGGGATGCAGGTGCATGTGAGCAGGCACCTGAAGACCCTGCTCAGGAGAGTGCCTGACCTACTTGCCTCAACACCAAAATGTCCAAGAACGTTTTGCTGTAGAAAGGAGAATATGCAGTGAGTCGATGTATTTGTGATTTAGACCTTCTATCAAAGCCTTAGCAACAAAACTCCTGAATCTCTGCACCATATTTGACATTCTTTTTTGTTTAGTAAGTTTATTCAGGGTGCCAAAAAGGTATAACAAATATGATATTGGTACCCTGTTGAGACATCACGAGGCTAGAAGCAAGACAAGCTATTCACTGCTTATTTTCACTTACCCGAAGACAAACTGATCTCTTAGAGTAAATGAAGCTGGGATAAGGTACAGCTCTGCTGTTCTACTTCAGTTCTTCACAACCTGGATTTTATCTGCTTCCCACTATTCAGGATAATACAGGTTCCACATAAAACTGTTTTGGTCGTACAACAATTGTGTTTTCAGAGGAAATCCCTTAAGAACAGCAAAAGACAGCCAGAGAGTATACTGGGAGTTAGTGATCAAGAGAAAGACATAAGATTATCTCCCAGCATGGGTGTCTCCCAGGCTGTTCAGCTATCCTAAGAGTGAAATAGAAAAAAAATAAACAAAACTTAAAATATATATATATATATATATATATATATATAAAGGAAATCCTCCAATTCTGTGTATCTTCGATGAACTGGAAGATAATTATTCCCCTTAGCTGGGAGTTAAAGTACTTTGGCAACAAATTGTTTTCATTTATTTTTCCATTTATTTAATACTCTTTGATTCTGGATAATTGTTCCTCAGTCAAACCTGCATGACTTGGATTTCCAAAGTGGTGACAACTCAACATTTGAAATCCCTGTTAACTGAGAGGTCCTAGCTCCTTTGAAAGTAAAAATAGAGTTTTTTCCTTTACATTGCTGTTTCCCTATCAGCATTTAAGAACTAAAGTAGTATTTAGTACATTTCACATTAGTGTATTTCGCCTCAGGAAAGGAATTGAAGGCTGCTGAAGTAAGCACTTTTAAACTACAAGCAATTTATCTGTTTTTTACTTTTAGTTTTTAAACCTTAGTTGATTATTCCTTTTCATCATTCTACACATGAGCGTGTGATGATACTGAAGAAACTTCTAGATTATTCCTTTTCATCATTCTACACATGAGCGTGTGATGATACTGAAGAAACTTCTAGAGCAAAAAGTAAGTTGTTGGGATGAGCTCATTTACTCTGGAATACAAGTGGAAAAAACTCACAAAAGAAAAGCAAGGTATTAATCAAGAATTTCATACTTGTTAAAATATAATGAAATTCTTTTCTACTCATGAAATCTAGGTGTAGTTTCCATATTTCTAGAGGCAAACAAAAGTATAGGATTATGAGTTCTGAGACTCCCATGCAGGGCAAATGCTAGGCACTGATTTTCTAATAAAGTATGGCTACTGAAGAATGCTACAGGAAAAAGCAGCAAAATATCATTTTACTATTACATTCCGTGAAAAACACTATCATACTACATAGCAAATTAGAGCACTCCCCCTATGAGGACAGGCTGAGAGAGTTGGGGCTCCTCAGCCTCGAGAAGAGAAGGCTCCAGGGGGATCTTATAGCAGCCTTCCAGTATCTGAAGGGGCGTACAGGAAAGATGGGAAGGGACTACTTGTAAGTGCAGGAGGGGCATGTAGTAGCAGGGTAAGGGAAAATGGTTTTAAACTGGAAGAGGGTAGATTTAGACTAGATGTTAGGAAGATATTCTTTACTGTGAGAGTGGTAAGACACTGGAATAGGTTGCCCAGTGAGGCTGTGGATGCCCCATCCCTGGAAGCATTCAAGGCCAGGCTGGATGGGGCTTTGAGCAACCTGGTCTAGAGGGAGGTATCTCTGCCTATAGCAGAGGGGTTGGAACTAGGTGATCTCAGAGGTCCCTCCCAGCACAAACCATTCCATGATTCTATGAAATTTCCATCTGGCTGGAGGAGTCAGTGTTTATATTAGTTCACATAGCAACAAGATAACAAAATTTACTATGAAGACTGAATGATGGTACTAAGTAGTTAAGAGTTAATTTCCCTTTTTTCCCCAACTGTTTCAAATATTAATCATTTTGGTGTACTATGCCAGAAAAATTCAAAAGCAATAACGATACTTTGTATCTCCTATATCTCCAATGCATAATGTTAGGATATCAGTATTATTGAAAGCTTGTTACCCTGTGAAAAATTATTTCTCTCTTTTAATCATTATAAATTCTCATCGTTTGACATGAGATAGAGTTAATTTTCTTCATAGAGACTTTTATGATGCTGTATTTTGTATTTGGGGGGGGGGGGGGGGGGGGGAAACAACAATATTGATACCACACTAGTGATTTGGCTTTTGCAGAGCAGGTCTGCACGGAGCCACGGACATTTCAGCTCCTCATGCTGCCCTGCTATCAAGGGGTGCACAGGGAGCTGGAAAGGGACGCAGCCAAGACAGCTGACCCAGTCTGGTCAAATGGATTTCCCATACCACATGGCATCATGCTTAGCAATAAAAGCTGTGGTAAAGAATGAAGAAGTCAGTGATGGTGTTTGTCTTCCCAAGAAACTGTTAACGTGTTGGTAAGTCCTGCTTTTCTGAGAGTGGCTGAACATCTGCCTGCTGATGGAAAGAAGCATGTGAATTCCTTGCTTTGCTTGTGCATGTAGCTTTTATTTTACATAGTCAACTCAACTTTCTTTCTCTCAACCCATGGGCTCTTGCAGTCTCAGTGTTCCAGTTCTCTCTGCCATCCCATCTGGGGAGCGTGAACAAGTGGCTGAGTGGTGCTGAGCTACCTGCTGAGTTACATCCCTACACAGATAAAATACCTGTGGCAAATATATATATATATATATATGATACTTTTTTTTTGGCTGAGCTCATCAGCTGGCTGCAGAGTAGATTACTGTAAAATGATATTGCTGTTTCCAATCCTGTCTGAGATTTCTGAATGCAGATTACCAGAAACATAGTTGCTATTCACAGTTTTGTTCATCTGGAGAGCAGTTTTAAGAAAACAAGCAACGATTTCTAATATAAATAGAATTAGAGGCCAAAGGGAAAATCAAAACAAAACCAGAAAAATACAGAGATCAGAATTGATGATAAATTTTAAAAATTCTCATATGCTTTAAAGAATGTGCATTTACAAGGAAAGTACCTCCATATTTTTTTTCATTTAAGACACAAAGAGGGTGGTACAAGGACTGTATGAAGAAATGAAGAAAAAAGGACATTATTTTTTTTCTTGGTTGATTCAGTAAGATTTGTTCAAGTGCATTTATGCCATGACAGAACATCGGTGTACATAAGCATCTTGGTGCATCATTTGACCTTTTATTATAGCACAATTTATTGAATGGCTAGATGACAGTGCTTCCAGTAAGTCAGAGCTGTCTTCCAGTTCCCTGTGGGATAGCTGGACCAACTTGTAAAACATAGATGAAGGAGGAAATAATGAGAGAAATAGAGTGCACTGATAAAAAGAAAGTTGTTTGTATGCAAGCTGCAATATGACAAATAAGAAGAATAAATCAGGCTTTAGCTGCAAGCAGAGGAACTTCTTAGCACCGCAGAACCAAAATAGATCTAAGAAAGGGTTTGATAGTACTGTAGGAATAACTTGATCTACCCAGACAACACTGACATTCTAAATAATTGGAAAAAGTTGAAGTGCTGGTTTAACAAATTAACAAAAGAAAACATTTAGCATTAAGTACAAAACTAGGAGCAAAGAAGTTATTTAATTAGGCTCCCAATGAAAATGCAGGTATATTATTGTAGAATGTTTTAGAACAGATTTTTTTTCTCTTACTGAGAGCCCAAATATTTAAAAGTTAAATATTTAAAAGTGGGGAATTCTTGAGGGGTTTCTGTAATCAAGAAAAATAACTAGCTGCTTTAAAAAAAAAAAAAAAAAAAAAAAAAGTCATGGATTAGCCTTTAGGTCCAGGCCAGACAGGAGTTTTGCTGAACCGTGCCCCTGTGAGTTCTGTATCCTGAACAATTTGTCTGTTTCTTACAGTTTAATCCCAAGAGGAAAGATAGGTATATTGACTTTTCAAGTGTAACTATCATAATTTTATGAATGCATATTTACTTTTCAACCGTGATTATCCAGAAGCAATTTCAAAGAGTTTCAGCAGAACAATGACATTAAATATCAAGTTGTTCTTATATGGTGTTTTTCTGGCATGCTTCCACCAGTGTGTAGGATGGACATGAAGTGTTACAGGGAAAACTCATATTGGTTTCAGAACTGGAAAGAGACTGTGCCTTGCTGTCTGAAGAAAATTTTATTATTTATCATAGATATTTGAGAGGAAAAACAATCCCAGGTAACCCAAAATACAATGTGTGATGAGGTCCAATCTGCTTGATGTGGAAGAGAAACCTATAAGTAACAGAACTTAACAGAACCTATTGTAGATTTTCTTAGTGAAGGAAGAAACCTGGGGTCAGAGCACATATCTGTCGGGCACTGTGGGGAAAGAAGGTAATATCTCTTGAGAGAGAAAAGTACTGTAAGCTACCCTTCAATATTTGTTAGTAATTTGTTAGTAGATGCTGTAAATTTGGACTCCCAGTTGCCATGGTTATGAAGAGACTTTTGTACTGACCGGTAACAAAAGTGTTGTCCAGTTATTTGTTGCCTGTGCTTCACATGTTGCTCACTTTTCATAATGATTTATTTCAATTGCTTAGCGCTTCTAACAGAAATATCCATCACCTTCTGGGGTTTGCTTTCTCATTCTTTCCCAGCTCCCACTAATAATTCAGGACATTGAAGAACTGGAATCAGCAGTATCTTTTTCTCACAGTGATTGACTAGTTGCTAACAGTTTAACTTTGAATAAAATCTAGGATATATTAAGATAGAGCTTCAGACACACCAAAGACTGGTATGGTTGAAATGGAAATACTTTCATGACTTTTTTTTCCCTTTTATCCAAATATATATGCATTTTTAAGTAATCATTGGCAAGTTAAACACCTCCTCCACATTTTCAGAATAGTGTGTAAGCCACAGTGCCAACTGCAGAGCATGTGAACAAGACTGGAAAGTGAAGCTGACTCAACTATTTCCAGTTCCTGAAACTAAAACCATGGAAAAGCATAAAGTGGAAGTAAATGAAACTTTCATTATTCCAGTAGCTATTGTAATGAGCTACCATATACACTGCTATCAAGGAAAGAGTACAGCTTGGTCCACATCACATGAAGCATGCAGAAAGAAGATAAGATTTTCCACTGTGATAGGGGGGTGACTTTGGGGCCCTGTTTTGCTTCCTGCACTGAGGATTTCCCCCAAACTGTGGGAATTCTGGGGCTGTAGTGCCCTTCGTGCATTGCTATGGTTTGAGGGTGTCAAGGATAACCTAACATGCAGGATCCAAATTTTTTGTGAGACCTTTGTTGCACTGAATGACTACAGCTAAGGGAAACACCTAGATTGCATCAAGTGAACCTTGAGCAATGACCAGCTCCAATGACCCAGCTGTGTGCATTCTCACAAGCACACAATAGGAGTCCAAGGAGAGAGACTAAGTTAAGGTATTTCCTTGATGTTTCTCCAGATGCAATGCAGTTTTGCTTAAGAAGAGGCTGTAGCACTGAAGGAGATATAGGGAGGGTTATTTAGAGTTCCTAACATATTGCTGTCCTGTGTATCTTCACTCCCAACCCTTAAGCAGCACTCAGTAGACAATCTGCTCTCCTTGATTGCCTCTCAATTTCAAAAGTAGAACATCTGTTCACTGGTGAGTGAAGGATTTTTAAAGTTAATCTGTATTTGCACAAGCTCTATGGAAGCTGTGTATCGAAGCCCATTAGGTTCTTGAATTGCTGGGCTGTCACGTGGTTTTTATTTTTCTTTAGTTATAAGCAATATTGCAAGCAACTTTTTTAAACAGACAACAGTCCATTCTTTATTATTACCACTTTATGACAAAAACAGTGGTAAATCTCAGTAATCTGGTGGTATCCCCCCGTTTTTAAATGCCTACTTGAAAAAAGCTCATTTTCATGAAACCCTGTCTTTCTCTCTCTGCTCTTTCAGGGCACTACTTCCACTGCAGATAATGCTTTTTGCTGTTACTAGTGCTAGTGAGGATGAGCCCAGCTATCACCCTGACAGGAGGTGATCAAAGAGGAGCAGTACTTCCCCATAGGCTCCTGACAACAGTTCAGTGTGAATCAGCAGAGAGATCTTTGATGGGAAATATGAGGAGCAGTGCTCGTTGTGGCATTCATTGCACATGCTGTTGCTTGTGGTTGAACAGTTGCTTTAAGCCAGATCAGGAAAGGAATTTTGATCCAGTCTTTGAGGAATAACAAGCGGTCACTATGGGAACAAACACGAAGCAAAGCCTTTCCAGTCATACAAGAAACCACATAATCAAAGGGAATACTTTTGCCTTTCAGTTTGTGTTTGTTTAGTATCAGTCTTCATCTGTAACTATTACTTGGTATCTTTTGCACAGATCTCAGTTGACATGGATTTCTTTGTCATTTTCTTAAGACTGTAATTTCCTCTCATATAGTCTTAACTTCCCAGTCAACTCCATTTCCATTGATAACATAATGTCACAACATCTGCAAGGATTTGTGTCTATTTTGGAAGCTTTCTGTCATGATTCCTGGCCCCTCAGCTGCTGAGCATTAATTCCTCTGATCTGCAAACAAAGTGATCGTTATGAGCCCAAAAGAGAAGTGGCCTTAACGTTGTCAACACTGGTTTGGAATGTAAATGTCAGGGAGTCCACAGGACTCCTATAAAAGCTCATCTAGATATTAAAGATGTTATTTTTGTAGGGAACAATGTCAATATTGTTGCCTGCTCTGTCTGAGGAGTTAATGTCATGCTTGAGCAGTGGACAACAGACAAATGACAACTGTGTGATGCTCAGTTTCATAAAAAAAAAATAAAAATCTTTTTTGTCACATGGCTTTCCAAGGTGGCTTCAGAAACGTAGCCAAGCTTTTCAGAGGTGACCAGCAATATTCTGTCTCTTATTCTGGACATCTGTTGATTCAAATACTGTAAATGAACCATATTTTTTTGAAGATAGAACTTGCAACTTTCTGAAAACAATTGTTTAGGCAGTTTTAAAAATCATGACCAAAATGAGTTGGTTTGATCAAGAAGGTAGTGTGCTGCTAATGCATGAAGATATGTATTTCTAGTTTTTCAGACCTCTTCCTGACGTAGAAAGAACATAAATATAAGTAACCTGTAATTCCTTTTGCAAGAGCCATGAGATGCAGGAGCTCCACACGCTTTTGTATAGGCATCCACATCATGCCGTTCTCATCCCAGTCTCTTCTCAGGGAGTAGGGATTACTGAGATATTTCTGCTGGTCTTTTTAAAATGCAGACAGAAGAGCACGTTATCACTGGGAGAGTTGAGTTGTGAAGTTACCACCACAGTTCCCCAGGTAAATTAAAAGCTGCTTTCAGTTGTTCTCAATGATTGTGTAAAGTGCCTTGCATTTAACACAAGTGTATAAAATTATCATGGTATCAAAAATATCAATGTATATAAAATATACATTATACATGTATAATTATCAGGGAGTATCTTGCTTGCAAGTTCACATTCCATTCAACTTCATGATTAATGTAGTCAGACCCATGTGAAAATTTTCTTTCAGTTTCAGTGAGATGCTGCCAGTGTGTTTCAAGTGAGTTAACACCACTGTAGCTAAATGATTAACTCATGTCATTGCTGTGCTGGTCGTCCAGGCTGGCTGACCTTTAAAATAATAACTAGAAATTAAAAGCTTAGAAATACGACTCAGACTGAAACTAGGAAATGAGTTGAAGCAATTTGTACGAATGGCAGGTGGTGATATCTATGTTACTGCTACAGTATTCCCAGGATGTTTGAGAAAAATTTGAGTAGTCTTTCTGAATCATTTCCCTGAATATTTTTCCTGTCTCTGTTCTAATCAGCACACCTTTCAGAGTGCAGAGGACAACAGAGGGCAAAGGATGAGAACAATAGAAAACAAAAAAAAGTAACATAAACCACTATGATATTGTAGTTTTAGCCAGGCAGGAAAACAACAGACTTAACAAAAATCTGAAGTGCTATTTTGTTGGGAAATCAAATTCATGCACAGATGACGAGTTGCAAAAAGAAAAAAAAAATAACCCAGTTCAAATGAAGAATGCTGAAAGACAATGTCAGAAATAGTGAATTGAAGCAAAGTACGTATGCCAAGTTTTATACAACCTGAAGTCTTACCTTAACAACTTTTCATCTTGTGTGAATATGAAGTATTAAATGAAAAAAAAATGGGAATGTTACTACAATGATTTGGTATTCATCATGAATAATAAACACGATAATTTACCATTTAGATTTCTCAGGTTTGCAAATTAATTCTCATGGTGAATCAGAAGGCAGTGACCAAAGAAAATTTATCATATGAAGTGATGCAAAAAGTGGTAAATCCTTCACATTGCTCATAAATCACTGGGCTTATTGCTGTACCTATTTCCCTGAACTTTTGTTCTTCAAAACCATTTGATTCTTCTCAGTCTCTCTGCATCTATTTCAGAAAAAAGGCACCTGAAACTTCAGTGTTTCTTCATCTATGTCTGTGTGTAGGAGCCATGCACATACATACATATATGCTGTCTTTTGCTCATCCTCAACAACTTGTGTTTCCAAGTTTAGACAACAATAGATTGCAGAAAAAGCAATTCCATGATTAAAAATATGTATTTGCTGTGTGCAGTCAACACCAGTTATATAGAGCAAAGCATACATTATCAGTTACTACTGAACAGCCCAAGGTTATGAGGCAGATCCCTGCGAGGTTTAGTCTCACCCTAACTTTTCCCTGTGTCTGGTCATTTGTGAGCAAGAGATTCAGTGCTTCAAAAAGGCCACACTGGGGATATGGATGCAGAGCAGTATTTATAGGCTTAAGGGAGGGGAGAGAACATTCATTCTGGATTGTTTGCCAAACATGAAAATGTACAATCTAAAATATATATCTAATGGCAAAGTAGCTATGTGAGACCAGTCTTTTCAATGCAGATATACATTTTTAACATACCAAAGACAAAGTGAATGCGGTAGCTCAAAAATATGTGGTTGTCTCTGAATTTGGGGTTTACTATTTTATAGAGATTCATTTTATAAAAAAGAGACATTTTTTTTCAATTAGTATATTTTCCACATATACTAATAATTATAATTTTTTAAAAAGGTGATGATTGTGGAATTTTTTTTTTTCATTTCTCTTTTCACAGATGTTTCCATGGGGGAAAAAAAAAAAAAGTATTCAGATCTGCCAAAATGTAACTTTCCTTTTCTGTCTCTTTTCTTTACTCGTCCTCTCCCGACTTCTTCCAACAAAAGGCACAGAAAAGTTGTTGGTCAGAAAAGGAGACACAAAAGTACAAAGAGCAGGAAATTATCTACCAGTTATACCAACCTGAAATTGAAGTCATTAGAAACGGAGTGGTTTTTTTGCTTGGGTTTGCTCTTGGTAGAAAATTGAAAAATTTAATATATTTTCTTTCTCTTCCTTTTGCCCCGTGTAGTGGATGAGATGACGTTGTTTTTGCATAGTAACAGAATGTTGTGAAACCAAAGAAACAAGTCTCAGAGCTTGTGATACAAGAGAAGCTTCTGCTTGCACAGTATGTCTCAATCACACTCACACACCCATTCTTTAAAAAACGTGAATCATATCAGAAACATTTTTTCCTGTTTTTCCCAACTCTTCTTCCCCATCTCCATTATAAATCTCTGGGTATTCATTAGAAATAGAGGCTTCTTAATTGAAGAAAAATTGATTACAATAGGATGTCCATGTGGTCTTTAATATTCACTCATGGTCAGTGCTGTCAGTGTGAATCTTCTCAGTCATTTCAGTAAGCCTTCCTTCAGCACCTCATGCTTTGCTAACTGCCTCTGCATTTCTACACTTTATGATAAAAATGATACTCCTCACTTCACAGCCAGGCCTCATTCGTATCATTGCCATTGGGCAGTACATACATTTGTGAACAACTTTTCAAGGATGAAGCACAGGAAGAGTGAAATTTCATCAAAGATCTCTGATGAACACCTTGAGAGCTCACTGTGAACGGCAGCCACTGCCATCGAATTGGAGTGATGCATTAGTGTTAGTTTCACAAAAACAAGGTCACATAGCTCACTGATGCTACGCTTTAGTTTCTCTTTCTTTATGTTTTGATAATTATAAAAAGAATTTTAAATTAAAATAAGTTGTGTTACTTCATATACTTTACTTGTATTACATATTGTATGAGAGCTGCTCCGAAAGTAATGCCTCCTATGTTGTTTCGTGGGCCCATGATGTCAGAGATGGATGTGGGTGGTATAGCAGTGGATACTGAACTTTTCTGCCAATATCCCATTTCATGTGGTTGCCAAGTGTTAGATGGCAGCAGAGGGGCAGTTTGACAGAATGGCATCTGACATGGAAGTGTGCAGCATGAAGGCCCTTCTTTTTCACTGGTGTATAGCTATATATAAATGTATAGCTAATGGCAGTGACTGATTGAAAAACAGTTTTGTAGCTGAGAATTTTCTCAATCAAGCAGCTTTATTGTGCTCTTTGTAACCATTATTGTTTCCATGGAAGTAAATAGGAGGCATTACTTTTGGAGCAACCTACATACATGCATCCCAAGATAATTCCTCTTCACTCATTGCAGCCCAAGCAAGGAAGAAGGTTGGACATCCACCTGTATTTCTAAACTGAAAGATCAATTACTTAGTCATGAGTTGCCTTCAGTGTATGCTAGTAAGAGAGAAAATACCTCCTGTCTTTGGGAAAGTCTGTATCAAAACAGCACTCCCAAAAGCCAAACCAAGTAAATCCAACCTTTTTTTTTTTTTTTTTTTTTTTTTTTAGAACAGTATTGAGATACACTTGGGAATTTATTTTGCTAATTCTCAATAAAGTCAATTCCAAAGTCTTTATAAAAAAACAGATCTGCTTTAATTAGTTATGTAACTTTTTCATTATCTCCCTGTGTACCAGAACAACGTGAAAGGAATCGGAACAAGGAGCACAAGGAGTAATAAGTGGAACTGGGACTTTAATACACTTTTTAATAATTTGGCATGTCTCTTTGCTTGGCAATGACAATCGCAGGAACAGATATCATCCAGATATTACCCAGCCAGCTGCAGCAATATGGCATGATATTTTATGAAGGTGCATTTGATATGAGCCAAATCATGGCAATGCAACCAGTATTCCTTTAATCTGCACATCTGGGAAGAAGGAAATACTTACATTTTTCTTTTTCAGTTTTGCCACATGTTTGCTGCTTCCAGGAAGAAGTTCCCCCCCAAATTCCACGCCTAAAAGTAAAGAGTTTGCCTTTGTGTCTACCTTCTGATGGTAGGTGAACAGTTGGACTTGATGATGTAGAGATCTCCTCCAACCTTAATAATTCTATGATTCTTACGAAGAAATGCTGAGGAGAAGAGAAGGCACTGGAGAGATCTCATTGCAGCTTTCAAGTACCTAAGGTGAGGAGGGAAACTGATTTTTTATACAATCTGAGGGTAATAGCACAAGGCAGAACAGTTTTAAACTAAAAGAGAGAAAATTTAAATGCGATATTAGGAGCACATTTTTTACTCTTAGAGTGGTGAGGTACTGGAACAGGCTACTGTTGTGTGAAGTTGTTGTGAGGATGTTGTGAGAAAAACTGCAGATTCACAGTTCCTGGAGGTGTTCAAGGCCAGGTTGGCTGGGACCCTGGGCAGCCTGATCTGGTGACAACCCTGATTATGACAGGAGGCTAAATCTAAATGATCTTTAATGTCTCTTCCAACCCAAGCCATTAAATGATTCAATGATTCTATGGTTCTGTCAAGTGTGATCTTTGCTAGAGTGAAGGGAATGCCAATCACACCCATCACTTCTACTTAACGGTAAGTAACGTTAAATGTCAAAGGGAATTGCTATCTGTCCATATTCTTAGTTCCTACCAGCTGCATAATGAACTCCTTGCAGCTGTGCCATTGATTATAGTTCCTATACACATTGCTCTGCTCTGTTGTTAATAATACCAATACACACAGCTTCATTCCTCCTGTGCTCTCTCTCAGCAGGGGAAGACTTTCTAGTTGCACGGTTTTAGCAATATTCATGACCCTGAAAACAACCAAATCTAGACCATGAGAGAGTTTCTGTGTAAATAATCAATTTTATGTTCAGTATTCCAACCAAAATTTGAAAGAAAACAAAGTTTGGAGATATCTATTTCATTATCATGAGATTTTGTTTTGGTCTTACGAGTTATTTTTTAAAAATAACACTAAATAAATTACTGAATTTCAAATTGAAATATTCCCTTTCTGAGAGAAGAACACATCATTACATGGTGTAGGTTCAAAGCTTCATGCCAGTTTTCTCCCAACTTCTCCCAACTTCACTGAATTTGAAAACTGTCCCAAATCTGCCTCTTCCCTTTCCCCCCCCCCCTCCTTTTTTTTTTTTTTTAATAATAAGTTTACAATTCATTAAAATGTTTGGTCCAGATATAGTTTTCATTTAATTTCCTAGAGACTGAAAAAGAAACAAATGTACATAGGACATAGTCTAGGCAGTTTTAGAAAAGGACCTTTCCATGTAAGGTCCTTGTTCCCACTGTTGACAGCTAGCGAAAGAGCTTTCCCCAGATAACAGTGACTCAATAGGGAGCAAATGTGACTGTCTGTGTCTGGGATTTTTGTACAGAGTGAACAAGCTGAAAGGAAACTTATTGTAGTTATTATGCAGAGTTTTAAAATTACTCAGCCAGAAACACTGTAGTTTAGTTTTTAATTACAGATTACAGTTCTTGAAGGCTGATATCAACTATCAATACTCTCATCCAGTAAAAAAGGGCATTGAAAATGTCTCCACAAAATGAGCACGTTCAATAGATTGTAATATACTGCAGTGTTTTCAACTTAGTCTAAATAAAGCAATAGAATGTAGGCAGGTTCTTTCATTCAAGCCAGATCATTGCAGTGTTTATGGAATGCACAATTACTCAGCAGTCTTGCTAGAAATCTGATGGGGGTCTCCCACTCAGAAATTTCACATGACATTACAATTTTTCTTGGATCTCCCAGGCCCTTTTCTAAGAGTTTGCTTTCATTCTTGAAGAAAAATAGCTCTTTCTAGCTATTCTTCACATTTCTGATGAATTGCAAAGTGATTTGGCAATTACTCAGAATTAAAGATAGACCTGTCAAACAAATCACTTAGAAGCTGATCAAGAGCAAGTTAAAGCGTCAGGATGTAAAACAGAATTAATTAAAACCAGGAAATGGCTGTAGATTTTTTTTTCCCCTTGGATAATAGTGACTCAGTCTAAGCAAAGACACATGCAGGAAAAAGCCACAGTACATCAAATGGCTTATATCTCCCATTTTAAATTAATGCTCTGCAATTTAGAGGCACAGGGTACTTTAAAAATAAACTGTTTTGTGCATCAAGTGTCAATAACCACATTGTGAATATCTCCCACCATGTATCCTAGCTTACCCTTTTAATCTGAGGTCATTCAACAGGACTCCTAAACATGTCAAAATCAGGAATTAAACTGCAATCTTAGGCTCCAGAAAGGTAAACAGTTTTCCTTCAGTTCTATGCAGGTTTTGACACTTGATTTTAGGTTGGCCTGGAACATCTTGTAGTCCTGGGCTGGGATCTGAAAGCTGCCACATTGGTACAGTGTTGTTATTGGCATTCTTGGAAGCTGAGTATCAACGTAGCTATTCTTTTCAAGCCAAAGGTGGCCCCCGTGGAGACCCTCATGCTGCAGCGGTTTCAGCAGTACACGTTAACTGGATAAATAGAACTAACAGAGCTGTCGATCTGTTACCTTTTGCAGGATCTGCTTTTAGAGAAAAATGTTTTCTTAAACAGTCAAACATACAAAGGAATAGACGCACGTGCATGTTTATGTATGTTATGATGCCTTCACTGATTAAATATTCAGGCATTCCTTTGCTCTATTTGTGGGTGCAGACGTAAAGATTCTGATTTTGGATTTCACCTGATCTAGTCACCTCTATAATAATTTTTTAAAAATAATTTAGTGTATACTGCACTGTCTTAGAAAAGGGAAACAGAGACGTCAAGATTGAGACAGCACTGTTAACCCCTGTGTCATCTATTTTCAGGATTTTGGTTACTGAAGCAAAAGGTTAGCTCATATTTCAAGACCACTGCTCTACAGTAATTAAGCTCAAAGACAGTTTTGCCAGGCTTCTTTCCAATAAAGGCTCCTCAGATGATTTTTTTTTACTTTTTTTTATTAACGGTAAGCACTTTCAGCCACAGCAAGTGCAAAAGGTTTTCTCAGGGCGTCATCCACACTACTCCTGTCAAGAGTAAAGAGGAGAAGCCTAATTCGGTAAATATAACTCAGCTGATCCTTCAGAACCTACAGCATGATTTTAAAGGGGCAAAAATGTGCAGTACAGTTCCTTTGTGTGAGTCAAGATTCCTCTCTAAAACACTCAGTTCAGATCATACCAATGGAACGCAGAGTGAAAATAAGATTTGTTATTCATTTTCATAGTAAAAATATTCTTCACCTGTAAGCCAGATGGAATTTTATATTAAAACTCTATCAATCAATAGAAGAACAAACAAACATTTATTTGGATAAAATCTTCACATTGACTAAAAAAATATGGATGATCTTTGATTTATTTCTCCAAATATCTGCTGGTGCGCTATTTTGTTCACAGTGTTTTGAACAATAACATCAGTATTTGTTTGTACAAGTACTGGTGCCTAACTCTTTGTCTGATTTTCTTGTGATAAGCTCAGGGAGCAGAAAACTCATGCAATTTAGGTGACAAGGTCTCCTAATTAAGATTGAACTGCCTCATTTCAACAGCTGCAACAGAGAGCTGTTGAACAGTCCAAAGCCTGAAATAAGTTCCTGATGTATTCAGTTAAAAATTTCATGTTTTAATGAATATAACCTATTAACACTGAAACTGGAGAAGAATAACAGTAGTTTGAAACTTCGTTTCTTAACATACCTACTGTGCAGAAAATGAAAAACTATTAAAGTTCCAGAAGTTTCCTTCATGAAATCTGTCATCTTTCTCCCACCATAGTACTTTCTATTCAGATTTAGAGTGTAATATGTTTTTCCATGGCAGACTACTATTTTGTAAGTCAGTTCTTCATTCTTCTAATAGCACTGATATTTGATTTATATTATTTGTTTAGCATAAGTAAATGTGGCAGAAGGCAATTAAAATAAAGTTCTTTAAGTTTACAAGGGTTTCAAGCCTGGAGCATGCTTAATTAAAGTCAATCATGGGAAAAAAGCACTTAGCCCTGCAGCCCTCCACATTTGTCAGACATCTGAATCTTGGGAAAGGTTAATTAGAATCAAATGAGGAAAAAGTAAACACTAAAAGTGCTTTCTGGGGTTCATTAAATTAGAATAAGTCAAAATATGTAATATTCATCTTTGTAACAATGACCAACACACATCTTTTCTCCTCTCCCACAGTCGTAAATCTTCCCAATGTACTAATTTTGCATATTTGGAAAGCCCAACTCTTCACTATACCAGGTCTCCAAAGCTCTATTTTGATGGTGAAAAGGGAAGTAAATGAAAGTTTTGGTCCTCTTTACATTGACAGAAGAGAGCAAAGGCACTTTTGTATAAATACTAACTTTTAAAATAGATTGTTATTTATCTCCTCCTGATTATTTCACAGTTTCCTTCTCTGTCTCTTTGTCTTCCACAAGATGAGGAAGAAGAAATAAACTTCAGAATTCATATAATGATACTTTAAAGAAAATCTGCTTGATGGAGGTAAAGCCATGCCTTGGATCAAGAAAGAATTTTAAAAAACCAGCAAGGCATGTTGATTTTGCAAAACAAATTCAAAATCAGTGAAGAAAATCAGTGCAGGTTTCCTGAAGGACAAAAGAGCTTGCGATTTCCTGATTGCACAAATTCTCAGTACCGAAAGACCTTCTCTTGGGTGCCTGTCCTCTTGCAAGGAGACTAGTTGGTGTGCTTGTAGCCCTGGGGTGAACCAACATATCAGCCCAGTCAGTGCCTAAAAGATGGAGAGGGAAACAGAGATTGCACTAAATTGCTTGGGAGTAAACTTGGTTTTAAGAAAGTGACTTTCTGAGTTTTATGCTGTGCAGAACAGAGAGGAAAGTGCATGCCAGGCAAGGAGGAGCAAAGAGGGGAATGCTATAGGGTATATGCTGGCCAGATAACCAGAGATTTTCAAACCCACATGAGACAGGAAGTCTCATTTGCCTGTTCTTGAGGGAATAAGAATGTATGGAACTGAGAGCTCATGAGAAAATTGGAAACAGGAGAGCGCTGCCCACTGTATGTCTTCAAGAAGGTAAGCATGTACCCACATTTCTGGGCCTCTCAGAAACATAAATTCTGAAGGTTTGCAGCCTCCTCTTGTAACTAATGTCTCACCACAGCATTTCATCACAGTCATATCTTTGTCTCCTTTGCATGAATTAGATTCTTACTGAAACAAAAGCCTTTCAAAATAATCCTACCTGGCAGTTATATCAGCTCTGGCTGCAGTGATGCAGAATATGTAGAATGAATGCAGCTGGAATATAATTTGCTACAAAGCCATCCATTTTCATTTGTATTCATTACAACAAACTTTCTCTGAAACATTAACTAGTCTGTCTTCTAGTTTCCTTTTTATTAATCCTCTCATCTTCTTCATCTGCAGTGCTCATAGTGATGATAAACCAGTCAGAAAACCTTCATAAAAAACAGAGAAGTCTTTGTCTCAAATAAGGCCAAATATGACCTCCTTTTACAGAATTTGGCAGATCCACAGATAGAAGTGCTGCAAATGTGTCTGTAAGAAAGCAGAAGGAGGCTGCACTTCATCAAGCAGAACAATTCAGCCTCCTTCATCAGCCCCAGGTAGAAGGAGGTGCTCGTCTTCCGTGCCACAGAGCTGTCATCTCTGTAGAGCAAAATAGGGTCCTGTAGTTTTCACCTCACAGATTAGAAAGCCAAAAGACTCCACTGCCAACTTCTCTGGGGTGTCACCCTCCACAGTACATGTGGAACTAGAGTGCGCTAATTGAGAAAGACATTCAATTTTCACCACAATATTTCTGCTGATGGAGTACTAAATTGTTGTAATGCTTAATTTTTTTCATTCTTCCTAAATGTCCAGTCTGACTTCTCCTAATTTTAAAGCTGTATGATCCTTATTCTACCTTCATGTGGTAGACTAGCAATAGCTGCTAAAAACTTTCTCACCCCAATGTGGGTAGATGCAGCTTTCCATTGTATCGTCACTTTTGGGTTACTACTTCCAGTTATGCTGTCTGCAGCTTGAAAGAGGTAGACATATAATATACAATATATATATTATATATATATAATATACAATAATAATACGCATACAAATAAAAGGAGAAACCACAGATAAAATTGTAGAATTTGAAAATCAGTCTTGTTGCCCACAAAGGTAACAATAATCACACCGATGATGAAGTAGCTTACTTTCTGCCTAGTTTCATGACAGTCTTTCTACATAGATGTTCTTAATTTTCAGTAAATCCAAATGTCATCCTTTTCTCTATGAACTAAGAAATCTCATCCTATTTCTGCATCTTGATCCAAGTTCTTTTTTATTACCTGGATTCAGAATACTATCTATTATCTCAGTACTCTCATAATGCTTATACTTCAACCCGATTAGGTTAATCAGAGCTTAAGGGTTTGAATTATCTCCTTGCAGGGGGTCAGGAAGGAATTTCCAGCTGCTTTTGTTTATTTGCTTTCTCTTTTTTTCTGAAGCATTATCTTGTTGTAGCTTGCAACATCTAGACCAAGATATAGAGCATTTACACCAATACTCTGAATGAAATCCGTTATTGTTGTGTCTGGTCATGTACTTGAATTTAATCAGTTGAACAACACCCTGTCTCCTTTTTGTGATAATGGAATATGATGTTTATTTCTTATATTGTACTTTTGGTGCACCAGAAGATATGGTTTATCTATTGGAATTGTCTGGGTTTACCTGATTCGATCATTTCTGTACTGTTGCAGAGGCATTGGTCACAAATTGAACTCTTCCACCCACTTTCTGTAACTCATATTTTTTGAAAACTGAAATATCTGGCTTAACTAGGTAAAGTCTTTGGGCTTGATTTATGGAAGAAGAACAACCTTTTGAATATCGTTTGGTTACATAAATCAAACAGTATGAATTAACTGTTCCTGCTGTCCTCAAATTCTGTGTATATCTCTATCTCTCTTCCTGATCTATGCAAATTAAACAACTCGTCTCACACTAATCTTTATAAAGCATGAATTTAGCCCTCGAAAAAAGATGCAGAAAATTCAAATAAAAGCTTCTGAGCACATTCTTGAATTGTTGATACCAAACTGGGGGCAATAATCATATTGTGTTTTCACTGCTATAAGTAGCTGTAAGTTAATGTCTTTTCTAGTTTGCATTCTAAAAACTATGTAAAAAAATCTCCATTAAACTTTTTCTGACTGGCAGATGCCATAAGGGGGAAGGTTTATATAACTTTCGGCAGGGGGAAAAGTACAGTTCATTATCTACTCTAAGTCAGTGCCCAAAGAGATGTGGTGTGGAGAAATGCTAAACTTGAAGGGAAAGAGCAGGAAGAAAATGAGAGCATAGACCTACCTGTCAGAAACACTCTCAGCAATTAGAAACCAGGAAACAACAGTGTGTTTAATAGTGAGAGAAATAGAGAGAGAGAAGTACAACTTGCTGTTAATATATTAAGAACGAAGGTAGGTGGCCTGGCAAGAAACATGCCATAGGAAAGATGTCATAAAGGGTCAAAAAATGAAGTATTTCTGGGGAAAAGGTATCAATTCATGGAATTAAACCAGAATAGTAAATGTGAAATGCAGCAAGTTGTAAGACATTAATGGAAAGGTGGTGCAGGATGTAACAGTATGATGGCAAGATCTGGTGTGAATTCATATTGGTTCAGAAATGGAAAGACTGGGAAAGCAAATGAAAGGATATTTATTTTTTGTACTTCTATAATAAAGATAGTCTTTAGACTGTAATAAAAATTAATCAGAAACTGAATGTTATAGCAATTCTGAACAGTCCTAAAAGTAAACTGAATGAAGGAAATGGGATGGTGTAACATGGTAATTCAATTGAGTGAAAGTTGTTTTCCCAAGTGTCTGCAAAATTTGATGTCATTTCCTTCAAGGCAGCCTAATTCCTGTAGCATCTCTGAAATTCTGCAATACAATTACTTCCAGTCTTTCTGAAGAAATGTAATTCTGTGCTTTGGGACATTTTCATTCCCGTGAGTAACGCTTCCAGAAAATGCTGGTTTCAGAAAGAATACAACACCCTTTTATGATGCTTCAGTTCTCCAGCAGCGAGTGTTTACAGAGACCTAACTCCAGTGGCTAATTTCATCCTCTGAAAAAAAATCCTGCTGAGCTTGAAATACATTCCAAACATTTCAACTGTTCACAATATTGCACCACAATAAAAACAAAACACAAAAACTTCTTTGCAGAGTAATAAAATAACAAGTGAAATCATTTACCTGCCAGCATGCAGCAGAGCATGAGGCTGTCCACAAGACATGAGGAGTTCAGGATCTCTTGAGTTAAGCCCACACCTGTGACATTCACTTGTTTGTGAAGCTTTGGCAAGACAAATCATTCTCCATCTCTTTCCTTCATCTACTAGAGGCAATTCACATCAGGAAACAATTACACATTTAAGTACTGCCACGGCATACAGTACTAAGTTTAAGATATGGCATTTATTTCTTCCACCCCTGCCCCCTGTGTCACTTTCATTGACATCATGCAGTGGAGAGAAGGGAGCACCATACTTGCTTTGTTGTCACTACTGGTAGAAAGTAGGAGGGACAGTCAGGACAATTTGCACTGAAACTGCACATTTGTGTTATGTCAGGTACTGAAATCAGTAGGAAGCTTGTTTCATGGTTGTAAACGTGGCGCTTTGAACCTCCTTTGACAGTACTTGCTCCTTGAGGGTGAAGTGTGGCCATGCTCTGCAGCAGTTCAGATCCCGATGTCATCCTACCACCCATGAGAACTACCTGCCTGTGCCTCTGTGCTCCAGCCCCAGCACTGCACTTGCTGTGTGTCTTGGTGAATCCTTTTGTCTTTGGAATACAAAATACAGATCCAGAGCTACCAGGAAAAGAAATTTAAACATAAAAGTCTTGTCGACGTCGTTCCACATCCAGGGATGTTCTGTTGATAGAGAGCGTGGCTATCAAACTTGGTAAGATCTTTTCAAACTAACACCATTTAACAGATGCAGTCTTTCTCTATGAAATTTGTTGCCCAGAGAGGTGGTGTATAACCTGTCCCTGGAGACAATCAAGGTCAGGCTGGATGGGGCTCAAAGCAACCTGATCTAGTTGTAGCTGTCCCTCTTTATTGCAGTGAAGTTGGACTACGTGATTTTTAAAGGTCTGCTCCACCTCAAACAATTCCACGATTCTATAATTTGCAATTGAAACTCAGCAAAACCACAACAGGTTTTTCTCTATTTCCTTTTTTTTTTTTTTTTTCTTCTTCTTGGCAGACGAGGAACACATCCCTTCCCATCCAGTTTTCCTTCCCAGTGATACCTACAGCCAAAGACAAAGGCTTTCCATTTTGATTCGCAGCACTAATAAATGTGAGAAAGCATTTAAAAAGATGTAACTGTCAAGCAATAATTAACCACTGAGCTCTTTCCAGCCACTGCAAAACATACTGCACTAGTGGCTTTCAAGGATTAAATATGAGACCACCATTGTTTGTACATACATTGGTATAAATGCACCAGCAATTACATAAACTGTTAGCTGAAAAGTTAACAACGTCTTATCTCTGTGGTTCATTATATATAAACAAAAATAACAAGTAACTGTTTATTATAGCACAGGAGGGATTCTGATTTATAATATAAATTATAAAAGCAAAGCCTTAGAAGTTCCTTCCCAGTCATACTGCTGTATTATCTCAGAGTACAATTAGTAAAGTACATCAGGATCAGAAAATTCAAACAATCATCTGCTTTCTTTGGTGTGATTTTTAATATTTTTTTAAATCTATATAAACACTCATATACATAATGGAATACCAATCTGAAGAGACTGTAGTGTAACACCAGCTCTTAAAAAGGAAATTACAGAGCATTTTGTGGAGGTATGATGAATAAGTTGGCTCTGTGACTCTTCCTCCTGCTTTCATCTGTTTAATTACATTAAATCTTAAGTGTATCAGTCACAACAGTCACCCTCAGCTGCTCTGCAGCAGTTTAACTGTAAACTGTTTTGTAGCATTACAGCTTTTCATGAACACTGCTGCATTTGCTATGGGATTGTTATACACCCTCTGTTAATTTGTCAAGATCTTCAAAAGGTCTTCCTTTAAAGAGTAGTACAAACACTGAAGAGCTTATATAAATCAAAACATACCATGACCCATTATCACAGGTAGCAAAGGACATATTTTGAAAGACTTCCTGGAGAAAAAGATCAAGCTACTACCTGCAGGGCAGGCAGGGATTCAAGAGTTCACCATTTATTTCAACAGCCCCATGGATACCATGGGGCACGGTGCTGTTAGCATTGGGAAATTATACCTAAGATTGTACTTTCCTCTCAATATGTCTGTACAGTGCACTAAATACTTTAATTTTGTGACGTGATTTAATGTTTCACAGCAAAGTCTTTTAAATTTAAGCAACATGTTTCAAAATAAAATAAAAATCTATTTAATCTGTTTATTGAAAGACAAGTACTAACTTAATGAGAGACTCTGGATTATAAGAATAGCTTCAAGTCCAAGCCATAAAAGTATCTCTGCCTTTGCTGGTGGTTGTGTTCCCTTAGAGAACACAACCACCTCCATTTTCACACAGAATGGTATTGCAGCAACTGATGTTATTGCAGCCAGAAAGCACTTTGACATGCTGGCAGATGAGGTTTGGACCACTAATGAAGAAAACAAAGTGATATCTCATGCATAAAACAGCATTAAAAAAAAAAAAAAAGCAAACCACGACCAATCAATCAAAGGAAAAGAAGGGAAGGAAAGGTGTAAGGAAGGGAGGCAGGAAGAAAGAAAAGGGAGGGGAGGGGAGGGGAGGGGAGGGGAGGGGAGGGGAGGGGAGGGGAGGGGAGGGGAAGGGAAGGGAAGGGAAGGGAAGGGAAGGGAAGGGAAGGGAAGGGAAGGGAAGGGAAGGGAAGGGAAGGGAAGGGAAGGGAAGGGAAGGGAAGGGAAGGGAAGGGAAGGGAAGGGAAGGGAAGGGAAGGGAAGGGAAGGGAAGGGGACCTATTAGACAAATAATTTGCTCTAAACTCCTAAATTCAGCAGTAATAAATATTTAACCACATACCATGCTGAAGAAGCACAAAGCTCTCAATTTGCTACTTGCTGCACCCTTTCTTCCTTTGATGTAACACCTAAGTGATGGACCTTGTAGTTTAGATTTGAATTTGCCTCTACAAGTGTTTTACTCTGCAGTTCTCCAAACATTCAAAAGAAAGCATAGAATTGCCTTATATGGGCAGAATGAAAAAAAAAATCATGCTTTTGCAGACTGTCAGATTGTTGTTGAAACAAACCCTGCAGCCCTGGGCCATGTCCCAGACAGAAGTCTCATGAAGAGCTTCCTTGGAACGAATCCTCCAGCACTGTTGCTATGTCTGACAGATGTGCCAGTGTCAACACAGCAACAGGAGAGGCAGTTTCCATAGTGATTGCAAACTTTGCTCTTGGTTCTTCATTCTGCAGCGCCCATAAGTGGTCACTGAATTACTGTGTGTCAACACAACAGGAGTATGTCTTTCACAAGCAGGAGTCTATGAATATAGGCATAGGAGGAAAACCACACCTGCAACACATCCCGACTGCCTGTAGTATCCACGTGGAAGATAAAATTTTATCTTCCATCTTTTTCTCAATACACTGCTATTTTAAAAGACACTAATTCCAGCTTGTTGATTGCTTCGGGCTTGTAATGACACCCAGCACTTTCAAAAGTTGAAAAATAAGGTGACATTAATGCTAAGTGGCATGTAAAGCAGCAAAAGAATATTGTATTGAGAACCTAAGTACCACTGTGTATTTAAATACCAATAGTGCAATTAGCCAGAAGCTGTTACTGCAATATTTTGCTAGCTATTACAAGATATTGCAGTATCATTGCCTTTGTGTGGTTAGTGAATCTCAGTCCAGCACGCATTTATTTTCCTGTAATGCTCACTAATTGCTATCAGCTGTGGCTTGATCTTTAAACTCTGCTATCTACCTTCTTATCCTTAATCTCCTTTTCTTCTCTTCTGTAATGTATACACACATAGTTATAAGTATGATATTTCAAAGACCCATACCAAATGAGTTAAGTCAGGGTCATGCACAAAGACAGGACTATCAGAGCTGAAAGAATGTTCCACAGTGCATAATGTACTCATCCTAATGTATAGCATAGACGCTATAGCAAAAACTATAAACCATGGCAAGAATGGAATAGAAAGGCTAAAATACAGACAGGGTATAAGTAATAATAGACACCGTTCATTTGCATTTCACAAAAATTATTCATTATATGAAGCTGAAAATTTCTGTGACATTTCTTAATTTTATTGGAATTGATAGGAAAAATGGATGGCTTTCAACCTCTTGAGCATTTGAGGACAATGTTTAGGTTTAAATTTCCAGAATGAATGCTATCATCATCTTTGCTCTGAAGATCATTGCATCTTGTATTTTGTTCCCACCATTTTGTATTTGCTATAAAATTGTATAAGGATTTTGAATTTTTGATCAGTTTAGGTGTCAGAGGAAAGCTTGATTTTTAAATTTTGGGAGGCTTTAAGCAGGAGGTAGAGTTTCTCGTTCTGGCGTTTGGGGCACAAAGTACAGTCAGGCAATGTGGTGGTTCAGTCACTGCAGGGAACAGCATCTTGAGAGCAGCTCTATTGATGTCTGAGTGCAAAGTGGCTGCTCACAGTGCTGATGTCTCCAAATCCCAATCTTGGCCACAAACACAAAAAGACCTCTAAAATTAATGTAAATCATTTCTGAAGGATGACCCTAGGAACAGTGTACCCTCAGATTTATCTCTTTCCAACAATGTACAGTACAAGTGCCAAAACATCCTTAGGAGATCCCATGGAAAGCCAAGCAGGAACTCCTCTCTGATTCAGAGCTAGCTGTTCACATTGCTAGCAGCAGCCAGCATCTCCTGCAGTGCAACCTGCCAGCTCTGAAGAGCTCCTGAATGTACTTGAGAGTCTACTGCCCACTCCCCCACCTGAGCAGATAGTGAACTGACTCTGAAGGCCCTCAAAGTGCACTGAGGAAAATACTCAGTGAGACTGAATGTCACCTAAGTTAGAAAGAAACTAGGTAAAGTATTCCTAGTCATGAACCACAGACAACACAAGTTCCTTTAGTGTTGCTTGTTATTTCTGTTTTAAGTGAAGATATTTGCACTCAAAAACCAGGCAGGTTCACTATGAGTTGGGCAATCAGCCTCTGGAAGAAAAGAGGAAGAAAAAATCCACCAAAACTAAATGGATTTGTGGTCGATATAATAGCTTCAAGCAGTTTTCTGTGGCTCAGGAAAGAAACAAAAATATCATTGCAGTCCTAGAGTGTAAGTTAAGGTATCTTCCAGAGCAACAGAGAAGTACTGATGTTTATGTGCACGATTTTGGTGAACTTTTTTTCGTGCCAGACCGTATTCACCTTCAAGAAATATTTCCTACATCTGGTGCAAATGTAGAGTGCCTGTAAAGATAGAAAGGGGGAAAAAAATGCCTGTCCTACACAAGAGAATAGAAGTGCTTAGCTTTTTTTACCTAACAAAATGAAGGCTGAGAGGAGATACTATTACAGTCTATAAATATATCAGGAGGTAAACACAAAGGAGAGAGGAGAGGTCACTGTTGACAAAATATATACATAGGGCTGTAAATTGGCTATGAAATTTAGTCTGGAAATAGTAAGAATCAGTACAAAGCAAAGCACAAAACAGAGGACGTGCTTCAGTTGATCTGGGCAATATTTTTCCCCTTAAATGAAAAGCCCATAACAAGCTGTGTGGCAACACTTGGTGCTATCACGTGAGAGTGCCCGGCTGCTACACAAACTTTTCCTCTGCAATCCAGTGACACCTTTTCATCTAAAAGGCAGATTTGGTCTGCTCTTAGTGTCAAGCTGCTGAATGAAATATGTTCACCTGGAATTGGGTTGAGGTTACAAATCAGTTATCTTGTTCAGTACTCATTTACACGAATGACATGTGTGTGGAAATTGCCATCCCAGCAACAGGTCTGGTGTTGTAACCCGGTGAGTAACACTGCCTCTCTTCAGTTGCAATCAAGTATAGCTGGAGTCCTTTTGATTTTGTCCTTTGATTGAGTAATCACATGTTTTGGTTAGCATCTAGTGTTATTTTCTTCAAATGCTCTAACTTCCTCCAAGTAGGTCTTTTTTTACTTTTTATTTATAATAATAATACATGATGAAAATATACCAGCAATGTGGCAAAGAAGCTGTTTATTTATTTGCAGCATTCACATCTGCCTTATATAAAAATCACTTAGCATTGCTGGCAACTTCATTTTGCACTAAAGACCAATATTGTTCTAAGCTTTAACTCGGCTGACATTTATTGTGTTGTCTGATGTTAATGGCAAAGCCAAGGATAAATTAATTAGTGGAACTATGTAACCAATTCATCATGCACTAACTTATTCAATTTCATTAAAGATTTACTGACTCATTTAGGGGACCTTATTCTTTATAATAGTGGTATAAAAGGCCAAATCTAAAGGATTAATTTATAAAGACATTTACAAATATTTCAGAACTGTATTGATTAAAAAAAAAGAGAAAAACAAAAGCAAAAACTACTCAAATCTATAAACCAAGATCTATTTACTGCTGCCAAAGCTTGCAATTCATTTGGGAAAAAGACGACACTGCCTTGAGATGGGATTTCTGCAAAATTGATAATCCAAACACAGTGTGACCTTTTTAATATTTCAGTTAAAAGAAAAAAAAAAAGAAAAAAAAAAAAGAGGGAGAGCTGGAGCAGGCCAGATTGCTGGAGTGAGGCTGCCGTTGATTTTTCCCTATCCTTCACAGCCCTGGGCATACATGCAGCATGTGCTGCAACACCATGGCCTCCCAGCACACAACATTACTCTATGCAGGAGGTTTGCAGAGATATCGCTTGCTCATCATCTGTGTTGCTCTCTCTTGCAAATCCAGTCCCATGAACAGGATGGAAGTAAAGGATTTGGGGGTTTTAGTTGGCTCCTGGCTGAACATGAGCCAGCCATGTGCCCAGGTGGCCAAGAAGGCCAACAATGTCCTGGAATGCATTGGAAATAGTGAAGGGTTTGGAGAACAAGTCTTATGTGGAATAGCTGAGGGAACTGGGATTGTTCATTCTGGAGTAGAAGAGGTTCAGGGGAGACCTTATTGCTCTATACAACTGAAAGGAGGTTGTAGTGAGCTGGGGATTGGCTTCTTCTCCCAGGTAACTAGAGATAGGATGAGAGGGAATGGTCTCAGGTTGCAGCAGGGGCGATTCGGGTCGAATATTAGGAGAAATTTCTTCTCATAAAGAGCTGTGAGGCACTAGAACAGGCTGCCCAGAGATATGATGGAGCCCCTGGAGGTGTTCAAGAAACATCTTTGTCTCCAAGGTATTTGCAGGCATTGTAAGATGTTATGGTGAGGTAGATGCGTTACTGCAAACTTTTGTAGTATTATTTTGCAGCACACTTACACTCAGCGGACTAGGTTAGGTGTGATAGCAATACTGACAAATTCCTGCTAAATGTAAAACTGTCTTGTTCAACTTTCTCAGGCTGCAAAAAGATGTTACGAAAAACAGCCAGGACAACTGCCATAACCTGCTTTAAGAGCTTTTTTATACAAACAGAATTAAACATACTGATAATTTCAGTATATGTATGAAACAATAATGTTTCTTGGGGAAACAAGGCTACAGAAATCTCTGCATACCAGGATATATGGCAGCAAGAAGATGATGCAGTTTTCCCTGTAGTCTTGGACTTCCCTGCAGTTTTGCAGAAGCTTGTAATAGTGAACTGAGTTTAAGGTTCTTCAAATTTGCCATAATTCACCAGAAATATTTCAGAGATGGGACATGCAATACTGGGGACAGAGAAAATATTCTTTTTTCTATTTTGAGAGAAGTGACTTCCTCAGTCAGAGAATGAGTTCAGGAACAGCACTTGAACACATCTGGAATCCAAGAATGGCTGAAGTTGGCAGGATCCTCTGGCTCCCTCTGTCCCAAGCCCTACTCCAGCAGGAACTGTTACAGCATGGTGTCCAGGTCCGTGTCCCAGCAGCTTCTGACGAGTGTCAAGGAGACTCCCCAACCTCTCTGGGGAAACCATGCCAGTGCTCTGTCACCTGCACAGTGCAGAAGGGCTTCCTGATGTTCGGAGTGAGCTTCCTGTATTCCTGTCTGTGCCCATTGCCTCTCGTCCTGGTACTGAGCACTACTGAAGAGAACCCCAATACTGAAGGATTCCCCAGAGCCTTCTCTTCTCTAGGCTGAACAGTCCAGGCTCTCTCAGCCTCTCCTCATAGGGAAGCTGCTCCAGGCCCTTCATCATCTTGGTCTCTCTTGGCTGAATTCACTCCACTATACTCTTGTACTGGGTAGCTCAGAACTCCAGATGCAGTCTCACCAGTGCTGAGTAGAGTGAAAGGATCATCTCTCTTGATCTGCAGGAGTTATTTAGCCTTTTATTTAGCCAAAAAGAAGCAGCAAGGACACACTGCTGACTCACATTCAACTGGTGTTCAACAGGACCCCCAGGAACTTTTCTGCAGAGCTGTTTCCCAGAACTGTACTCCTGGGGTACACCACTAATTACTAGCTCCAACTAGACTTTACATCACTGTTCACCACCCTCTGGGCATGATTGTTCAGCCAAATGGGTCGAAGGAATGAATGGGCTTTGGCTGTAATAACAGGCTGTTAGCTGCCCAGAGAATAGCTTTGAACAGACAGCTTCACCTACTCACTGTTAAGATGTAGTAGCTGAATGGAGCTCAGTGAGTGCAAAGAAGTAAGCAGCTTGTTGAAGAAAAAACATAATGTGCTACCCTCCAAAAGAAACAGATCATACTATTCAGTTTTGAGATTTGCTGGAATACATTTTGGCAGACTCTTTGTTACTATTATACATGCCTCTAAAAGCATTACATAAACTTCTATGGAAGTTTTAGTTAAAAAAAAAGTCAGAAACAAGAACAATAACAAATAAAACAATTTGATGTCCTGCGTTGCTGCTGTATTACCTTCTTTCTCCCAAATGCATCTTTGTTCTTCTTTCCAAAAGTTATGTGAAATATTGATTATCATGAAGTTGGTGTTCACTTGAACTTGCAGATAGTCAGACTAAAAGTCATTATGAATTTCTGCCATATAGTGGTAATACTGCATATTTCCATAGTAATTGTCACACCAGTAACATCTACTGTGATTCCTATCCTTTCTTCTGCAAAGATAAGTTATCATGCAGAAAGACAGTAGATCTTATGGAGTGAATAAAGACTGTCTATGCTCATCATATTCTAATACTCCACTCTTTTCTTTGAAAACCCTTTGGGTATGCAAATACCATCAAGCAATTCTATTATCTGTTATTGGAATTAATCTCTTAATTAGGATATTTGTCACTTTCATGAAGAAGAATTGTTTGTAAAGTCAACAGTTAAAAATGTCAGGCTTTACAATATAATTTTGAAATGTTGTGAAGTATTTGTGAAATGTTCTGTAAAATTTATATGTGTCTGGTCTGTTGCTTGCCAGACTGCAGAGTAAAAAGAGGACGTATTTTAAGGAAAGATTTCTGGCCCTCTAAAAGGTGAGACAGAAGCCTTTTATTTATTCCTCAGAAAAGAGCTTTGTGACAAGTACTAAATGAGACAACATGATTCAAGCAGTGAAGAATCTGGCTGGATAGAAAAACTTAATCTATGCTTTTTAGTGCTCTAGAGCCCTCATTCTCCACTGACTGTAAAGACAGCCCTGTAAACCAAATTACGGGTGTTTTTTTTTCATGGATCATGCATTTGAATTGTCCTATGTAGGCAGAGGATACTGTGTTACTTAAGCTTGGAGAAAAGGAGGCTGAGGTCTGATCTCCTTGCTCTTTACAATGTCCCAAGGAGGGGAAGTAAAGAGATAGATTCTAGTCTCCCTATATCTAGTGACAGCATGGGTTGAATTAGATCAAACATCCACCAGAGAATGCTTTAGTGACACAGCAGTTAGATATGGAATAGGCCTCCCAGAAAAGCTGTCAATGTCCTGTGACTGTCAATATTTAAGAGGCATTCGAATAATGCTCTTTTTGACTTTGACTTTGAGTCAATCCCTAATTAGCTGGACAGTTGGACTAAATGATCTTTGTAGGTTGCTTTCAAATGACACTAAAGTTTCCTATCATCCTATGCTATGCTATGCTATGCTATGTTAAGCTATGCTATGCTATGCTATGCTATCCTACCCTACCCTACCCTACCCGCTTCTATTCTGCTCTGCTCTACACTTTCTTCCCCATTGGAGTGGAGAACTGGGTCTGTTGTGAACATTAGAGTTACTTTAGTAACAAGCTAGTAAGGATGAATGTGATTCATTTTGGTCTGGTCTTTCTTTCCTTCTCTGTACTGCGTCTGTCAAGAGCTTTAACCTGTCAGGTTACTATCTTTTCAAGAAAGAGCACTGAAAAATGCAAATATTCTTATCCCTCAGAAGAGTGCTTAAGCCTTTGCAAAGCAGGACCATCCTCAGGGATGGGCATATGGTCTTTTATGCCCCGTGCTTCCTTCTAAATCTATCAGAGTTTAGTACATTTGGTAGATGTCTAGGGGTCCTGGTAGATGAAAAACTTAACATGAGCCAGCAGTGTGCACTTGCAGCCCAGAAGCCCAACTGTATCCTGGGCTGCATCAAAAGAGAGATGGCCATTAGGAAGAGGGGGATGATTGTACCCCTCTACTCTGCCCATCTGGGGTACTGCGTCCAGACCTGGCCCACAGCACAAGAAGGAATGGAGCTGTTGGAATGGATCTAGAAGAGGACCATGAAGATGATCAGCGGGCTGGAGAACATCTTCTACAAAAACAGAATGAGGGTACTAGGCTTGTTCAGTCTGGGGCAAATCTCATTGTGACCTTCTAATACTTAAAGGCAGCTTATAACCAGGAGGGAAATCATATTTTTTTTTCATGGGTAGGTTGTGATAGGACAGGGGGAATGGTTTTAAACTAAAAGAGGGGAGATACAGATGAGATGTCAGGGGGACATTTTTCACTGAGAAGGTGGTAAGATGCTGAAAAACACTGTCCAGATAAGTGATGAATCACAGAATCACAGAATTGTAGGGGTTGGAAGGGATCTCTAGAGATCATCGAGACCAACCCCCCCGCCAAAGCAGGTTCCCTAAACCAGGTCACACAGGTAGACGTCTAGGCGAGACTTGAATATCTCCAGAGAAGGAGACTCAACAACCCCCCTGGGCAGCCTGTTCCAGTGCTCCGTCACCCTCACCGAATTCCTGGAGATACTCAAGGCCGGGGAAGCCTGACTGAATGAGTGCTAACCTGCCTATGGCAGAGGAGTTGTAACTAGATGATCTTTGACGTCCTTTCCAACCCAAGCCATTCTATGATTTTATGATGATACCTGTAATCGGGTTTATGCCATAATGTGGCATAATGTTGAGTGGAAATAAACTGAAAACACGTTGTTATTCCACATAAATCTTCATATTTTGCCATCACATTTTCTATTAAAATTAATGAATAGAGCCAAGTAGAATGAACAGAAATATATGAATTTATGTGAGGGAAAAAATGTCATCAGATTGTTATTAATCTATTACACTTGTTTTTGTTTATCAATACACAAAGTGGTTTGGGATTGACGTGCTGGAGAGCAGTGTAGGGGAAAGGGACCTGGGGGTCCTGGTGAACAGTGGGCTGACCATGAGCCAGCACTGTGCCCTTGTGGACAAGAAGACCAGTGGCATTCTGGGGCATACTACAAGGGCTGTGGTTAGTAGGTCGAAAGGGGTTCTCCTCCCCCTTCTACTCTGCCCTGGTGACCGCATCTGGAGTATTGTGTCCAGTTCTGGGCCCCTCTGTTCACAAGGACAGGAACTGCTTGAGAGAGTTCAGTGCAGAACCACAAAGATGATGAAGGGACTGGAGCATCTGCTTTATGAGGAAAGGCTGAGGGAGCTGGGTCTCTTTAGCTTGGATGAGACTGAGAGGTGACCTCATTAACGTTTATAAATATGTAAAGGATATGTGTCAGGAGGACGGAACCAGGCTCTTCTCAGTGACGTCCAGCGATAGGACAAAGGGCAATGGATGCAAGCTGGAACACAGGAGGTTCCACAAAAATATGAGGAAAAAACTTCTTTACAGTGGGGGTGACAGAACACTGTAACAGGCTGCCCAGAGAGGCAGGGGGGTCTCCTTCTCTGGACACATTCAAAACCTGTGCGGATGCATTCCTGTATGTCCTTGTCTAGGTGTTCCTGATAAGGCAGGGGGATTGGACTAGATGATCATATGAGGTTCCTTCCAATCCCTAGCACTCAGTGATTCTGTGATTCTGTAACTGGTATGGAGAAGAGACAGCAGCTATTAAAATGAAGACTTGGTAAAAAAATACTCTTTTACTTCTTAGCCAGGATTCTGGCATTTCATTTATTTAAATAAATAACACATTTTTTTAGCTCATCTTTTCTCTTCTCTTTTTTTTTCTTTTCCTTTCTCTTCTCTTCCTCTCTCTTCCCCTTCTCTTCCCCTTCTCTCATCCTCTCCTCTCATCCTCTCCTCTCATCCTCTCCTCTCCTCTCCTCTCCTCTCCTTTTCCTTTTTTACTTTTATTTCCTCTTCCCATCTTTCCTTTTCTTTTTTTTTTTCCTTTTTTTAATCTTTGGTCTACTGGCTCCACCATCGAAGACAAAACTCTCTTATTCTCCTCCACATCTCACTAGAAAAAGGAGAGTCTCAAGAACTCAAGAGCGAGTTCTTTTCACCTCAAACAGAGTTTAAGAGGGAAAAAGAAAAGCTACTTCCTCCCAGGATCCCTCTGGCAAAGTCAAGCTACAACTGTGACTGCAGCAACAGCAAAGGCAGGAAAGCAGATACCTGTCTGAAGGCCCAAGCAGCCGACGGAAGTTGTCAATCACGACCTCTGTGTGACTGCGGGTGAGGATGATCACCGCCTGGCACAGGAAGGGCAGGACTGTGCTCTGCTGCGTGGATGATGTGCAGTTGCGCAAGATGTACAGGATTAGTGGCACCTGAAAGAAGAAGGGGAGAAGGAACAACTTGCTGCATCCTTGACTCTGCAGGGACTCTCCATGGACATTCAGCGCAGGAGCAGTGCCTGCTCCCTTGACACGCTGTCAAGGCCCAAGCCTAAATTTCACGCCAGCCACCCTGTCTAAGCCCTGGCTCTGCGCTCAGGCTGTGCTTCTGTAGCACAAGAAGCAAATGGCGCAGGGCATCATGCAACAGCCACAAAAAGTCCAAGACACGTGAAAGAAAGGCTCTTACATCCTGACAGATGTCCTTTCTGTACATCTGCAGAAAGGTGATCATCCACTTCCCAGCAGCACGCAGATGCATTCCTTTGGCTTTCCTGAATGTATCCTTGATGGCCATCAGGAAGTAGATGGTGCATTCCACAGGGAAGTTTCTGCAGACGATCTGCAGAGAAATAAGAAGCAGGAGAGATCCCATCACTACTCTGCAGCAGCTCTTCAAAATATAAAGCAGTCTTGAGGGCATTCTTAGTTCAGCGGCTTGCCGGGCTTTCAGGCAGCCAACACAACGTTTCTGCTGTCTGTACCCTGCTATTTATATGGAAGGCAGTTGAGCCTTCTCTCAGCTTCTCCACCCATGGTGTTTGCTTACATGCAAAGCCTACCTCCCAGCAGCCACAGCCACACATGCACACAAACATGCACACAAACACACACAGTCACACACACACAAATGCACATCATAGAGTCAGCTCCTTGCACTGGGCACCTGAAGGCCAGATATAGCTCAGAGCCTCCTGCTACTTGCTGAGAAAAGTGGTCTCAGGGTGACAGC
Organism: Tetrao urogallus; assembly: GCF_951394365.1. NCBI lineage: Eukaryota > Metazoa > Chordata > Aves > Galliformes > Phasianidae > Tetrao > Tetrao urogallus. The sequence continues at coordinate 46,818,858 of NC_136815.1, read as the reverse complement.
TCATTTTGGAAATGGTGTGAGAGGCTGGAGACAGCTTAGGGTCATGAAGAAGCCTAAGCACTGAGATCCCACCACCACCACCCCTTTTTGGGTCCACTTACCCTTGTGATTTTGGAGGAGGTCTGGAGCTGAGAGGTGGGTCTGCAGGCATGCAGCCCCTTGCACAGGATCCTGATGTCTCCCGTCTCGATGATTGTGTTGGTCTCCTTGGCTGGAAAGAGCATGGAGAGCAAAGGAAAGTCATGCTTCTGGAAACAGAACTGCTTTCCTTGAGGGAGAGACAAGGACAGGGTGGGACAAGAAGAGAGCTGTGCAAGGTGCCTCTCCCTCCTGTAAACAGGGCCCAGGGGAGGAGAGAAGAGAGCTGGCACACGCCCAATCTACTTGCCTTGGATTTGGAGAAGGGAGCTCAGACAGGTGACAGCCAGCTGGCGGGATGTGGGCACGGGGTCACATGTCAGAGGTGCCAGCAATCCCACCAAGGAGCCAAAGTGCTTGCAGGCATCTCCTCTCTGCAGGGGCAAGAGGCAGGAAAAAAGCTGTAGGCAGCCCCAGCTCTCGCTAGCTACTTCCATCTGTGCCTTCCCCATAGGGTGACACAGCATGCACAGCTGGGTGGAGCTCACCTTCCAGCTCAGGGGCACCAGGGAGGGAGCAGGGGGCATGCGGTGGGGCTCTTTACTCACTCGAAGCTCTTCACAAGCAGCCAGCAGCTGGGAGAAGGTCTGCAGGGCTCTCTTGCGCTCCCACATATTGTCTGAGGTGATTGATCTCTGCAGGACCTGGGCCAGAGCATCTATCTCACTGAGGACATCATTTCTTTCTTGCCACCCCTCTCCCTGTCCCTCCTTTCCCAGCACTTTTCCTCAGGGCCTGCCTGCCCTGTGGCTCCACGCAGCACCCCCCCCCCCTGCCCCACACTGCTCTCCCTGCTCTCTGCAGACACTCCTGCCTCCTAAACCAGTAGCTGTGGCCTTCCAAAGGCTGGCTCCTGCCTTTCCCCCAGCTGGGCCCATTTCTCTGTCCATTCCTGAGCTCGCAGTGAGCTGGCATGTCAGCAGGAGATTTCTCCTGTCTCACTGTCCTCTCATTCGCCAGATCTCTGTCCCCGCTATCCACAGGCACCATACTTTTTCCCTTGCCCCACATGTACTCACTTGGACTGTGTTCTGGAAGCAGTCACGGCTGGGCTCTGTCTCGAGCAGGACCACCATGAGCCAGCCCAGAGCTTTCAACGATGTTTGCTGAAGCTGAAAGCAGAAGAGGAGATTGAGGTGTGGCATCACAGCTGCTGCCAGAGCACAGGTCATATGTGCTGAGGTAGGGTTCCTACTGAGAGGTGGCCGGGAAAGTGACAGCAGGTTACCTGCAGATACTGAGCTGCTTGCTGTGACTTCCTGATCTTCAGCATCATCTTTGCTGAAGGGTGTGTCACAATATTCTTGCAGAACAGAGTCAACATTTCACACATGTCCTTGTTTCCAAAAGCAGGCTTCAGCTTACTAACAGGAGGAAAAAAGGAAGAGAAAGCAGAAAGGGCCTTTACCAGTGCTCTCCAGACTGGTTCAGACAACATCCAACATTCTCCAAATCAACAGCTACAAAGTAAACACCCCCAGCACATGCTGCTGAGCACTGTGTTTGGTTCCAGCAGCGCCCACCTCCTCCCTAGCAGCAGTGAACCACCTCCCTCTCTGAAGGGAAAGAGACCCCTTCTCTTCCCCACCACGGGACAGGAGCACCAGGGCCTTTCTCCCTGCCCAGAACCTCAGCTTCGCTGGGCACAACAGCCCAGCCATCTGTCCTGTGGTTGCAGCTCCTCACCCCTTACCCCCTCCAGGCCTTCGGAGCTACCCAGAAGGTGGAGCACCATCTTGTTTTGCAATCCCAGAGGCTCCCGCCCTTACCTCAACTGCTCCAGGGCCAGAACCACCTTGAGGGGCACTAGGGAGACAGGGACGCCCAAGCAATACTTCTTCAGCAAGTCCTGTAAGTCCCAGAGAGACACTGTCAAAGTGGGCAAGAAGCACGCGAGAGCTGTTCCACCCAGCCCAGAGACAGACACAACTGCCACACACCAGCCCCATCATTCCCACATTTCCCACTGCAGGATACAGCAGCTCCACAGCTGGTGGACCCAGCCCGCTGCCCAGCTGCTGCTGGCCAGCACCCAAGGTCCCCACCAGCTGGAGATGTGTATGCCTCCAGGGAAGCGAGCCTCGTGGCACAGCCCAAAACTCCACTGCAGATAGCTCTGGCTCTAGCCACTCACCATCAGGATCTCCAGCAGCTTGGCCTTCAAGGAGAGGTTAAAGCTGGCGGAATCACCCACGCTTTGGAAGGCAGAGCTGGAGTTGGTGATGCTCTGCACCAGTGCAGGTTTGTTCTTCAAGTCCTGAGGCCCAAGAGAGAAGAACATGCTTTGAACTGCGGGAAGGGCTGAGGGCTGCACGGGGGACACATGGGGGCGATGCCAAGGGAAGGGCTTGGATCCTCATCTGGGCACAAACCGCTCCCCGAGGGACCTTTAGAAAGAGAAGTCCCATCTCAGCATCTCTCCATGTGGAGGGGCTGCAGCTGGCACTCAGACGCCCTGGCATGTTTCAAGCTCTCACCTGGCAGCTGCAGCTGTAGAGCAGCAGGATGTTGCCCACAATGTCTACCTCCAGGCGGGCGAGCAGTTGTTCCCTGGAGGCACGCAGTGCCAAACTGCTGTAGGAGAGCATGAGAACGCTGCGTGTGGCATGAACAATCCTGCTGTTCAGCATTATCTGTGTGGGGAGAATGCTTTGAGACACTCGCTCAGCGGCCCCCAGTGCCTAACAGTGCACCTGGGCTCCCAAGGCAGGAGCTGCTGTGAAAATAAGGCAGAAGAAAGCCCAGGTGGAATCCCGTAACACTTCACCTTCTTGATCCTGGGAATCCTTCCATTCCGGCCCTTGCACAGCCTGGACAAAAACATGATGAGGGTGTCCAGGACTGGGTGGAAGTTGCCCTCAGCAGCATGGCTGACAAGAGAGATCATCCCCTGCACAAAAGAACAAGGGGCAGTTGGTGCAGGCCTGAACTTACTGGTGCAGCCAACCACAGTGGCTGGGCCAGTCCTCGCCTGAGGGAAACGCTTTCCTTTCCCAAACCAGCTCACCTGGATCCTGAGGTTGCTGCACACACGCTGCACAGCCTCTGCAATCTGGGGCAGCTTCTCCGTCATCATGGGTTCTGCAAGAGATGTGCAGAAGCATGCGTGGGACACAACCCTGATGGCAAAAGGGATCCCTGGAAATAGCAACCTATGGTACTGACCATAGGTTGCAGACCCAGGGCTGCCACACATCCAGCCTCCTTCTCATCGCCCAACTGCAACTGCAGAAACAGGAGTGTTTCTTCTGGGCGGATTCGGGCTGCAGAAAGAAAATCCCGTGCTATGTTAGCAAGAAACTCAGGCCCATTGCTGAGGTTTGCGAGAAAGCTTTTGGCCAGGGCACCGCCAAGAATCGCCAAAGCTCCTCTCCTTACCCTGCAGCAGGATGCAGCGGGTCAGCTCTTTGCTATTAGCCTCGCTGTGCTGCTTGGTGTCATCAGAGAGCTGTGGGAACAAGGTCCACTTCAGAAAATTGCATCAGCACTGAGGACAGAAAAGAAACTGTGCTGCCAGCTCTCGTCTCCCTTGGCACTCTCAGGAGGAGGACAAAACCCAGCCTGCCCCACAGCATCCCTGGGGGCATACGCATGGCTCTGGAGCAGTCTCTGGCATGCAGGAGCTACAGCTGAGCGCCTGTCAGAGTCTCAGAGCTTTGCAGTCCTCCTGAGACTTAGCCAACAGGGAAACTGCTGTGGTTGCAAGGATAGGCTCCCTTTACGTGGTAGAACATTGCACTGGTAATGGCCAGAAACTTGTCCTTGGGGATGACAGTCTGAACTCCCTCTAAGGCCTCCAGGAACATACTGAGGCTCTGCAAAAGACCAGGAGAGGAAAAAAGGGCTGAAACCACATCTAGCCACTTGGGAGCAGAGAAACCGTTTCCCAATGGTTTCTCCACTGGGGGAAGCTCCTGCACAGGCATTCTTGTTTGTCCCCCACCTCCCAGCAGCACCAAAAGAGTCTTTCTGCTCTCAACCGAGCCCTGTTGGCATTGTTTGCAAGCATTTCCCACCCAGCATCCCTCTTCTCCCTCATCAGATACAACTGGACGTGGTCCGCCTGGTTTTTAGCACAGAGCTCCTCAGGCACTCAGAGCCCCACAGTGGTGGTTGTGAAGCCTCCCATTCCCAGGAGATGGGCCCCAGTGCCTCTTGGCTCCCTCCTGTCCCAATTGTTCCTTCCTTCACTGAAGAGCTCAGGAAGCCTCACACCTCCCTTGATCACCTGTTCCTTCTTTCTCCAAGGGCTCCCCACCTCCTCCCCGCATCGCCCTGGCCCCTCATGGCATTTACATGGGCCCCACGTCCACTCTGAGCCCTGCACAACATCTCACGTTGGTCACTCTGCAGATGTCTTGGACCTCCTGATGTGGGCGCATGAGCCAGAGGAGCTGCTCCCAGGCATGCTTTCGGTGCAGCTCGTCTTGCAGGAGGACAGCCATCATGGCAGCCACAGCCCCGAGGACGGCCTGTTTGTCCTGCAGAGGAATGGCAGAGGCCCAGCATGAAAGACTGAAGGTCTGCTCTTCCTACAGAGAGGGCTTTCTCTTTCCCTTCCCCTTCCCCATACCCCCTTGCCCAGCAGGAGATGAGCTCGCTCTGGAGGGCAGGGACATTTTCCCCACACCCTCATCCCCAGCACTCCCTGCCACAATGCTGTGACATGCAGCTGCTTCCTGGCAGGGAGATCCAGCCCTGAGCACAGTTTGGGGCCCTTTGCAGAGCCAGCCCACTCCTTCTCATCACCCCTCTGCTCTCAGCCCACTGGGCACAGGCACAGCTGCTGACATGGAGGTCCCTGCTGCCATCCTGGGCTGGGAATGCAGCAGTGCTCACCTTTTCCTCCTTGCAGTCCTGCCAGTTTCTCAGCACGGAGAAGAAGAGCCAGTAAAGATTCTCGTAGATTTGCTCTTTCTCCATGTCAGGCCGGGGGCATTGCTTTCCAGAGCAGAAGTGAACCTGACTCCTTCTGACCAATGCTGCACAACTGAGACTACAAGGCGAAGCAGAAAAATAAATGAATAATTAATTTTAAAAGAAAAAACAAAACAAAACAAAACAAAACAAAAAAACAAAAAAAAAAAGAGAAAAGGGAACCTGTGAGAATCTGCAGGGCGGGGTGCTTCAAGGGCTGTCCTGAGTCCCCTGCTCTGGAGCCAGCACTCACCAGCACAAGCGAGGCGCAGGGTCTGGCCGCTCCTCACCTGGCCCACCACACTGCGCAGGCCAGCCAACATCAGCCACATGAAGGGCATGCACTGTGGAGCTGCAGGGGAGAAGGAGGGGGCCAGGGTCAGAGCCCTGGCAGCGAGGGAGGAGGGGCGGAAGCCCTGCATCCCCCAGCTCAATGCAGATCACGCGCAGATGGGAGAGACCCCTTTCCCCGGTTGTCATAGATGTAGGGTGGCTGAGAGCACTCTACCGTAGTTGCTGAACAGTTTGGTGAGGGTGATGAGCACAAACTCCTTGGCTATCTGCCCCATGGCCTTCAGAATGGCCCTGGAGCTCAGCCATCACCAAGCTGAAGTGCGTCCGGTCCAGAGCCACCAGGACGTTGCTGGCAGCCATCCTCATGTTGTTTGTCACACCCTGAAAAAGAGTCACTTGTGACACACTGTACAGGAGACTGCCTGAGACCCTTGGAAGGGCTAAGCCACCGCCGTCCACCAGCAGAACACCAGCACGGGTACGCGGCTCCCTTTGCCTTTGGCTGTAACCCCTCACCTGGGTCGCTGTCAGGTCCTGGGACACCTCTGCCAGCAGCCGGTTCGCCACTCCGCATGGTGGACGGCTGTCATCTTCCCACAGGACGCCCTCCAGTCGCAGTACACCTGTGCTCGATCACCCTGGGGACAGGGATCAATGATGGTTTGCTTTGCCCTTGTTCTCGGGGAGCCGCCCGCTGCCACCCATCACTATGCCGGTGTGCTGCCGGGGCCTGGCACCCGCAGGACCTGGCACTGGGCCATGGCAAGGATTCACGATTGGATGTCTCCAGCTCACCTCATGGTCTTGCAGGCGCTGCTGCAGCAAAGTCACGGCACAGAGAGGGACAGGGCTTGCCACCCTGCCTTTCCCCCTGCGACGCATACATCTGGGCACGCAGCCCACACAAGCAAGGAGACCAAGAAGGAAAGGGCAGCTGCCGCTGGTGTTGCTTGGAGCCAGGGCCGAGCTTTAATATCTGCCTTGAAAGATACGAGACCACGTTCTTCCTCACTGAGATTTGATTTGCAGTATTTTGGTCATCTTTAACAGTACAAGCTTTATCACTACAACTTAGAAATAGACGTATGTTCAGTCTGCTCCTTCAAGGTCTTCAGAACTCTTTTTTCTCATTTGAAGGAATCTCAGAGAGTGAGCTCCAGCTCAGAAGAGGTACCTGCTATGAGCAGTATTTCCTTGTTTCCCTGCTGTGAAGACCCAGTTTTCTCTTTAAAATTTCTGGATCAAATTGTGGGGGTGCAGAGCTGATTGCTACTAAATTCCTTTCAAGTTACCAGATGGATAGAAGGTGGTAAAGCAGTGGATGTGGGCAATCTTGATTTTAGTAGAGCATTTGACACCATCTTCCACAGCATCCTTGCAGCTAAACTAAGGAAGTGTGGTCTGGACAATCGAGTAGTGAGGTGGACTGTGAACCAGCTAAAGGAAAGAAGCCAGAGAGTTGTGGTCAATGGAACAGAGTGAGTCTATTTGGAGGCCTGTATCCCTCAAGGGTCAGTACTGAAATCATACCAGATCTGGTACTGAGGACCAGACAGCATGCAGGGCAACCTTGCCAGGTTCAAGGCCAGGCTGGATCTGGCTCTGGGAAGCCTGGTCTGGTGGTTGGCGAACCTGCACGTAGCAGGGAGTTGAAACTAGATGATTATTGTGGCCCTTTTCTACCCAGGCCATTATGTGATTCTGCGATTCTGTGATTCACTGAATGTGGTCCAGGCAAGCCAAAAGGTTGGGCACCACACTTCAAATGATAATCTATCTTATTTATTATCTTATTAAAAATGTATGAGCTGCATGCATGGCCATTAGTATATGCATTACCAGAGATAAAATGCAAGGAAATAAATTCAGGTAAATGTATGTGGACATAGATCTTAATCATAATAATGTCTCCATCCAAGCTCTGCCAGCTGAAAGCTGGAACTAGCTAAAATAAGAGCTATTTCAAGGATTGCGAAGTGATACTCCTTCTTAAATATCTCCATCAAAATAACTCTGATGCCTTTAAACTGAGAAAAATCAAATCAGTCTTCTGGAGGACTTGGAACTGCTTTTCTCAGAAGCAGAGTTGTAATATCTTTGCAAAGAGGAGTTCCTCCCTCCAGGAGGTAACTGGCAAATAGACCTTTCTGACATGGTGAGCACCCATCTGTTAGCCCGATAGTGCAGCATAGTCAGGAAACAGAATGTATCCAAAATTCTGTGATTAATGGAGCTGGCAGTATTTTTGCAAATGTTGGGAGAAAGCAAGAGAGTTGTAAGACAGCACAATTTGCCATTGACTTGACTTTCTTGAAGTTAATCGGAATCAGGATAAAGTCAGAGGAATTTAACATTTCAGTCCAGGATGAAAGACAAATGAAATTTAAATTCAAAAGGGAAAATAATATATGTGAGCATTACTAATGTCCTCTGCTCCAGTACCTGCTTGGGAATTCAAGAATACTGATAAATGAAAGAGTATGGAGTCAATGAAAAACAGGTTATGATATGATGATTAAACTAAACTGAATGACGAGTGACTAAATCGTTGTAATCCAGAACAATTTGCTTTGAATTTCCCGAATAAATAATCCCAAAGCAGCAATATTTCTGCCCCTTCTCTCTAACCTACAAAGATCAAACTGTGAAGCGTAACAGAGCAGTAATCAGTCTGTGAGGAAGTTTCCTACTAGTTCTCCTATGGTATCCTTAAAGTTTTGCTCAGACTTGCACACACTTGCATTAATATCCAGATTCTCACAGGATAAATGGTGTCTGTCTGGTCCAAACTGCTGTGCAGCACTATCTTTACTCTGTTAAATACTCAGTATGGATATATCATGTAAAAAGGAGGCATGGCTTTAAGTTCCATTATGAAACCCATGTAACAGCAAAACCCCGTTCAATGCTCTCCAATTTATATCTGCACTAAAATAACATTTTATGAGTAATAGATAATAACATTTATTGAGTAATAGATAATTACTTTTGAGTAGAATCTAATTTGATAAAGTAAAAACTTGTATACATCAGAAACTATTTTATCTTTATCACCACTGTTTCTTCTAACTGCAAAAGTATGTCAAGAAGTTTTGTTGTATGGTTCATGTATTAATCATGATTTTTTTCAAACACTTAATCTGCTGCTTTGTTTACTTCTGTGATAGGATTGTTTTCACCTAATTCTCTTGGACAAAAGCAAGAAAATAAGGAAGCTAAGAAAATGGTGCTCGAGAAATTCCAAAAGCTAATCTTCCCCATTCACTGTTTGTTTCAAGTTTTTGCAATGAGAGGAATAAAAAGAACTCTGTTTGTGCTTAGGAGGACCTTTTTTAAAGATGTCCATCTGGACCGTCCTTGCTTATATTAAAAATCAGGAATACAGAAGATACTTTGTAAAACAAAAGAAAATGTAAGTTATATCAGCAAGACTATGATTTTCTGCCTATATCCAAAAGGGTGAGATATGTATGTGTCTTTATACCACTTTTCCTTTTTGTCTTGGCTTTGTTAATCTGGATCTCTCAAAAGTAGGAAGTATAACACTGTATATGTATAATATATATGCATATATATAATGTAACTATATATATATAGTTACAGCTGTAGCCCGTAATGATTTGATTAATAATGGATTCTTGGTATTTACACAATATTTCTGATTCACTGTACTTTACTCATCACTCCTTGTTCAATTAGGAACCATCAGCAATCTTCCCAATGCTGTTTAACACCTATTTTTGAATTTGTACTTCTGTCTTGGTAAAGATATATATATATAAAAGGTCTCTGTCATTTGTCTAGACAGTTCAACAGTGTGCTGTAAGATGAATGAGCTGAATTAAAATGAAGCTTTCTCATCAAATGAGATTTTATCCATCTTTCAGTTAATTCCAAAATTTAAACATGAACCTCAGTGCTCAGAAACTCTGTGATATGTGGCTCTGAGTCCATAAGCCAACAAATGGATTCAGATGAAATATAAATATTGAGAATCACTCAATAGTCACTTTAACTGTTAGAGAAAGAACTTCTTTGCTACTATCCATAGTGGAAAAATCTTGATCCTGCTATGTTAATATCTCTTGTATCTTCTGAGATGCATCCTCTTGAACAGAGTCAGGCCCATGGAGAAATGTAAGGTGTTGCCTCAAAATGCAGTGTTCTTTAATTCTTCTGCTCCTCTGTTTCTTTTCTTTCATTTCTTTTTTTTTTTTTTCTTTTTTTTTTTTTTTTCCCAAGACATTCTTGTTTCAGCTGCTTCAGATGACTGCAGCTGTAATAGTATTACATAAAACAGAGAGGTCCCTAACCATTTAGACCTTTGCTTATCAAAGCAAAGATGTTAAACTCTACTGAAGGAAAAAAAAAGCAAGCACAGACAGTTTTTTATGTATTTCTCTTTGGTGTTCTGTTAAGATTCTTTGGTCTGTAAGGGGTTTTCCTCTTTTTTCAGTAATTAGGTCCCAAGCTGATTCACATTGTCTTCTTATGCAGAATATATTGTGTTATTACCACATGGAAGACAGCTTTGCTCACTTGGTTGTGTTGCTCAGATAACCCTATTGGATTGTTTTTCCACCAGTGCAGGTGACCATTTGTGTACTGGAACTAAGATCATGGCTAGTAATTGCTTCTGAGAAACATAGTTCAGCTGTAACATCTTTCAGGAGAGGTTGGGTAGCATTTCATTATTTTGACTCATGAGGCAAGCCATCTTCCATTTTCTGTCAATATGTATTTCTACCTTTTGTATCTCATAGTCCCCTAAGTGACTATTTATTGGAACAAAACAGTTAAATGTAACATTGGTTAGGGAACTATTGACTTTTCCTTCTAAACAATTCAAAGTACACAGAAAAAAACAGATAGTTGTTAAAGAGCAAACTGTCTTTCACTAAGGTGAATTAGGTGCCTGAGCTGTGGTCACACGGTGGTATAAATGCCACCAAGTTTTCTGCTACCACCAGTGTGAACAAATAAACTCCTCATTAGAAATTTTATATAATGTGTGCTGCTATGATTTTCAGGTAAAGAAGTCTACGAATAAAGTAAAATCAGCCTAAGCCATATATGGAAAACTATTTCATCTTATCTCCAGATCTATTTAGACATTTGAAAGAGAGGATCTCTGCTTCACTTGGTGCTTAGATGATGTCAAGGCTTTGTTTTTCCCTTTCTTTCAGTCTTCTGAGTCTGCTTTGCAAGACAGTTTGTGTAAGGCACAGAGGAAAAATATCCTCCAAGGAATCTGTGCCTGGGCAAGTTCCTGGTGCTGATTGTAAGTGGTCCCTCACTGCTGGGGAGGAGTGCATGCATCTCCACATTTGCAGCCTTTGCTATGGCAGTTCTCGCTGTGCACTAGAGAAGTCAAACTGCAGTGCTCACAGAATTAATCACATCTAGCAGTTACAAGTCCATGACAGGAATTATTGCAACAAATGTCTGTTAGTATGCAAATGAGGCCTCTATTGCTTCCAGCATCATCCTGTAATTACTCAGTTATTTTCTCAAGTGTGATTTATTGAATCAGCAATTTATGAAGATGGAGTGGCATAGCCTAATTTACTTGTGTAGCTTTGTTAATGGTTAAGGGGTAGAAATATGCTTCCTGTCACTTTTGCAATAGTATTTGTTAGCACTAGAAGTTGATATGGGTCATTTAATTTGTCTTGCAGCATGTTTTGGAATCAGCAGTTTCTCAGCAAGCTTGTTTTCTGTGATATTCTTGTGCATTTAGCTTAAAGACAAGCTCTGAGAAAACAGCAACAGCTGGTGCTAAACATGAAGTAAATGGCTAGATGAATTGAGTAATATAAATAATTAGTAATTAGTGAGGAACTGACTGTATTCCTTACTATTGTGCCATTACTGAACACAACTCTAAACGAAAACTAAGGTTAATGTATTCTAGAAGCTGAAACAATGTAATATGTAAAAATCAAAATAAGTGCTCACTGTAATTTCGTTCAAGACCACTAATAGGCTGAGGATCTGTGCTGAGGCTAATTGCATTTAATGTTACACAGTCACAAATAAATGCATGACACACACAGCTTCAGTTCTGTTCTGTCAGCTGCACTGTGCTGATGAGAATCTCAGGTGTAGCCATAGTTAAGGAATGCAGATTAAACTGCAAAGTCACATCCTACAAACACATATATGTATGTTAAATCACAGAGGGCTTTTATTTTCCTAAAATTGTTCTGTCCTTGAATCCTTCTTCAACACTTCTGTCTTACAGTCTCTTGCTTCAGATGTCAGTAAAAAATTGTTTGTTCAACAGTTGCTCCATTTACTCCTCACTTCAAACTCTGCTTTATGAATTCATTTGGGCAACATTATCTCAATTATTTTTGTATGCAGCTTTGGCAAATCTGAAACTGAAATTCCCTCGGCATGGTGAAGGATGGGATCAGAATATTATTCTCTCATTCTCTCAATTCTGGTATTTTTGCATAGGAAACTCACATCTACTACAGGAAGTCTATGGATATGCCATCAGGTATCCACCCCAAATTTTGCAAGCAGAAGTCTTTCTGTTTGTCTGGAAGTGACTTTCCACAACAAATAGGGCACAGCCAGCAGGAGCGAATCACTTAAACTGTACGGAATTTGTCATTGTGAAGCGTGGATGCCCAGGATTCATTTTCAAACAGATTTCTTCTTTTCCCTACAATTTGTTTCTTTATTACAAGAACTGGACTTATGATTTATGTGAGATCAGTTATAGCTTAAGAGGTTATTCAGCACAAGAAAAGATGTCAGAATTGGGCCTTAATTGAACTATAATATTCATTGAAATTGTATGTAATTTTAATATGATGTGAAAAAAAAAAGATAATTAAAACCTGTAACTGCTAAAGAGAAAATGAAACTTTAAAAAGGTATTTCAAATGGACATCTGGACAGCATCCTACATTTTATACTGGAGAATGATTATTCCTTTCTTTCTGGTAAAGTACTTTAAAACCTCTGACTTTTTGCAGGCAGCAGAAACATTCATTATCGCACATGACAAAGAACTCTCTTTTCAGAACATACTGTTAAATCACCATCTGAGTTTGGTACCTAGTTTCAGTGTGTGGGAATAATGACAGCCAACTGCTTAGCCATGTGCAGCAGGCATGATTCCCTGATGAAAGGTCAGGGAAAGATTACAGGATGCCAGCTAATAATGCACATGAAAAGCAATGACCCTTAACAGACCATCAGAACTGTGATGGTCTGTTGACAATTGTGTTTTCTTTTCTAAAGCAAGCATTGAACTTACAGACTTGTATCATGACATAAGAACAGTATAGGATGGAATTGGAAATACAGGTCCTTAATTTTAACTCCTGTTGTAATTACTGTCCAAGGAGGAAAAAATGGCTTTAGCAATGTCTCAAAGAGTATTTTTTCTGGTTTTCTTTAAAAAAAAAAGAAAAAAAAAAAAAAAAAAGAGGGACAAGGAATTTCTTCAGAAATGTTTTTCTTTTAGAAAGACTTTTCCTTTGATCTGACTGAACATGGTTGTCTGGCAACCACAATTTCAAGGATCTTTTCAATATATGAAGCCTGTAGTTGCAGCAGAGATTTTCATTGTCAACCCTGAAAAAAGTGTGATATGTACTAGAGAAGTTGGGCTTTCTGACTGGTGGGCTCAAGGATACATAAACAGTTAATCTAAAAATGAAATTGAGATAGCAAGTCCCCCAAATGCCTTAAAAATCTATATATTTCCTTTTATTCCCCTTTCCCTTTGCTCCTCTGAGTTCTTTTTTCTGTCCTTTCCAAATACTGAATGAGTTTCCTAGTAGTGGGTTAGAGCTTGCATATCAAGGGATGTGGGTCTCTAGCAGGCACCTTGGTCCCATGCAGCTCATAGCTTTCTTACTATTGTCTGCCACTTTATCAAATGACAAGTCCCTCAGGGGTGAGAGCTGGTTGGTCTGAGCTTGGCTCAAATGAGAAACGATGATGGTCGAACCTTCTACCAGACTAGTTCCCCCAGGAAGTATAGCTGTACAAGCCAAGAATTTGCAGTTCCCTTGGTGAGGATCAGTGTGAAGAAGAGGACTGTTGGTGGGGAAGTTGTGCTAAGCTTGGCCTGTCCTCATTCATCTCTTGCTCTCCAGCAGATTTAATCTTGTTGGGTGCTTGCACCAACATCTGAGAGACTGGCTTTTGGGTGGAACGAGTGGGATCTCCTTCGGCTCTAGCATTCACTGCCCAGTTCAGCTCTTTCTCACATTTACCTGTAAGGTGTGATCTGTTGGCATTTACATGTACAAATACCTGGGTTCTGCTCTAGCAGAACCTGTTGTAGGGCTACCTTGTCAGCCTTCCACCCTTACTGCTTCTTGGGCAAGGTGTTGCTCAGCCCTGGGAGTTTTAGAATAACTAGACAACACGTATGGGGATGACATTATTATGTGTTACAGTGTACACTGTCAGCATCTAATCAGCTTGTCATCTTACAGTTCTAGTTGTGATATTCCCACAGTTCCTACAATACTGTTGCTTGTTATTATTCTGTTCCTAGTTCTGGCACTGGCTTGCCTTGGGAAAATTACATGATCTTTATGCTCTATTTTCCTCCATCAGGAAGCTAATATAATTCTAGAATTTCATTATATTACAGTGCTACAGGGACATAATATGTCAAATCTGGAAGCAGAACACCTGCCTCCAAGCAGAACAGTGCTAAGTAAGCTCTGTCTCTTAGTGTTTACTGCCTCAGACGTCATGTCCCTCAACATCACTTCTCTGCTATAAGGCATAGAAAACAACCTTGCGTGTCTGCGTACCTACAGTCATCAGTCCTTCCACCCTTTTGATTCACAAGTAGATCAATTTGAGTGTTCATTGCTACAGAGGAGGCAGGTGCTAAGTTGGAAGACATTCTTTATGCTCATGAGTGCAAGAAGGCAACCAGATCTGAAATTACTTACTCGATGGTCAGTTTATTCACAGAAGAACATGAAAAATATGAACAACATGGCACATTTAGGTCAGTATCAAAAAGGGTTTAATTGCAGATAAACTGGCTATGACTAAGACCATATGATGTGACGTCTCACTTAATGTTCTTTACTGATTCATTCTGGTCTCACTTCCCTCTACTTTTCAACTTCATCTCATCTATTTCACTAGATATATGCTTGTGGAGACAAGTGTACTATAGTAGAACTACCTGCACCCAAATAGCAAGGTAGTAGTTTCTTTATTCTACCTTTACATGGGGGTGGGATACTAAATTTCCTTATGTGAACACATCAGAATGCTAACAAGACAATGACAGAAAATTATGACTTCAGTAAGAAATAAAATCACTGCTTTATTTGCATAGAATGCCTCTAATTGTCTTGTATGTGAAAATAAATCCTTGCTTTCAAGTCTCCTATATAGTGTAGCATATGTAACACTGGTAGTGAGAGCTTCTCTCTTTAGAAAATTAGTTGTGAAAGAACTCATTTTCCCCCATTACACTGATAGGCTGCTCATCCATATGAAATCATATGAATTGGTCTCCAATTGTTCTTGGCAGATGAGGAGCTTGCATTGAAGAGGACTCCTTCTGCATTGACCCTGCTCTGATTTTGTCACACCAGTAAAAATCCAGAGACTCTTCAACAAGTTTATCCTAAGGATATTAACTTACATTTCCTTGCAACTGGAAAATGTTTTCTCTTTGTGTTCTGTTCAGTCAGATATTTCATATCCTTTTATTTCTGCAAACACTAGGCAGGAAGCATTAGGGGAAAAAAAATAAAAAATAAAAAAAGCTAAGAATTCAGCATTCCTGAGAAACATGTTATTAGTTTTAAGTTAGAAATGATTCAGTTCTGTCATGGGATCACTGTCCTACACAGGTGGACCATGCTAGTATTGTACTGTACAGGTCTGAAAAAATCCAAAAATCCTTTGCTGAAAATCTTTGAATCTTCCAAATTAGACTCAAATATACTGCCGCCACAAATGGCAAATTAAGAAAATAAAGGGTAATACAACATCCAAATAATGAGAACCCTGGAGAAAAGAATGCAAGCAATTTAAACCAAAGAATCAATGGCAGACATTGTTTTAACACACTTAAATGTTGTTCAGAGATGGAAGAAATCTTCAGGATCTTGTCTTTTACTATCAAATATTGAAAGCCAAAGAGAAAAGACCACTTTTCTCAATAACAACAAAAAGTAATAAGAATCTGTTCTACTTTCAGAACTTTTATCTCAAGGAAATTTGTCACCTTTTCTTCAGAAATTGGGAAGTGGAGAAAATGATACAACATTGCACAAACACGCATGAAGCAGGGTCCAAATTATCACCCAAAACAGAATAAAAATGAAGTGATTGCCTATCTTTCCAAGGTCAGCTTTAAGCAGCAAAAACAGAAAACATAAAGGCAAAAGCAGAACATGCAACTCTTCCAATGTCCCTTACTTTGTTCATCCTTTCCATATAAGTGAAATACCTGAAACAGACTACCATGTTGAATTAGCATTTTGCAACACTGGAATGTTGTATGCTAAGCAGTGGAGTAGAGGTTAAGGTCCTCAGCATTTAAGATCCAACATTTTAAACCTCTTGTCAAATAGAGAATTAACTCTGTCTTATTAATTACCACGTAAATTCTTCACACACCACTAAATACACAACTCGGGGAGACAGGAATTGAATATTTGACAGTCAATGAAGGATGCTTTCTCTTTTTATCCATTCTCTTTTGTCTCATTGCCATATTTCAAACTGTATTAATTTTTTATTAAAGAGACATAACTAAAACATAGTTTATGCCAGTGCTAATTCTAAAACTGACTTGGAGTTCTCATCCTTCAGAGATCCAGTTTTATCTCTGAAAGATAACAGAGAATTTTATAAGTTAAAATCTTAGATTTTAGGTTTGCTTGAACACGATCTTCAAAACCAGGAGCTGTTTTAAAGAAGAAATTATATCTCTCTAAACATCCAAGTTGCCATTCTCAGATTCTGACTTTTTTGCAATAAAATAGCAAAAACAATGTGTCCTCAGGAAATATTTAAAGTTTCTACAATCTACTATCTCCAGGTGAACATATTTCATGGAAATAAAATCGTGAATGATTAACTGTTCTTTGAGTATGATTAGATTCCATAAAATTAGTATAAAATCACTCAATTCTGTGCAGGTTTTTTTTTCCTTGCATTCTTACTTTCTCTAGTAATGGCCCTTAAAGAAACTGAAGTTTTCCATCTACCTTAGCTGTATGTAGACTTTTTACAATGTATGAAAATCTTCTGAAGTTATAAATTTAAGTTAAACATTTTCTTAGGGAAGAATTGCCCTTCTTTCCCAAACGTGAAACATAAGTTCCCAGTCTTCCTAGTCTGACCCTCCCTGAGATTTTTGCTGTTGTTAAACTGATTGAAGTGTTTCACACTGAATTGAACTGACTCAGGCCTCTCAGGCTTCTGGTCCTTGCTACTCTTGTAAAAGAGCCTTCCTGTTTACATGAATCACAGAGCCACTGACGGACGTAAAAGAGTTTTGTCATTATATGCAGTTTTAGAATGTTCCATTATGAAGAGATTTTAAACTCTTCATATCAGAATCTAATTTAAATTATCAGATTTTCCGATAATTTATCAGAATTTAGTTTAAATTATATCACTGCTTAAAATCGATCAAAGAAATGTTATGAACTTGTTTAAAAACTGACTCCAACTCAGTTTCTTCATTGCCACATAATCCAAAAATAAAGCAAACCTTTTAAAATAAAGCTACAAATTGCTATTTCAAGATTAATTTCTATGAGAATAAGAATTTTATTTTTCGAATTAGAATTTTTTATTGGAATAGTAACAGAAACATTCCCAGTTGAAATTTGAAATTCATTACTCTGTACAAAATTACTTAAGAGGATTAGCCATTCAAGAGAATAATCTATGCGCTTCTTCTTATTTAATGTACAACCATCAGAATCAGAAGCTAAAGCTTATCGACATTTGCTATCACTGTTGAGGACATTTCAGGAATTTTCCTTCTAATAATCCTGACTTGTTGCAATTCTTACTTGAGCAGCTGAATATATTCAGAATATTAAGTACATCTCAAGTTATATAATATTGTAAATATGAGTTAGTCATATTTGATCCAAGGCCACTCATTCATATTTCATGTTTGACAGGAACTGAATTGTTAGCAGAACAGGATGAATCAAATGCATTTTCTCTAAATCCAATAGAAAACAGATCACGATGGTTCTTTTGTTGGTACAAACACATCTCAAAAATGGCTAAAATTTAAGTTTGTCCGTGTTTTCCTGATGTTTGAATCCAAGCACCGTATTTGGATTTTATGCTGTGGCTTTACTATAAGTCTTATTTACATCTTCATGTTTATTTTAAGTACGTTCAGTCATCTACTTTTGAAGTTCCTATGTAGACTCCCTAGAAGATTCCCCCCATTTCCCACTACCTTTAATTTAATTTCTTTTTAAAAATAGTTTCTCATTAGTAGAAGATCTTAAAAATGCCTTAAAGACGGAATTGAAAAATAAGTATATTCCCATAACACAGAAAAGTCCCTTTGAGCTCACAACTTTCCCTCTGAGGGATATGGTTACTGCTCTTTCCATCGCTTCCTGAACAGGGAGAGTACCTACAAGCATGTTTTATAAAAATATTCAAAAATGAAATGTGGACGTAATAATATACTCTTTTTCCCTGCAGCCCTATCGGTTGTTCCCTTCAACCATTGTAATCCAGATGTAACCCTGATTCTCCACATCTACAAATATAATGTAACAGACTCTCACTCATCTGTCCCTACAGTAAATGTTATTAAGTCCCATCAGTCTCTCTTTCAGTCAGACTCTGGGCTCACTGCCCAATACAATCTACCTGAGATTTCCTTTTCCACTGTATTCTTTAGTCTTTGTCATTGGTGGTTGTACCTTCTCTCAGGAAGATTGTAATTCTGTCAAAAGCACGATTCTTCATAGAATCAGAACAACCTTTGGGTTTGGGTTCACCTGACTGTCACCAGTGATGCTCATCATAGCAGCATCCGTTTCCTGGAGGAATGCACTATGCCAGCAGAGCTTTATGAATAGCTTGCAGATGTGTAGAGGATGTGGCCACCTCGTCTGGCACAAACTATCAAGCCATCTGGGGCTTAGCATGAGCACATCTTGTACAGATTCTCATCCTTCACATCCATTTCCTTGGATAAATGGAAGACAGAGAAAGGTAGGTTGATTCTGCCCAGGTCCTGCTCCAGCAAGGAATGGGACAGTGGTTAGTACACACGCCATTTTCAGGAACCCAGAATTCACCAAAGCTGAAAGTATCCCTTCTGTCTCCTGTTTACTCTTTCTTATATATATATTTATGTGCATTTGCAAATAAGATCCACTCTGAAAGGACTGCACCTGAGCACTTCCATTAGTCATTGAGGCAGCTTACTCTTCTCAGTGTGTTTCACACTGCCATGTCATGACTGACAAAAATATCACTTTACATTTTGTAACTCTTCAAAAACCTGAGACAAATACCGCCTTTGTTTCTCCAATGGTAAAACAATTAAATGAAACTTTGCACCAGATATTTCATCAGTGCTGCCTTATCATTGTTTAGCAAAACTGAGTAATAAATTCATGTTAAAAGCATTCTTCATTTTTAAGTATTTCAAATGTTTCTTCTTAATTTTTTTTAAGTACTTCATGATAAGAAAGTGTATTTCATTGCTTGAACATGTTATGAACATTAAATCTATTGATCTGCGTCAACATCTGACAACACCTTTATTTCTATGATAAATGATATAAAGTACTTTGAATACCATAGCACATACAGACAGATTTTTGTTCATGTGATTTCGTTAACACCCTATCTTAATGAAATGGAGCAGAGAGAATATACATCAAGGGAAAATCAGATTGGTATTTTCCCTAGCAATTAAACAAACAGAAAGAAAAAACAATCTCTTTCACATTTATGTGTAAGTTTTCATATTTACCATGCAGAAAGCATGATAACCTGGGTAGATAAAGAGGATTTTAGAGAGTAATGTGTTAAAAAATAAAGGAACTGATTACTTGGCCGATCTTTCTGCTGGAACTGTTGTCTGTGTTCTGACCTTCTCCACTAGTGCTTTTCTCATGGTTGTCCTAAAACTGAGTGTCAAAGGGGAACTGATTTAACTTTTGCAATAAAGAAAAAGGGCACCAGAACTTATATAATATTCCTCTCCTCTCTCCCCACAGTGGACCATGTAGAATGTAAGATGTGTGAGAAGTAAAGTGCCTAAAGCTTTTTTTCATGTAAAATTAATTGAGAGAAGATCTACTGATGAAAAAACACCATCATTATTTCCTCATAAAAAAACTGCAAGCCACTCTACAGCAGCTGATTACATCATAATTATCCTGTGCTTAATAAATCATCCTTTCATCTTCCCCTCCAACATGGCACCAGTATGTAACTACAGCAAATTATAGGATGTATGAATACAGATGAAAACCTGAGTACAAATGAAGGACTATGCTTGAGGTTCAAATTTACTTGTAAATTACAGCACAGGCATTGTTATAACTAGTCGTTTTTCAGTGTCTTTTCTTCCTCTCATACTCCTTGTGTTTGTCCCACATAAGTCATTTCACATCCAGCCCAGGAAAACCCCTGTTTTTGACCAAGTTCCACATCATGGCAGAGGGACTGATGTCTGCTTTGGATTAAAGAATCACATATCACTGGATTTTCCTTTGTACAACTAGCTACGCATTCTAATAATACCTCCTGAGGCAATCTCCTAACTAGTCCTTTCCCTACTTCCTTCACAAACTCACAGCACTTCACCACTCAGGTTTCAGGAGAGTTGATATGGTGGAAATTTAAACTGTGCTCTATGTCAACACTTGGAAATTCT
This sequence comes from Tetrao urogallus, assembly GCF_951394365.1. Classification (NCBI taxonomy): domain Eukaryota; kingdom Metazoa; phylum Chordata; class Aves; order Galliformes; family Phasianidae; genus Tetrao; species Tetrao urogallus. Next base: position 46,798,616 of record NC_136815.1, on the reverse strand, counting down.
TGTCTTCCTTTCAGATATTATCTATATGTTCATATATTGATCATACATATCATCACAAAATTCATGTACTTGGAGTAAACATTGGTTTCAGTGCCTTGATCTACTAGATAATTTATTTTAGAATTTTTCTGAGTATTCAAAGACAACCATTGCAGAAATCACCCATATCCAGTGAAAATTTGCTTGTTTGGAGGAGTTTCGCTCAATGTTGGAATAATTTGATCTTCCGGATCATAATCACTAAAATGACAAAGCAGACTACCAGTGGCTGTGCAGTCACAGAGATGTGTAATTTTGATTTACAGCAGGTGCATGATTTGCATGTTCCCATCTGTGTAATAAGATGTAGGAGAATAGAAGAACTAAACTAACTTGCAAGTGCAAACAAAAATGATAGTATTTAACTATCCTTTCTAAGCAGAATGCAGTCAAGGAAAGCAAAATTTTTACCTTACAAAATTAACAACAAAGATGTAAGATTTGTGTTTTCCCTACAGTGCATCGGTAGGGGAACTAATCACTAAATAGATCAGAATATTTAACTTGAAAGTGTATTACAGGCATCCAATCTATGGTCCAAATTCACATTTCTTGACTCAGCTATTTGTTGAGGTAATGAACTCACTGCTTGTTTTATAAGGAATACATCTGAGCAGGACAGTGTAAAGTAAAATGTTTTGTTTTATGAACAATCATTGCTTTTCATAGACATACTTATTAACTTGTTAGGCAGAATTCTTTTTGGAAGGAGTCATCATTCTGCTCTTTTGAAATACATAGACAAGATAATTGTAAATACTAAGCCTTAAATAAAAAGCTGAATTTGAACCCAGTATTAAATCGTTGTATATCCTAGACTGCTAACAAGCTCCATAGCACCATGACAAATACAGATGAAACACACAACACCTAATTAATTGCTTCAGTACTTACAATAAATATGCCTTTAATCTTAAACTGTATGTAGTAAATGCATAAAGTGACAAATCATGCTATAAACTTTTATATCCTGGGTACAGATCTCAAAGTTCTCAGAAAAAAAAATAATAATCATGCACTAAAACTAATTTCCTACAAAATAAGTTCTTCTGAAAAGTGAAATCACATACCAGAGGAAAAAAAAGAAGAGTGTATGATATCTGGCGATCTTATTTCTTAAGACCTGGATCCTATCAGAAGATGCAGCATGAGGTGAGGGGTGTTTCATGAATGGATAAAGAGAAGCAGGCATTTTCAAATATGAAGGAAGGAAAGAAGTGAGATGCCTGAGTGTTTTGTTTTCCTCATTCCATTATCAGACTTTTGGACCATATTAGGATTTTTTTTTTTAATATTATTTAATAAAATTTCAATCAATCAGAAATAGAAGCATATTGCTATTGAGGAGTGGCATAACTTTCACAATAGAGAAAAATGTAGGAAAAAAAAAGTTCACAAAAGCCAGTAGATCGATGAATTGAAAAATGTGCTGTCAACTAGGATATGTAAAGTATCTTCATATTCATTCCTCCATGCATTTTCTCTATCTAGTATTACCAGTCTTTCTACTGATAAACTTTTTAAAATATATGAACAAGTATCTGAAAGGAAAAGCTTAAAATAGATTCAAATATGAAGGTGTAAACTGTAGAAAAGTAATATACAATTCTGAAAGAGAAATCAATAGCTCAGAGTGTTATGAGCCTTTTCTAGAAAATTTTCCCAATATTAAATGGAAATTAACTGCTGTTCATAATAGTGTGGAAAATTTAAATATTCCTTTAGATATTTGTGTTGAGCATTTCATGAAAAAAAGCCAAATGATACCGATTATGAAGTGGTTTCCATTCTAGCAGTAACTAAGGGAAGTATTACATATCATTTAGACATTTTTAAATTGTCATTTTGGTCCATCTTGTTTCTAGAAATTTTACCACAGCTGACATCTGGCAACTGGAATTTGATTTTAGTAGCTATTGGGGCACAGCAGACATTGCAGTAGATTGGAAAAAAGCTACCATTACACCATGATCTTGAAAAAGTGAGCTAACTGTGAATACAACTGTAAGATTGTATGTCTAATAGTGGGTAGCAGATATATTAATAGAAAAACTGACATACAACCGGTTCTAGGGATCCTGCTTTATCAGAGATTTGGACTAGATGATCTGCAAAGGTCCTTTCCCTATGATTCTGTAATTCTGTGACATAAGAATTATCTCTTAAAGATTTTAAAATTGTAATGCAGTAAGAACGTTCAGCTCAGGTTTAGAGAGGGTAGCTCTTTATCAGAATCATGTTGCTGTTATCTCTCAAGCCATGTCAATGGGGCAGGCTTTCTGCACTGCTGATGCTCAGGGAGCAGTTCATTTTCCATGGCTGAAGCAGATTAGTACTTCCCTGCCCCATACATCTTTGCTGTCCTCCCTCCCACAGCAGCAGGACCAAAATCCTATGTACTTGTCAGAGCCCTCCTCTTTCCTCCCTGCACCTTATTTTCTCAGTCATCTTCACTCTGACCCTGTCAACAAGCCCTTAACATTGTTGATGTGCAATGAAGAGTCATTTCTTCCTTCTTTCTTCTCATATGCAACAGCCAGGTCTGAACACTAGAAATTTCAAATGACAAATCAGAAGTTAATCCAATGGCTACACCTCTATTTCAACACAGCAAATAACAAATTGTAGTGAAAATCACATTTAAATCTGAACCATAGGAAGAAATGGCACATCTAAGGAACAGAAGACAATTAAAGAGAATTACCAGCAGAGAATAGCTCATCAAATTGATTCTGTTTTCTTGGCTGCTTCTGTAGACTTGCTATGATGCTGTTTGCATGAAAAACATCTTCTGGAAAAAGAAAAGACTGAATTAAGGAGACACCACAGAATCACTATTTACTTCTATTTTATTTTGAAACTCAATCCCCACTTTACTCTGAATAGATTTTCAATTCTTTATCTCACTGAACCCTCACTATTGGCCTCCTACTGGGACATTACAATTTTCTGAACTTATTTGGCTGTATATTTACATGCTTGTGCCTTTAGACTCAGGTCTTAATGATGCTAGCCCCTCCAGGAGTCACTCTAGGAGTAATATACATAGGGCACATAGGGCATTGACATTATCATTATCCATCTTCATTATCTTTTAATTCATGAAAATGCAACATATTTTTCCCACATAGCCTTTGACAACATGGTGAAAAAATCATTGCTATAAGTTAGTAATGAAAAGCCATATCATCACCCATCTGCACTGAGGTTGTGTTCGCATTTGTTGCCTTTTGGATGCATTTAATGACTTTAAAAACAAAAAATAATACACATGAATGATTGCATAAAGCAATCATCCATAATGTAATGAATTCATTACATTATTTACCCTCATGTGAACAACCTGTTCTTTGTTATCAAAATGTCTCGAGTTATGTGATCAGTGTCACACAACGAGGGAAATAACTTTAGTTCTCAAAACAGACAGAGCTGTAGCTACACACTTTATTTCACTTTTTGGCCTTACAGAGGTTCATTTTAAGAAGCATGCTTTCAACGTAAGTGTGTTGCCCAGAGTACAGGTTTTAGGAGGTGGGTGGACGTGCTGGCATAATGGTCAGGGGCGGCAGGCAGATGGCCCAGCAGCCCACCAGCACCCACCTTTTGTTGCAGGTTACATCTGCTGTGCACCCAGTCAACACAACATCATGCTGACGGCCTATTTGTATGCAAATCTAAAGGTCTGAGGTATCTTCAGCTTATGCTATTGTCTCACCATATGCCGACATTTGTCACACAGCTGCTGTGTGTGCATTCACTGAGGGGGCAACGGAGAGTTGAATCATAATTATATTCCAGCTACAGGCAGCTTGCTGCAGTGATGACAGAAGTTTATTTATGTAATTGTGAGATCATCATCAGTGTTTATTTACCATACCTGACCATCTTCTGAGATCCCAAAACACATGTTGCCCAAGTGCTGCCCTATAAACAAAGTTACAAATAAAGCTTTCATTTTCATTATCTTGTTAGGACAGTTTTTCTCTGAAATAATTTCTTAATTGTTGGTTCCCTTGGATAATACATACATAACACTGACTAGATTTGTGAATAGAGACATAGTTTACATCTAAATCATAATTAAAGGACTCAAGATTAATTTGACGAGGACAAATTAATAGAAATGAAAATATAATTTTATCAACCATACAGGAACAAAGCCTCTTCCAGTTATCTATAAGAGTTCACTGGTGCTGCAGATTATATTTTCATTCATTACGATTACACCTTCTTTCTCCCTTGAATCCCTTTATCTGGTTCCTAAGCAACCACACCAAGGCTCCTCTTCAGAGACGGGCTATATTCATGACCCTAGAATGGGATTCCTCTAGGTAGATGGGGAATGGTCTTGGGAATTTCAAATGCCTGCCACAGGATCTCATCAGGACCTGAGTACCTCACATTGACAGCATAAATCAGAGACACTAGTGCTCAGAGAGAAAATAAATCTACAGATTTTTCCCAGATTATGCAATGGGCGAAAGAGCATCGCACCTTTAGCAGTCTGCTGCAGCTTAATTTTGCAGACTCCCAGTTTCAAAGAGATAAATAACACATTTGTTATTTACTTTCTATATATAATCCTAGCCACTCAGCAACTGACTGCTTAACTGATTGCATGGAAAGACAATTTTTTTAATGATTCTTGAGAAGTTAGGGTTGCTAAAATCTTTACTCCAAAGCAGTCAATGGCTGCACACTGGGACTTTGAATAGTTATTTTCATTCCCCAAGTCTCATTTTGTTATTTAAAAGTGAAATGTAATGCTTTCTACCTCACAAGGATTGTATTAAGTTTTCAAAACTTTTTGTTTTCAAAGAAAAAGTAGATGCACATGAAGAAAATACAAATGAGAATAGTTAGCACTATGATAATTCTTGATCTCTGATTTTTTTTCCTTTTTTGATGCATACATGTAAGACAAAAATAGGCTAATAGCATTAATAAATGTTAGCTAAATGCTAAGAATAGTGTTAGTTCTTATGAATTAAATGATTGCAGTGTCCTTCACAAACCATAGTTCTACTTAGGAAGATGAAAAACGTTCTGTTTACAAAACATATGTTCCAAGGACCGTTCTTTGATACCATCAGAGATGTCTGTTGCTGGTTGCATGCTGGGTTATACTTAGTTACATCACTAGGCATGCCAATAATTTATCTGAACTTCATTTCATTACAGATTCACTCTCTTTCTATGAAAAAAATATTTCCTGAGACTTCAAGTTCTTCTAAAAACTTCTGGCCTTAAAAGTCAACAGTGGTTGGCAAGTTAGTCTTCAACAAAGAAGAAATTTCTTGCTATAACTAAGAAGGCATGAAAAATTCTAGAAAGAAAAGATATTTGGGGGCAATTTTTCCAGTGACATTTCATAAAGTCTGATAGTAGATTTCTGTTTTCCTTCACCTCATGGCAGGAGATACTGCACATGACTTTGGATTTGTACAGCCTGAACAATAGTAGTAAACACAATTTTACTTAAAAGTGTTTTCATAGCCCTTTGAAGCATCAATGCAATAAGGAGGAAGTAGTTAGCCTTTTTTTTTAAGATAAGGATATTTGATGGCTTGCTGTCAGTGTAGCTTTCAGACCGGTGGTGGGAAGCTAATAGCTGTTACACTGTCTAAACTGTTTGTCTATAATGTAGTTTAAAGAGAGAGAGAAAAGTCTTCCAGATCCTGAAGTCCTACATTTATTAATTTTCCTCCTTTTTTCTTGATCCTCAATTTTTACATTAAATGGTATTTTCTTGCTCTTTTTTCATTTCAGAGACTTTTACAGAAAAACGATGTTTCTAAAAAAAAACAACCACCCTTACCCATCATCATTGCTCTCACTTCTGTCTACTATGGAGTTTCAGGTTTCAGCCTTTATCTAGGCTTTCATTTTTATTGTTGCCTGTTCCAACTATTTTCTTTATTCATCAACCAAGGTTGATCTTGCTGTAAATACAGATTCCAAGCCTGTACTGTTTTCCCTGGATAGATAAATCAGTTTATTTATTTTTGTAAATGATATTTTTACCACTGCAGTCAAGAGAAATTTTGCTGTTGTTTTGAAAAGAAACAAGCTTCAGCCATTTATTTTTATTTCAGTGTCATTTAGCTCCACTTGCCCTCAAATATTGTGACAGAAGAACATCCAGCTCAAACATAGCCACCTCTGATTATCTCTGACATCCATCTTGTCGATTTAAATCTGTTTTGATAATGGCATTCTATGCACCCTTTGTATTCTGCATCTCCAAAATGTCTAAATTTGGTTAACATCACATCATCTACATTTGAAGCATTTGGCTATTGTACTGGAGGACCTTATAATTTTGTGTCTTCACGTATTTCAGTTTTCCACAATATTGTTGAAATCTTTTGCTGTCTACAGAGAAACACAAATCAGCCTGTGTGGAGTACTGAATGAAGGCAGCAAGATTGCTTCAACAAGCCAAGTTATTTCTGAAATCCCTACATCATGTTACCTTATGCCACACTGATGACTTCTACATATCCAAATACAACAATGCAACACCTTTTTTCGTGTCCATGTTTGAATCAAAGTCATGCTGCCTTCAAAAACAAAGACATTGCAATTAATCTTGATCCCATGAGCCCATCATTAAGTGTAATGCTTCCTTTGAACATTAGGAATAAAAACACGTATTCAAAGCCCACTGTCCTTATTTCCACCTCCTCCAATCTTTATTATTCCTGGGCCAGAAAGCATAGTTTTCAAATCTTTCTGAGCTGCACAATAGTTGACCCACAGGACACAGTCCCTGGGGATCCGAAGAGTTGCTGGTTGAGAAGGAAACTACAGCACTCTATGTTTTCCACAGTACACTAGTTCTCATTTCCTTGGGCCTTGCCTTCCAGATCTCTTTCTCTAAGAGACAGAAATTCAGATTATCCTGCCACCAGCAATCGGACAACCATGCTCTCAGCAGCAAGGGGCAGCTCCATCATCGAAATCTCACCAAAGCTTCCTAAGAACAGTGACATCCAGCAATTGCTATCTTTGTGCTATCATTTCCAGCAGCATCCATCTCCTCCTTTTTTTTTTTTTTTTTGTTAGGATCTGGAACGTCCTAAAATCTGCCTAAGGACTACTTCTCACCTTCTTCTGTTGTCCCAGTTCCGTTTTCTTTCTTTCTTTCAAGTACTATCCAAATCCAGCTGTCTCACTTATTAGACTTTCTCAGATGGTTCAGCTTCAAAAGTTACCAAAACCAAGTGGACATAATACATGCAAAATGTTCTGTCTGTAACAAAGAAACAAGGACAGACATTTCAGGCTCCTTATTCACTTACAGAATTTGAGTGAAAGTCATTTTTTTTTCTGTTGTTTACATAAGAAATAGGCAGGAAACAACCAAATGTCTTATTTTAATGATTTTTAATGCTAATGAGAAAATATATTTTTATTTCTCTTTTCAATTTATAATACAGACTGCTTTAAACAGATTTAAAACAACTGCAGCTGTTAAGGATATTATGAAACAGTAAGGTTACTATGAAATGCATTTTGGCAATTTGCACTTTATGTAATGCTTTGTGCTACTGTAACTCTGTTCTTATGTGTCTCTTCTATGAGTACATAATTGATTTATTTGTTTATTTATTTGATTTTAAAAGGTTACTTTTTATTTCAGTGTTTACACCTGGAAATATTTGACAGCTCTAGTAATAACTTGTTTGCTACACTCCAGAAAATGGCACAATAGATTGCAGAATAAGCTAGACCGAAGACAGGAGCAGAGAAACGACAAATATGAAATCTGGGTGCAGGATCATTCAAAGTATCCAGCTCAATTGACTCACAATGCTTTCTTTAGCTATATAAAACCATGCACTGTCAATGTTTGGTTGGCTAAGTGGCATCGGGGTACCAACTGGGCAGTGTTGAAGGAACAGCCAACAAGGGATTTTCCCAGGCAGCAACACCCCACTTTGTCATACTGGGAATGGTGCCCTGCTGTTAAGATGCAAAGCAAAGATTTAAGTGAAATGGTTCAATGTATGCTTGGAGAAAATCTCACTTTTGCACACTTTCATGCACCCTACCAACTTGGCTAAATTTCTTACTGGATTTCCCAGCATTTCACTCAAAATGACAGAAATTCATGGCTAAAGTACAATTCATCTCCTCAGTTTCTTTTGGTTACTTGACATGTATGATGAACTGCAAAATTCACTGAAACACAAACTGTCCTTCCAGGTGGTTTTGTCTACATGGAAATAAGTGAGTGAGATATGTTGCAGATAAACAAAACTCAATATTCTATGATTTTTTTCTGAGGTACATGCAGGAACCTCTTGTACAATTTTTAAATTAAAACAGTGTGTTCCAAATGAGATGGGGGAGGATGAGAGAATATGTGTTATATTCTTTATTACATATTTATCATATATATACATATATATATATATATATATTTTTTTTTTTTGAGACAGGGAGAGAGATTGCTAGAAGAATAATATTTTACAAGCACGCTCTTCCATTGGGCTTCAACAGTCAGTTTAAGATTCACTCTACAGACTTTGAAACTAGAGGAATTTCAGATAGATCATTGCAGAAGACTTCTCCCAAGAGGAGAATCTTGAGAAGAAAACTAGAAGCATGGACAATCTCTGACTGTATTTTTAACTCTTTAGTACAAATTAGTCCTGCTTCCTGGGAAGCTGACAGAATGTTTGTGACATCAAACATGTATAACATGTTCTTCAGCAGTTTGGAGAGGAGAAGCAGTGTGATATTTTTCTTTAATGATTATCTGTCTCCTCCCACACTTACAGCACAACGCATTTTCTCTCTCTTGCTTTGTTGCTAGACAAAAAGTAGAAAGGTCACTTTGTCCAAGCGAAAATCAATGGAATACCACCACCTTCTTGCTTCTTTTAAATAGTGGTGATTTCTTTGATTGTTTGTTTTTCAAAATTGACAGTACTACACATATAGCCCAACAAAATTTCTGAAAGAAGTATGCTTGTCACTAGCAAAAAGATCACCCTTAAATGGCTTAGACAGGTTTAGAATATCCCAGCTCAAAGCAACAAACAAGAATTTTTTTCAATAATTCTCTAATAAATAAAAACTATTAAAATCCATAGCATTAATATTTTTAAATGAACAAGAAACCTACAGTGTTCTCAAATTTCTTAGAAACAGCTGGGTTTCTTCTCATTTACCTTGAAGCTCCAACTGTGTAGCTTCACTGAATTCAGCAGATGTATGCCTCTTGTCAGACAGAAAAGATTCAAGACCAATTTGCTTATGTGAAGCACGAAAATAACAATGCAAACAAAACAAAAAATAACAATGCAAATTTGTGAATAGAAATCCTATTTCTTTTCCACGTTCTTCAGTAGAAACAAGAGGGAAAGAAATCTCTCATAGGTAAGAAAAAAAAATGCCGAGAGTTCACAGAAAAAGTCTGTTCTTCACTTTTCAATGAAAAACCAGGACAGAGGTTTTCACTGAATTTTTTTTCTACTATTTTCTATGCCAGAAATCTCCCTTTTGAAATGGGGCCACAATCATTTGCGTTGTTAGTTGTCTGACTAAACTGAGAGAAAAGAACTATACACTGCTAAAGAAATATGTCTTTGCTATTTTGATAAATCCTAAGTTTAAAATTCACCAACATCTGATAAGCAGGTCAATACTGGATGGCTTGTACAGCCTGTAGAGGCATAGCTGGTAGCTATATGACAGCTAGGAAAACAGTGAGGTTTCAGAGTAAACAGAACTGAGCAAAGAACTGGGGTGTGTGTACTGGGGACTGAAGGATTGCACCCCTGGATACTCCAGGAATAATGACGGGGGCATCATAAATGATGTATAAAAATGATTTGTTTGACATTGCACTTTTAGTTAGTACATTTTAAAAAATGGAATGTAATTTTTTTGCATTAACTGCTAATAGTTAGTTAGTTAGTTAGTTAGTTTGTTTGTTTGTTAGTTAGTTAGTTATTGACTGAGTCATTGCCAACTTCCAGCCTAGGAAACTCAGAAGCCAGAAAGACAGTGTGTCTCTCAGATGTTGGAACACATAATCACAACACAATGAATTGCTCCAAAGAGCAGTTCTGAGAATATCCAAGACAAGGCAAAGCATACAAAATATAGAATCCGTATTCTGCTTTCACCCTAGCAGCAGTAAATGCTGATCCCAATCTGGCGCTTGCACTGGCTACACAAAGGTGGTTAACAAGAATACATTCCTAAAAACTGAACAACGTATTTGTGCCTGAGTAATTGTTTGGTAAGATTTTGTCATTTGAACTGTGCAAGACTCCACACTTTAAGACCAGGTTCCTTCAGGTCTGAAAATCCATGAATTTTTGAATAAAATGTTATGGATGAATGTGAGCTGAGGGAAACCTTTCTGTCTGCCTAAGCTTAATGACTCTATTGTCTGAGCTATTTGAGAGAAATGGAGCAAGTGGAATGAAATGACTGAAACAAATCATTGGTATAACTTTCATAATACTTGTAAGGCAAATACTGTCTGTTCTGCCACTAACTGAAGTGGTCAGTAGGGATGTAAGTATTCCTAGATGTACTCATTTGTTTTCTTGAGTAAAGTATTTTAAATGGGAAAAGCAGATAGAAAATTATTAAAAATGTCATTCAAACCTCATTATAATTTGGAAAAAATGTGCTTAACACTGAATGTTTTCCCTTGAACATTCTGCAGTGCAAAAGATCATATTATATATTGTGCATGTTATTTCAAGGAGCTGATATGGCAGTTGCCAAGGTAACAGTACTTTTTAAAAGGTTAAAATAAAGGATGTTGCTGCCATGACCTATCTTAACAATAACTCTCTTGACCATGGGATTTGAGAAGATAAGATAATCTAGAGAAAAAACAAACAAACAAAACACACAACAGAGAAGAAAAAAATAATCTTGGAATTGCATCTAATCTTGTGCAGAAATTTCCTTTCTTGTCTAACAATGAAAAGTAAGTCATCTCACAAACATAGAATCACAGAATTGTAGAGGTTAGAAGGGACCTCCAGAGATCATCGAGTCCAACCCCCCTGCCAAAGCAAGTTCCCTACACCAGGTCGCACAGGTAGGCATCCAGGCAGGTCTTGAACATCTCCAGAGAAGGAGACTCCATCACCTCCCTGGGCAGCCTGTTCCAGTGCTCCATCACCCTCACTGTAAAGAAGTTCTTGTGCATATTTGTGTGGAACTTCCTATGCTGCAGTTTCTGGCCGTTTTCCCCTTGTCCTGTCTCCATGTACCACTGAAAAAAGTATGGCCTCGCCATTCTGCCCCCCTCACCTCAGATATTTATAGACCTGGATCAGGTCCCCTCTCAGTCTTCTCTTCTCAAGGCTGAACAGACTCAGTTCACTCAGCCTTTCCTCATAGGAGAGATGCTCCAGGCCCTTCACCATCTTTGTAGCCCTCCGCTGGACTCTTTCCAAGAGATCCCTGTCTTTTTTGTACTGGGTAGCCCAGAACTGGACACAGTACTCCAGATGAGGCCTTACCAGGGCAGAGTAGAACATCTTTCAGAGTTGTAAGTGAATACATATGCCTACAGTACTTATTTTATTTACAATTAGTAATCAAATATCATTATGTTTCCATTCAAAAATAGTACTTCCAGTAAGGATCCACCCTGTTTTTACATTCCTCAATAACTGGAGCCTACCACGTGCCTGGTATCTGAGGTGCATGATACTACAGTAATGACCTCAAGCTCTGCACTCAGGCAGAATACAGGCACCACTTGCTCTTTGATCCACATGAACCAAAGGTGTATGGGAGTGGAAATAAATCCCTCCACTTGGAACAGCTCAGAGCCTCAAGGCTGCCACTTGTATTGGGAAAATGGCAGTGTTGGTCTCTGAATGTGGCAGCCAGTTGAGTTTATTTCCTACTCTTTCTTCCATACCTGAGCACCTAAGGACTTGTTCTGCCACAATGTATGAAGACTCTACAGTCTGTTTGCAACCAACCTGCAGATGTTATAAGAAGATTATTAAACAAAAAAGATGCATGGTAAAATACAGCAAAAAGCACAACTTTGGTATCACTAACAAAGTTATTAAGTTCCCACATCTGAAGATTATCTCTGACAGTCAATAGCAATTGCAGTAGAAATTAATATCAATTCTCAGTGATCCCTTATTAAAGCATTATAAGGACGCGCATCTGTAAACTAGCCTAGTTATCCATTGATGGCCAGTCCTAAATGTGAGCTACCAAAGGGAGTGAGGTGAAGAATGAGTGCTACCCTCTATTCACCCATCAGGGCTGCATGGCAGCTCTCCTTTCAGACCTAGGCACCTCCTCTGGTTATTGGAATCAGCAATAAGGTTTTTAATCATGGAATCACAGAATGGCCAGGGTTGGAAGGGACCTCAAGGATCATGAATCTCCAATCCCCCTGCCACATGCAGGGCTACCAACCTCCACATTCAGTACCAGACCAGGCTGTCCAGGGCCCCATCCAACCTGGCCTTGAACACCTTCAGGGACGGGGCATCCACAACCTCTCTGGGCAGCCTGTTCCAGCACCTCACCACTCTCTCTGTAAAGAACTTCCCTCTGACATCCAACCTAAATTTTCCCTCCCTCAACTTAAAACCATTTCCCCTTGTCCTGCTGTTATCTACCTTTTCAAAGAGTTGATTCCCCTCCTGTTTATAGGCTCTCTTTAGGTACTGAAATGCTGCAGTGAGGTCACCCCGCAGTCTTCTTTTCTCCAGGCTGAGCAAGCCCAGCTCCCTCAGCCTGTCTTCTTAATAGAGGTGCTCCGTTCCCCTGATCATCTTTGTGGCTCTCCTCTGGACCCTCTCCAACAGCTCCCTGTCTTTCTTGTACTGGGAGCTCCAGGCCTGGACACAGTACTCCAGATGGGGCCTCACAAGAGCCAAGTAGAGGTGGACAATCACCTCCCTGTCCCTGCTGGCCACCCCTCTTATGATAGAGCTCAGGTTGCCTTTTTTTTTTTGGAGCTGCAAGAGCACACTGCTGGCTATGCTAAGCTTTTCATCTGTCAAGATCCCCAGGTCCTTCTCCGCAGGGCTGCTCTCAAGGACCGCTCCTTCCAATCTGTATGGATGCCTGGGATTCCTCTGGCCCAAGTGCAAAACCTTGCACTTTGCCGTGTTGAACTTGAGACTCTGAGCTGTTCCATCAGGTTCACACAGGCCCACTTTTCAAGCCTGTTGAGGTCCCTCTGAATGGCACTCCTTCCTTCCACCGTGTCAACCACAGCACTCAGCTTGGTGTCACCTGCAAACCTGCTGAGGGTGCACTTGCTTCTATGATTGATGTCATTGATAAAGATGTTAAAGAGTTCTTTATCTATCTATGTTTGGTTCTTTGTCTATGTTTGGTTACCTAGATGGGTGGACTGATTTTTCTTTTTTCATTCCTTCTCTTTTCCTTTATTTTGGTTATAATCATTTCTTCACATCTGTATCAATTCAGACCACTTTAGATGCGTGGTAACAGGGGAGTTCTCGCACATATGTGAATACACACACACAAATATGTATACAGTGTGCATGTTAAGATAAATTTTTCATTCATTCATTCATTCATTCATTCATTCATTCATTCATTCATTTTTTCCTATATGAAGGTGACCAGTAATCAATCAAAAAGATATTCCCCATACTCCCTTCATTTTTTTCAAGTATTATGAATATATGTGTATTAATCACTATTGCAACTAGACCACATTAATTTTAATGCTTGGTACTTCAATGTATTTTTTTACACACCCGAGCCAATTAATCACTGTTTATAACTTCTTCAGTATTAAGTAATTGATAACCTTAGACAATCCAGCTTCTCATTTCCAAAAATAGATGACACGTATGTTTGACTGAGCTATTTGAACTAGCATGACTAAAAAGAAAATAAAAGATACTGTTTGTAGTTTGTGCAAAACGAATGATCCAAAACCTAGATCCAGTGAAACATGCTATACTATGTTAGGGTTTTCAAACAGTACATGCTGAGACATGCTATGTTTTACATACCAAAAGGAAGACAATATAAAATCCAAACTGACGTTAATAAACAGTCTGGGAGGCTGAAAGACTTCTTTCATAAACCAGCTCAGAATGAGTTTTGAAGTAAAGGACCATACCTAAGGTCTCAACAACAGGACCTCACCAATAGGACAGATGTGTATCATCTGTCTTTTCCAAATGCAAGGAGAGGCCCTACACAACTTGTATTTTCTTTCTAGTTACAAGGTTAGTGCAAAAGTTTGCATAAGGACACAGCTGAAATTTTGTCTAAGCATCTAATTGGCACATTTGTTTCAAATCTGCCCATTTGGGTCTGAAACCAGACACTGAGCAAGAGCTCATACCAGAGAACATCCGTAAGTTAAATTCCCTAGCAGCAATTACAGACTATTTCCAGCTTACCATACCCAGATTTTATGAACTTTTAATGAACTTCTACTGTAAATTCTTTTTAGGTACTCATAACTTCTTCTTTAGATGAAATTCTTTATGTCCTCTTTAGAATATATTCTATTTTGTGAGAACAGATCAAGAAGGTGAAACTTATTAAAATTTTATTTTACTACCCTGGAGTTCTTAGAATTAAAATAAATTTTAAAAAGAAGTCTTTCAAAACCATTTGTGTTTTTTTCTATGACTAAATTAAAATAAATAAATAATAAGTAAAATCCAATTCTTTCTTGGTTTTAGGAAAAATTGGCTACGAAAAAAAGGTTACAAGTCAGTCAGAATGATATATTAGGTTTACCTTGTGTTTTCTAATATCATCTTGTTCTTTAATATCATCTTGTTTACAGTCACTGAGGTCAACTGACTTATAATACAGCAAATACCATGTGATGCCAAATGTAAGATCTTAGTTTCAAATCTGAATATATCTATTCCCAGCCATTATCTCCTGGGTAACCCTTAAAAAAATGCTGTATGCTGAGGAGAGCAGGATAGTTATTGCTTTTAATACTACTGGTGAAAATCCGAAGCAATGCTGACATTCATGGTATCACTCTGAATCAAAATTAATGTTGCCAAAGGAATGGCATATCACAGTGAAAACACAATAGACTTTGTTGGCAGCTATCTGCAGTAGAGGGAAATGTCATTAAAGGGGAAAATCTTGTTATTAACAACTAAATTAGTATGATAAAAAATGGAACTTCAATACTGAAGTTATTTATTCTAGTTAAGATGTAGAAAAGAACTATGAGAAAAAGACATTTCTATTTTATTGCTAAAAAAAATTAGAATAACAAATAGTTTTGCTCAAGTATAAAAATTTACTTTGACCCAAAGTATAATTTTATATTCCTTTATTTTCATTATTTATAAAAACTTTGGAGTAAAGAAAGCTCTAAAGTTAATCTCCCAATACCTTTAAAAACGTATTTTTGTTATAAATATATCAAAATAATCTTACTATAATGTTTTCATATTTTCACATTATATATTCCTCACCCATACCACAACTCTGGGGCAAATAGGCATACTGCCATACTGCCTTCCATGTGGTTTTCAGTAAGCAAATTATTAAAGCAAACAACTTAATCCAATCATACAGATCCCATCCCCCTGGCAGCTAAAGCTGTGGATGTAAGTATGAACAAATGATGAAAACACAAAATGACGCTTCCCCAGAAAGCTCCAAAGCTTTCAGTGACTTCTGAGTCAGACAGAGGTAATTATCTGTCTGGAGTTGCCCAAAAGGCCTTTTATCTCACCAGTTTCTTTGCTCAATTTTTGAAAATGCACAGATTTTACATCAGCTATATCACACAACAGGGTGTCCAAAGGTCTCCTGTGAGCTGTGCCACAAGTCATCTTCTACTGTTTGTCTTCTGTGTACCACATGCCCAAAGAAGTTGTGTATGCAACTTCCCTGGAAGTTTTCAAGGCCAAGTTGGAAGGGCTTTGGGCAGTGTGATCCAGTGGGAGATGTCCAGGTCTGTTGGAACTAAACGGTCTTTAAAGTCCCTTCCAACGCAAACAGTTCTATCAACTCTTGTGATTCTCTCTTGTTCCTGTACTGTGAGAAGCAGTGAATGGTTTTAATGCTTATCTCATTCTCTATGCTACAAGTTTTATAAATATATAAAGTTCCTTTTCACTTGTCTCTTTTCCTCACTGGAAAAGCCTTTTTTTCTGGACTCTTCCTCAGCGCCATCACTTTTATGATCTTTGTTCCCCTTCTTCTGAATGTTTCCTAACCATACCTAACATTTTCCGTATGGGAGAAACAAGACTCCTGGAAGAACAAGTGGGTGTCCATGAACTGATGTAATGGATTAGTAATTTTCCTCACTGTTTTCTTCTACATTCATGACGTTGGATTAGAATGACCAAAAGATGACGATATGCAGGAGGTGTCTGTGTCAAATTAAATGAACAGAGATCAGCCACCCAGATGTAATCCCTTCTCATTACATTTACAAAAAATGATGACGGCAAAAACACTGATACATTTCCTTCACTTTCACAAACACTGACTTCATTTCATCATTCCCGGAATGGTACCCTGTTAGCGTAATTAATTCCCCCTGTAAAACAAGTCACTGGCCAGGCTGAAGTTCCATTTGGCTGGTAAAATGTCAGTACAGCAATGAAACAGTGCATTTTGCCTGGAACTTCATCTGATTATTTCTGTTAAGAACACTGAAGTGAACTTATCAATTCTGAGTTTTGTCCTCTGTGTGTAAAGAAAATTATCTATAAAAAAAAAATTTTCTCAGTTACACTAAGGTTAAGATATTTGACTTTGTATGTCTGCTCAGAGGAAAGAAAAAGGCTCAGTTCCTACTAGCTTCACACGTCTCTTTGACAAGGACTATTATACTATTCTAATTAAAAAAAGGAACCGTCTGAACTCAGTCCACTGAAGTTATATACAAATATACATACTTTTAATTTCCTCTGCCCCAACAATCCACTTGCATGTGTGTCTACTGTTGCTGCTCTCTTTGAATTGCAGGTATTTATGGACTTAGAATTCTGAGTTCAGATATCAAGAGAAACTAGACTTGTGGATAATTTGAAGGAAATTAAGGGGTAAAAGGAGAGGAAAAGGAAACACTTGCAAATAAATTATCCCCTCTGCTTGTTTTGTTGTTTTGTTGTTGGTGATGATGGTTTTGGTGGGCCTTTTTTGAAGACATTCCATTGTTCACCTTCAAAAAACAGCAAAGTGGTAGATTATGAAACACAAATTTTTGAAATTAAAATAAATATCCACTTCATGTTTCCTGTTCTAGGACAGATCTTACGAGTTTGCTCATGCCCTAACAATAACAAACTAAAAAAAGTTGTATGAACGGGTGAACACTTAAGCAATTGCTCACAGGAAATATTTGGTGATGGTGAAATTGGAAGGATGAGGAGGTGGAAAAGAGTAGGTGGGAATGATATATGAGGAATAGAGAGAAGACAGAACTGCAGATGCAGTGAAGATTACAAAACTGACAGCAATGTGCAAGGTCTAAATTTCCTATTAAATCACAAGGAAATTATGTAATATCATTTAAAATTAGTGAGGTGGGTTGCTGAGATACAAACAGAAAGAGAAACTTCAGAAACTTTCAAAGAAAGCACAAATTATATCCTGACAGTCTGTGTGTCCTGCAGTATTCTTAGTGGGCAGAGCTTTGCATTGAGAAGGAGCCACAGATAAAGTTTATGTTCAATTTTATGTTCAACTGTGTTTCTCTCTGCTGCATATCAAACGATAATATTGTAAAAAGCACCAGCTCTCACAACCTTGCTCATCTCTTTTTGTGTTTCAATTTCAGCTGATATCTAAAGGTTAGGACTTTTTTTTCGGAGTATTTCACAAACCTTCAAAAGTATTAGCCTATGTATTCATGTGCCATCTGAGCCACAGAGAGCTGAAAAGAAAACAGTGTGGACTCTTCTAAATTTGAATTATCATTCATCAGTGCCTTAGTGTGATAACTTTTTATAGGAGTGAAAAGGCATGCTGCTCTGAAAGGGTCTATCTGTCTTTACACTATTTCTTGGAACATACTCTTGTTCTTTATACATTCAATCATTTCTCTTTGAGAGTCTTTCGGTTCTTTTTGACAGTACTTTCTGAATCAGAGTGAAAAGATAAGGAAATTTTCATAGACTTTTAAAATGTAACATGGTAGAGTGCAATATTAGATGAAAAATTATGCAAAAGTTAGCATAAATCACAGAGATGATAAATCTAGTTTTAATACTTTTTGTATTCAGAGAAGGCAGAAGCAATTTGTATACTCGTAAAGGAAATTCTTGCACAATGAAATGAGCTATTTTTCTTTGAAAAAGGAGGGAAACTGTCACTTAATATTTTAAAAAAGAGATTTTCCCTTCCTAGCACATCATTCTTACTAAATATAATGTAATCAACGCGCGTTTCAGAAGTTACTGATGCTGAGGGGGAGATGTGTGTCCCCAGGAATCTGCTGCTGCATTCAGAAAACCTGTTGATTTCAGAGTGACCTTCAGGCCAGAGAGCCCAGACAGACTGGGAATATCGGTATCCATTATTGATTTACTTTGCATCCAAAATGTTGGTGATCGTCTCGATGAATGGTAATTCCTTCTGTCCTGTGAATACCTTCCTGGTGCTGATGCATCTTTGACGGGCACACATGTAGATAAACAGGTATGTTTATAGCAATGTCCTGGTTTCCCATTATTTTTTTTCCTCCAAAATGAGGTGATGTAGGGGGATCATTTTCCCTAGCACAGACTACTGCTTCTGATAAGTGAAGAAATACCAAGACATAGGCAGGCATGAGCAATTTGCTATAAAGTTGAACAGCAAGGTACTTTCAGTCATTTGAAAGAAACTCTGATATCTTTAAACTTACTTTTTCCTTCTATACATCCTTTGAAGACAGCAGATAATAACTGTCCCTCCACAGACAAAAAAAAAAAAAAAAAATCCTGTGAGAATTTTTTTAGCATTGACCATTTTCTAGGTTTTGAAAAAGATAAAATAAAACAACCAAAATATAAAGCTTACTTTGCCCCAGCATACAAAGCAAATGGTTTTCAAATGTCATGAGAATTTTTAATAGAATTTCACATTTTATCAACAAGCATTTTATTTCAGAACTGGTTTAAAAAAATCCGCTTTCAATGTTTACCTATTGTGTTGTGTGGAGCCAAGATTTTCTTTATATTTTCATAATGTTATGGTTTACTCCTTAAGCTACAAACATCAAAGAAACCATCTAGTTGAAATATTGCTTTATACCTGCATTTCAGTCTTTTAACATTCCTCAAAGACACTTATACAGAAAATCTTATACAGGATCAGACATGTATCATGAACATTTGTTTATCGCACAGTGTCACAGTGTCATAGAGATTGGAGATCACTTAGTCCAGCCCACCTCTAAAACAGGTTCCCTACAGTAGGTTGAGCAGGAAAGCATCCAGATGGATTTTGATTATTTCCAGAGAAGGAGACAGTCTCTCTGGGCAGCCTGTTCCAGTGCTCTGTCACCCTCCAAGAAAAGGTTTTTTTCCTCAGGATTGTACATAAGTACCTATGTTCCAGTTTGTGTCCATTGCCCCTTGTCCTGTCGCTGCACACCACCACGGAGAGCTTTGCCCTATCTACTTGACTTCCAAATTTCAGATGTTCATGCACACTGATCAGATTCCCCCCTCAAATTTTTCCAGATCTCTCAGTCTTTCCTTATAAGAAAGATGCTCCAGGATCCCAGTCATCTCTGTAGCCCTCCACAGGACTCTATCCAGACTGTCCCTGTCTTGAGACGAGGAGAGGGAGGATTACATCTCTCAATCTGCTGCTCACACTCTTGTTAATGCACTCCAGGATCCAATTGGCCTTTTTGGCCATGGGGGCATACAGCTGGCTCACGGGAAAAAAATTCTTTGGTCTAAAACTAACATTTAAAACTGTGGATACACAACAATTTATTTAATTAAAACATTATGTACAAATACCTATTTAAAATATATTTAGAAGCAAACAAATAAAAACGATATCATATCTGACTCCCTGAAAAAATACTATGTCCAAAGATTGTCACAGAGCTGTAAGAAGGTCTTAATGTCCTTTAAACTCTGCAAGATGTTTTGCAGTGATGAATCATCTTTGACTCTAAATGGAAGTCAAAATATAAATGAAGACAGGAAACTTATTGTGTCTAATGCTAAGTTTTAGAGGAACCTAAGTACACAAATCATGCACTGCAACTGACAAACGTTCGTATGTGTGGATTTATTGCACAAGTAGAAGATTTTCCTCATTCATTACATGATTTTTGATCTGTATGAAGGTGAAGAGAGCACATGAAGCAGAAACTCACCTGGAGTACCTCATTTTTGTTGATTTTTTTTGTTGTTTCTTTGAATGAGGACAAAAGGAAGAGCCAGGGACTTTCAAAGCAGTTAATCTAAGTAATGAGATAGATAGTAATCAAATAAGCAATGAAAAGGCCGTAAAACAATTAAGGCCTATTTTAGAAAGACCTGGAAAATACTTTGTTTTATTTTCTCTAAGGCAATTACTGATTCAGCAAAAATGGATTGTATTAAATCAAACTAGTTTCCATAATGCAGTAAACTGGACAGGTGATGTGATAAAATTCTGCTTTAGGAAGGAGATCTTTGCATACCTAATATATATGGATAAAATCATCACTGTGTGGATGAACAGCAGCTGTGAAAAATACTTACTGCGTGCATATAACACTTCATTATTAAACAGGAAAGTTTGTAAGTGCCTTTAATTAAATAAATGCACTAGTTGATTCCAGGCATTGAAAACAATTGAAGGAGGATAAGAAAAGAAGTAGAAAGAAGAGAGCAGGATTATACTTGGTTTACGTAGCAGGGTTTTGGTAGTGGGGTTGTGGGGATGGCCTTTTTGAGCACAGCTCAGAAGCTGCCCCATGTTTGTTAAAAGCCAATTGCAACCAATTGAAAAGGGACCTGCTGCTGGCCAGAGCTGAGCCATGAGAAACGCTGTCTGGATGTCTGGGAGAACAAGTTTAAGAAGAGGAAAAACTGCTGTGCAACAGCAGCTGGGAGAGAGGAATGAGAGGTATGAGAGAACAGCCCTTCTCCTTGTGGGAGACCTCCTCCCACAAAGGGGCAGGCAGTCACCCTGCAGCCCACAGGCACCACATGAGCAGATCTTCTCATGTAGAGAACAGCTCTCAGACAGCAGTGGATGAGGCCGGAAGGATGCAGAGCCCATGGAGAGCCTCTGCAGGAGCAGAGGTTGGAGCTGCAGCCTGTCCCATGCTGGGTCAGGAGGGCAAGTTGTGCTGCTGCCGATGGTGCCCCATGTTGGAGCAGTGCCTGAAAGGTGGGACTCATGGTATGGAGCTGTGTTGGAGCAGTGCTTGGAGAGCTCAGCTTGTCGGAAGCCCACATAGGGTCAGTTTGAGAAGGACAGCACCCATGACTGGGACCCCATCCTCCAGCTCTGCTTGAGGGTAGGAAATGGTAGAGGATGAATAGTGGAAAAAGATGGGTTTTATTTGATTTTAGCTTCTTACTGCTCTAGTGTGTTTGTAAATGGTAATAAATTATATTAATCTCCCTACTCTATTTTGCTTGTGATGGTAATTATCGAGCAACCACTGTTCTTATTACAAATCTTGAGCCCTTTTTCACCATATTTTCTCCTTCTCTTACTTCAAGGAAGGGGGGTGGGAAAGCAGCATGGTGGAACTCAGCTGCCCATTAGTGTGAAACTAACATACAGTGATAACAGCCTGCCAGGAAATAAAATATTATCTTATAAATAAGAGCTCTTAATTATTCTGTGCCCTGAGCATACAGAAGAAGAGAAAATCATTTAACAAGAGGCAAGGAAAAAGAAAAAAATCTTTCCAGTCATGAAGGGATCTATGAGCTGCTGGGATATGAAATTTACTCTATGTGAAAATTCTGCTTATCCAAAGAATTTTTAGAAAGAGGCTGCACATAGATCAGAAAAACTATAGCTATACTTGGACAAACCAACACACAGAATAGAATCATCTTCTATCCCTTCCAGCATAGTGTTTCCATATTTAGATAGATAGATAGATAGATGAGTACAACTAGCATTTTGGAACAGAGATAATTTTAATGTGGAGCTTGCAACCAGAAGACAGAGAGCCATTTTCTACATTTCCTACAATTTTAATAAAAGCTTCTATGATATGATATAAAGTACCATACTATATGGCTTTGTAAAGCAGCATAACTTCCCTGAAGTCAATGAAATAAAATAAAATAAAATAAAATAAAATAAAATAAAATAAAATAAAATAAAATAATTGAAAAAATATCTTCTTATCAAAGAACAGTGGCCTGTTTTTACTTCCTTGTCGAGTTGAAAATCTTTACTACACATACAATTTTTAAAATTCTCTCTTCTTCCCCCTCCAGAATGATAAAGGAAGCTGTGAGTCTGTAGAATGTGTAAACATACCTTAGGATTTGTTGCTGTTGTTGTGGGTTTCTATGGATTAGAAGTTTTTCCTTTCTCATTTACTTCAGGAGTATGAAAGTAGAGTTCATATGATATTGATGTTGAGCTGCACATGTAATATATTTTCCTCCCACCATTCTGCTTCTCACAAGATTTTTTTCAGAGTTATACTACCCAAGAGGCCATAACAACTTGAGCAAGCTGCATATTATTAATCAAAAGTGAAGTTTTTTATGGAAATCAACATTAACCAAAAGGTATAACTGTGTTTAAGAAACCGAGTAATTAATGGAGAAAGTAATACAGATCTTTAGTCAAGGTAACTACTGGTGTCTAAGCATTACAAAGCACTTTATGATTGCAGGAGAACTGGCTCCTCTGAGATTTTTAGCAAACAACCAAAAGAAATATCAATTGCAAATTATTTCTTTGAAAAGAGATAGATGAGTACAACTAGCATTTTGGAACAGAGATAATTTTAATGTGGAGCTTGCAACCAGAAGACAGAGAGCCATTTTCAGACAGTTTCAGAGGTTATTGTGCTGGGCACAACTTTGCTTTTATAGATAATAATGCATACAGATATCTGGGACGTAACACAGAATAAAGAAGAGAGGCCAGCCATGGAGCCTGAGTTCATTTACAGCTGGCATCTACTTGTTTTCATTGATGGATTACTCAAACATGTAGACATGGTTTGCAATTTGAAGTACTTGCTCAAATTGGGTCAGAATGGGTGGCCTGCAAATTCAGCCCTTTAATAAACTAGAACTCTCTTTAAGAAGTTAGCCTCATAATAAATATTTTAAATTAAATTAAACAAAAAATAGGGAGGAGAGGCTGCTCAAGTTATCTGAGAACATATGTGAAGTACAAAACCTGCTAATAAATGGCACTAGAAGAAAGTCTTTTTCTTATAAATTTGAAAAAAAAAAGTCTGTAAGTTAGAACAACATAAATCAGGAAATCAGAATGAGTCACCACTTCGAAGGACATAAGAAAGGCAAGAGTCGCTCTATAAATATATATAAAGAAGGAAACAAATGCAAGTATTGAACTTCTTTACTGGGGAGACAGTAAGTAACAAATGGCAAGAATGAGATGGGAATATTTATGGCTTAACTTGCTTCACTTCTTAAACCCACAAATATATTCCTACCCTGTGGTAATTTTGTACTTATAATAATATCCAAGGAAGGTGGTAAAGCAAACAATAGAATTGAAATCTAAATGTGGTGCAGAAAATCAGGTCTAAAATTTGCTTCTCATCTCAGTTATCAACTACATGTTTTGAGTGTATTGAACCCTTGAAAAAAGGGTCATATTTAAAGATGAGGACAGTCAGGGATGCACCATTCACTTTGGTTTATTAGAGCTAAATAGGAAGCCACTGGCAGAATTCTGCTGTGAAAGAACTGCTGTGCAGTCCAGTCATCCAGGCTGAAGGCTGAAATAAGTACCAGCTGGAGATCATCAAACATAATGTACAGTGTACACTGTAGAATGGCACCATGAAGGAGAGTGGTGGATTTGATGACCTCTTCCTCTTTTGTATGATTTGTATGTGTATTTGGAGTTGGAACTGGACTCAGTGATCCTCATGGGTCCCTTCCAACTTGGGATATTCTATGATTCTGCGAATGGTTCTTGCAAACAAGTACAACTTTGGACCCACTTTACCGGGGCTCCCTGGTAATATTACAGCAGCTCATACAAAGTTTGGGGCTCACGCTTTTCTTCTCTCCTGAAAGTCACAAGAGGGCAGACTTCTCAGCTAATCACTCTGCATCCTCTAGAGGCTAATGTGCAGTGCCCCTCACTACCTGCAAACTGTTGCTCCATGATAAAGTCTGTCCCAGGATGAACAGGGTTTAATCACTTGCCTTTTATCCTTCTGTGGCAAGAAGGTTAAAGGGATCTCCTAACAGAACCTAATGAGAAAACTCAGTCAGGTGATGATTTGACACTAGTTAGAAGAAAGCTGTAGTGCAGGAAGGATGAAGCTACTGAGAAGAAGCAAAGAAGCGTGACTATCAGCAATGCAACGAAACAGCTAGTGAGAGCAAAGCTGGATACTGAGAGAAAAAACTACCTGAGAAAAAGCTTGTTACCAACTTGTCATTATGGATGTCCAAAGCAAAAATGGAGTGCAAAAAATTCTTCTTCCCTGCAGAAAATAACTGCAGCTATTATTGCTCCATCTGAGCACAATATGGATTGTGCTGTACACAGTATGCCAAAGCTGATGTCTTTTAATGTCATCAAAATGTAATGAAACAGCTATGGTAGTTTTTCTTAAAAAAACAAAAATACTTCTTTTGTCTAAGCAGATCATTGATGCAGACTGTGCATTGTATGGTACCTCCTAAGATAAGCTCTGGTTTTACGACTGTTCCTTAAATTTTCTGAACCTCAGTGGCCATTGCACACATTTCCTAGCTGGTAATGACCACATAGGAACTCTTTCCTTTCTTTGGGCACTCAATTCAGTGCACACATTAGCCTCAATTCAGAACGAAAGTGCAGAGTTAATAAAAACAACATATCAGTGCTGGAAAGGTCCCCTGGAATTCCAAAGGACCTCAGGTGAGATGTCAGAACTGAGCCACTGAATAAACCTAGAAACAAAGGAACCATTTACTGTATAACCTTGGAAGGTGCACAGGTGATAAGTGGAAAATACAGAACACTTAGAAGGAAAGAAATATTTTCAAGGATCATGTGGCAGCAGTTTGAGAGGCGGGAAAATTAAGATAGGACAACACAATCTTCTAACTGTGCAGAACCACTTGTGATGAGGTGGGCACTAGCAGTCCTACTCATTTTATATTAGTGCATAGGTTAAGCAAGCTCAGAGGCAGAACTGAGTAGAGATATTTACATTATTTTGAGAGAGAAAAGAAATACAGAGATCTCCAATAGCTAGAGAACATGAAATTCAGCTGAAGATAGGACCTGGGCATTTCTGGATTTGATAGCTGATGAATTTTGTGCACTAACTTGGCATTCAGTCACTGGGAATGGGTATTACTGTGCAACTACAGAATAACAAATTTAATAGCTCTGTTTAAGAATATAGAGTGTTTCATACAACCATAAGCCAATTAGTATGACCTCTATGTTACATGGGGCTCTAGATCAAACTGTGAAGGAAAGAATAAAGATATGGAAGGAGGATTAGCTGTAGCAGACTAAACAAGGTCAATTTAATATCCATATAAAGCAAGTTAAAGATTTAAAGTAAGTGGCAAATACACCTAATCTGTGTGAATTTTAGTGAGACATTCAAAGTAGACCACACTGCAGAAGACAGGAGCCAATTAAATCACCAAGTGAATAAGGAATTGGCTACATTAAAGCACTGACAGGTGATCAGACTTCTTGGTGACACATATTTTGAGGTACTGCCAATATTTAGAGAAGATAAGAATATTTTATGGGGATAACTGAACTATCATGAGGCTTGGAATGAGAAACAGTTTAAATTCAAAAATGCAACATGCAGAAGTGCAAATCATGCCTTAGCAAAATGACAGGAAAAACGACTGCTCCAAGCTGACTCATCATCAGCTGGGAGCTAAAAATGATAGAAATGTCTGGGCAAACCTGTGCGTTATTAGAAGAGTTATGATCTACCAATGTGTTACAACAACAACAAAAAAATAATAAACTAAAGATGTATCAGATATGTTATTTTTAGGGGAGATAAAGATGTACTAATGACACTGGACAAAGCATTCAGAAAATTCCACTTGGAGAAGAATTTATATACATTCACAATCAAAACAGAAAAAGTCAAGCTGGAACACATGCAGAAAAGGAATAAGTCTGTCTTACCAAAGGAGACCAAAACAGCTTGTCTTGTGTAGCTTAACAAAATGAAGTCTGAAACTGAATTTGTTTCCATAAAGTGGGATAAGCACCTGAAAACAAAACAAAACAAAACAGTAAAAAACTAATGGTCATTGTAAAGAGAAAGGTGCATGAAAATCTGTCAGATATTTTAGGTTGCAGACAGGATCTAGTTATATCATGGATTGAATAGAGAAGGAGCTAACAATAAATAGGAAAATAAGACAGTGAAATTTCCTAATGACACCAATTTTGAGGCAAATAAACAAAATGGAGTCCCAAGAACAGCATCCTAAAATCAGGCTACAGAATTTTTTTTTAGTTAAATCAACATTAAAATTAATGCATTTAAGAGAACTCCGTGGACTCATGAAAGAAATATTGATGCAAATGAACTAGCAGGAGACTGGACCTACTGACCCTTACAGTCCCTACATTCTCTCATTGCCACTTTAGAAATACCTAACATTATGCTAAAGCCCTCAAAACAACCATAAATTATATTGGATTTTTAGAAACACCTGATCACCCTAGATGTTTCTCTTCTGAAGAAGGCACTTGAATGCCCCAAAGACCACTGACAAATAACAAAATGACAAAAATCTATGTTGATCTAGAAATGAGCTCATTGTTAGAAAAAATACCTATTTATACCATCCTTTTGACAGTTAAGAAATAGGGGCAAAGAGGTAAAAGAAGCTTTTTTGTGCCCATCAATTCTTGACTTGTAGGCCACCAGGAATTAGATACATATCGTTTTCCTTTTAAATGTGCAACACAGCACTGTGATTTGTAACCCTTAAAGGATTGCATAATGAAAAATCTTTCCAGGAGCCCCAATGAAGGCCATTACATGCTCTTAACTTGCAATTAATGTATGTTTCAAATTAGCGGGTCTTCTTATTAATGCTCAGCTGTTATGCTTATCTGATGTTTCCTTATACAAAACAATGAAACAAAATAAATGAACCCTTGTTCAGCAGGAGCTGTCAAATTAGAAATGGTTGCAAAGTAATAATTAGGCAAAATGGATCACGGTGTTCAGGCTTCAGCAGTGATTGTCCCTTTGTGGGCCATTAACAAAATCTAGTCATTGGATCTGCATGCAATTTTAATGAAGCCACAAGTAAACAAACTGCAAAATGGTGTAGACAGGAATTTGCTCACTTTATGAGGCAGACTCTTATATTGCACTTTTTATTTTCCCTTCCTCTTTTCACACCCTTTGGTCATCATGCTGGCATTTTTGGTCAGGGAGGGTTGGAACAGAATGCCCAGAGAGGTGATGGACTCATGATATCAAAGGGTTTTCAAGAAAAGAATAGATGTTGCACTGAATGGCACAGATTAGAGCAGTCAGAGGCATGGATTGATGGTTGGACTAGATGATCTTAATGGTCTTTCCGACTGGATGGTTCTATGATTCTACAATTAACTTGAGGTTTCCTTTCATGATGTAGTATTTAAAAATTATGTCTACTGACCTCTGTAGCATAGGTCAGCTGCAATTATAACAGTGAGATATGCTGCAGTGTTTATGTATTTTTTACGAAAAAGCATGGGTCATAAGGATGATCACAGAATGTTATACAAGCCTACAAGACAATGCGTAGAGCAATGCAGGGAACATCGATGCCTAGTGTCAGTAAGGAAGTAGCTCCCCTAACACATCATTCCAGGGAGGTCTGCATTGCTTTCTCCTCTTTCTGTTGCCATGCTGGAAGAAAATGGATATTTTGGCTTCTAGCTTTTGCAGGCAGGCAGTTTGTTCCTCCGCTGCTTTAAGCAAGTAATTTGCAGCAGGCCGGGAGTGGCGAGGTGGGGGATGCGCTGCCCCATCTGGTGGTAGACAGAGGAGGAAGGATAGGGAGGAACGGAAGAACTGAGCAGAGCTGCACTCACTGATGGCTGCCTCTTGTTTGAACACTTTCCACAAAAGACATAGCTTACTGGAGGTCAGAGGGGTTTCAGCACATTTTCTTGCCTTCAGTGAATTTTAATAGTACTTGAGAGTCTTGATAAAACTGGTGATGATGCTCATTAAGTTCATTTATTTTCTTGATGAAAGAAAGCAGATGAAAGAAAGATAAAGCCTTTGGTCTCCTAAATAGCAATACTATCACTGTCAACACCTCTGATATTGAAAACAATATTTAAAAAACAATTATTTAAGAATATCATGCAGAGATCTGCCCAGAGATAATGTAAAGGATCCTCCATCTATGCAAAAGAGACTGCAGCAACTGCAATTCCTACTACAGGCCCTGCAATTACTCCAAGTAATGTGACAGATCCTGTTGTCACACCAGCTCTTGCAATGAGCCCTGTGGCTCCTCCTGCTGCTCCTGAGTGAGGTGCACCATTGCCCAAAGACACAGACCTGTGGTCATTCCAATTCTTGCATTGAGCCTTGCAGTTCCTCCTTCTCTTTGTAGTCACTCCAATTCCTGCAACAAGCCCACAGTTCAATCAAAGAACCAACCAGTGCCAGCATCAGCTGCTCCTATAAGCAAGATGAAAAAGTGTTTATGAAAGTCAGAACTTTTAGCAGAGAGAGACAAAGATGAAGACGAAGACGAAGACGAAGACGAAGATGAAGATGAAGATGAAGATGAAGGTGGAGAAGGGCTGTCACAAACATGGGAGGAGAAGGAAGAGACAGAAACCATCCAATTTCTAACACTGAGTGAGCTGCGAGATTTATGTAAAGATTATGGCCATTGGTCAGGCAAGCACATTGCCACCTGGCTGCTCTAGTGCTGGGATGGTAAAGAAAGTAGCTTGGACTTAGCAGGCAGAAAAGCCAGGCATCTGGGATATTTTTCTAGGGAAAAAGTGGCACCGACAAAGCAGTTGGAAAAAGGAAACAGTCTTTCACCCTATAGCAACAACTCTTGTCAGTTGTGAGGGAAAGATATCTCTTCAAGGAAGACCACGTATTTAACCCAGGCAAATGGACCGCTGTGGGGAAAGGTATCCAGTACCTCAGGGAACTAGCTGTGGTAAAAATGATATATGAAGTTAACCTGGATGAGAATACCAAATCCCAAGGTTCAGATGACATGCTATGTATGCAACCGGTTAGGTGGAGGGTTGTATAAAATGCACCATCATCAAAGACCTGCACCCTGGCAGGAATGAACTGGAAAGACATCAAAAGACCAACAGAGGATGAAGCGGATAGCCTACTTTGACAATATGAAGGTAGTCTCTCTCCCTCCCTATGGGCCTGTATTTCAGCTGTGGAGAAACTGTCCCAGGAGTCTCAGCAGTTTGAAAACAATATGTCTTGCTCTTCACCTGTACAAACCAATATCTCAGCTATTAGAAGTAAGCATTCCTCATCTGCTCAAGAGAGAGGATACAGTGGGACACACCACATACTATTCAGTGATTTTACCTTTGTGACTGTGGAGAAGATATGAGAAAGTAGGATGGAAAACCCACCTCAGCCCTACAGGCACAGGTATGTGAGTAGCAAGGGAAAACAATCACAAGAGGGTCCTTCCAGGAAAATGGCAGCTCCAGTTTCCAGCAGGCAGTTCTCCAGACTGAGAAGATGGTCTGATCTTATCTCTGAGGATGACAATGAGCCTTCTAATTCTCATACACGAGAGATGAGTAATTAATACAATAATCAGAACTAGAGGGGCTCTGTCTCCAGCCAAGGGGAGGAAAGGGACAATTGGGTTTATTGGACTGTGTGGATTCGATGGCCTGGCACATGAGAACCACATACACAGAAGTGTCCCATTTTATGTTACTGGAATTGCCTCTTGTGACAGAAGTCCAAATCTTGTGTGGCAGATGCAGTGTGAAAAAAAATGCTTGTTACTGCTTCACTTTGCACTTCCATAATATTTACCTAAAAAACAGGTATACAAAGCTCCAATTCACAAATGCCATTGACCTAGGAAGTCACTCCACATACTACCCACCTGTAAAGCCTGTGTGCTATTCAGCTGATATCCCCAGTGCCTCCAGGTCCAGCATCACAGTGTACATTTCCTTGGATCTCTAAGCATGCTCTCTCATGCTGCATGACGTGGCCAGTTCATGTGGGGTTTGCCTATTTGGCTTACGGATTTCAAAGGCAGATTTCATCAGCTAACCCAAGAATGAGAATGACTGGACAAAAATAAGTTCAATTTAAAATTCCATAAGTGAATACAAACAGTAAAACTGACAGAAGGTTGAAATCTTGAACTTCACACATAAGGCAATATTACTTTTATTGATTTATTTTCTCTAAACTCAGACTGTTATTTCTCCTTATTTTAAAAGTCAGATCTTTTTCCTGTCCTTTTCTGATGACTGACTCTTCTGCTTTTGTTTTGATTTTAAAAAGTTCTTACATGAGATAAACCTAATGATCCGAAAGACACAATGACCCTGCAGCAATAAAATAGCCTCACAGAAATAACCATCTCCCTTCCATCCAATCTTTCTGCAATTTTCTTGTACAAGAAAATAATACAAGCATTGAGAAAGACATAGGTATTGCAAATAAGGTACACATTAGACAAACAAATAGACAAACAAACAAATTTCCAAATGGAAATGAAAATGTCATTTTTATCACCTTTTTCTCTTCAGTACATGACAAGAGCTTAGGTTAATGGAAGCGAGTGTCTCAGAATTTTGAATGTTTTTATCCAGCATTCCGACTTCAGTATTAACAAAAACCTAACCTTACAGGATAGAATTAGGAAATCTTATTAAAATACATTTTATCCAAATACCGTAAAAATATATACTCCTCTCCTACCACTCTATGTCAAACTTAGAAGCTTGCAAGCTTCAGGGCAAACTCTCTCCTCATCCTAATGCTGTGCTCAGACCTGGCTGTGTGCTAGGACTCACAGTACACCTCTTTCCTTGTCACTGCATTTGGAGAGAAGGAAAGTGGACTCAGGAGACAGGAGCTGTAAGCACCTCCCCAAGTGCGGAGCACCCCCAGGCATAAGCTTATGGCAAGAAGCAGTGGTCTTCCATTTAATGCCTATGTGCTCATTGCCTATGTGAACACTGCATCCTGCATCAGATCAAGAGAGCTCATCCCTGGCCATAGACATGATGTACTTTGGGTGAACTCCCTTGTTTCATGCGATGAAATGTAAAAGCATATCTCACCTTATTTCTGTATCACTGTGTGGATTTCGATTCTGTCATAAGCTAAACCATCCTCTTCTGCTGGCCAAGACGATTTTCTCTTTGCTGTCAGTGCTATATTTTCTATGATAAACTGATAAAAAAAAAGTCCCTCAAATAATTGTGTCTGCAAGCAGCATCACACACATATATTCAAGGGCAGGGAACTTGTGCATATTTTTATTAAACACACCAGGGGCTCCTTCATCTACACAGAAGGACCATTCATTGAAAGATGCAGAAAATAAAATATAATCTCTCAGTTTTCTCTGCTAATATGCTATGACCTACCATGTAGACAGAGAACAAAACATTCAACTGGCCCTACACCAGCTGAGAAACTTACCTCTTTTGTCACAACTTGGGATTTTTCTCACTGACCATGTATAGGATACAGAAATGTGGTGCTTCAAAGAACATTCTCATTCATCTTAATTTTCAAGGAAAACAAACTGAAAAGATTTCTATGACATGGGCCTGTACTGATGCATTGTATCATTAAACGTTTGTTTTGTATTGATGGATTGCTCTGTGAAAACAAACATAAGGAGAGGCGGCATGACGCAAGTTCTGCTTTCTCTCTCAAATCTGCTTTGCTTTTGTGTGTAATCCTCAGTCTCTTGTGGCAACACAAGCCACAGTTCTCTGCAAGAAACTTAGAACAAAAGCAGGGGTCTTGAATAAAATATTCCATGAGACTTGTTCCTGTTGCTTGCTCGTGGAGAAAAGTCAGTGCTTCTGCTGCTATATGAAAGCATCCTTCTCTTAAAGATGTCGCTGTGGGCTGCCTGTTTGTCTCCCATACAAATTATCCAGTAGTCACCGACAGCTAAATAAACCATTTGTTATCACTGTTCAATTGAAGCCTGCTGCTGGTCACCTAGTAGGAAACAACTCAAATTCTGCATGGTACATTTTTTTTGAGTAAGATACTCCAGCTACGATTCCCTCTACAGTACTCGTTTAGGACCATGAGCCCATAGAGCACCAACTTAGATACCACTTTCTTATTCTTTCTTATTAGTTCACTCTTGGGCTATACTATTTGCAGAACATAGCGACTAAAAAGCCTTTATATGTGACTGAATTCTCACTAAAGCAGAAGAATAGGAGATGTGAAAAGTGAGATTAATATATGGTATACAGACAATTGCTGACAACCTGATGGATGACTTGATTACTTCTTCGGAGGAAAAAATGTGATAGGATTAAATTCAGAATGTAAGTAAGCCTGGAGGCTATCTAATCTACTGTGGCTTACATCAATCCTAAGTAAAGCCTGAAGGCATTGTGCATACGTCAAACACATCTAGATCTTTCAAAATTTGGCCACTCTCAGATTCCTTTATCTCTACATGAAATTCCATTGAAGTCAAGAGATATCTCCACTTACATTCCTATATATTACCAAAATTACTTATTTTCTTGACACCATGAGACAGAAATTTTACCAAAGGTTCATGAAATAAATCCAGTTGGAAGAATTACACTGAGATATGAGGACCACACAGATCAGAAACTCTTCATCAGAAGATGTGAACCATACCAAAACAGGCATTCAATAAAAACAAGCACCAAGACTCAGCTACCTTAGTGATGAAGCTGTGGGGCTTAGGCAGTTTTTGACAAATCAGTAACCTTGGAAAATGGGACATTAATGGAAAAATGGATGTTGTCAACCATACAGTGGGCTGTGCATAATCTGATGCCTGCAGGAGAGCTGGTGGGCTGCTCTTCCCCAGGATTGGCAGGCAGGCCCTTGCACAGAAGGCAGTGCCCTCCCTCCCTCCGCCTTTGCAATAGCTTACCCAGACTGGAATTTTATACTCTGCCTTCATGGCAAACTGAAATAAAGGATTTGAGAAGAGTCCCTCTTGATGTTTTCATGTGAGACAAAATCATAGATCTTAAATTATAAAACATCTAAACGTAATTGCTGTCCAGCCTTCAGGTTGCCGAAAACCATGTCTTGGTTCAGCTTCGCCCCCTTGACAACCGGAACTATGCATCACTACAGCTCTGATTTACAGCTGTTAAAACCGTAGGGCAGGCCTCATGTTCTGAGACAGCTGTGCTCTTCTGCATTCAGAAAGAGAAGGAAAAAGCTCTGTAAGAACAGCTTGTTACCCCCGTGCTGCCAACCAACCTTGCTGTCTCTGCACCTCTGAGAGCCACAGATCAAAACAGAAAAGTTTGAGAGTCCAGTTAGGACTATGACACATGAATATTGAAACAACACCAAAAAGACAGAAGTAGTTATTTGCAGTCCTTTTCTTTAAATTAATACTGTTCTCAGTAGTGCTGCCAGTGTAAGATTGAAGTGTTTTTAAAAATGTCAAAATACAGGTGTTTTTCACCTCACAAAGACTTGGGTGCTTCAACTTGCAGGTTAAGCAGGTGTTTTACAACCATTGCACCATGAGCAGGTATTTGCAACCAAACACCCATGAAAACCCTGAAGAGTTGTACCATGTTCTTTACTGACTTATTGCAGAGGGAAGCAGTACTATTTTTCTGCAGTAACAGTGGATAGTTTTCATTCCTTTTCCATATCCGTGTATTTTCTCCATATCTTCTCTTGCCAAATGCCATGCATAAGACTATGCTGTCCATGATTTCCAAGGACAGATGGTTGGGATAGGCTGCTCCAGGCAACATGTGGGCTGTGGGCCTTATATTGGATGTGCCTGGAAATCTGTGTAACCACGAGGAATTTCTAAGCAGAACTGAGGACAAGGAGATTAGAAAATCAGATCATTTTAGAAAGGGGAAGTAAATTACAGTATTTCTCCACTAACTCTCCTAAAGTTGGCTCATCACCCTTATGAGTAACACCAAGTAAAAGAATCATGTTTTAGTTTATCAGTTTATCAGGCAGATGTCATATTTTTATAACAAAATCTCACTAGCAAGATGAAAGTGGGTGAGGGATAGGGCAGTTGGAGAGCACAACAACATTTTTGTCAGCAGTGGAGTAGAATTAACCAGAGGGGTCAAGATTTGTAGTAGAGATTGTGGTGAGATTACAGCTGGTAGAGCATTCGCTCTGAATGCAGAACAGAAGCAATGTGGAAGCCAGTGAAGTGATTTGAAGAAAGATGTGGCCATTACTCATAGAACTCTGAAAAAATAAGAAGGGGGAATGAGAAGGAAGTAGTATAGGCCAGGGAGGTGGCAGAGACCGTTCCTGGGGTGTTTTTCTCAAGCAGAGAGAAACATTAGCTCCAGGATCAATGAGAAAGATGCTGCATTTCATTTTGTAAATTTTTTATGAAATCTATTATCAGGAAACAAAGTAAATCTTTTGAATAATATGTTTGCAAGTTCAAGCATGATCAAACATATCTTTTGGTAAAATTCTATGTTTGAGTAAAGGTGATTTGAAATAGCTGTGCAAGTACAAAAAAAGTTATTAAGAGTTAAAAAGAGTTAAAGTTATTAAAAGTTATTATTGGCAAAGAGGGCAAAAATGGCATTATCCAATTCAGATTAAAAACAGTGAGAACCATCCTATTTTAGACTGCATTATACTTGGTCTTTGGAGTGATTTATTTCACTGAAGTAAGATTGTACTAAAACAGGGGATTGCTCTCCAGACAATACTGTCATTCCCATGTGTGACACACCATGTTTGCACATTCCATATGCTTCCTCATCAGTAACTTCTGTAATTAACACAAACTGATGAGGCATATGCTCAAATTAGACAGATACAGTAGCAAAAAGATTTGCTTTGGTCAATGATCTCAAGCCTGTGATCTCTAAAGAAGTGAAAGCACATAGCAAATTTGCAAACACTCCAGCAGTGAGAGTCTGTAGAAATAGGAATAGCTCATAAAATGAACTTTGTGGCTCTGGATCCCCGTTTTCCCTGTTCTATATTCTCTCACCTCCTAGATCTCATTTTCTATCTAATTCTCCTGCCAGAGAAAAAGGACCAGAGGCAGGTCCCACATACCTACTTACACTTTGCAGGGCTTGGAAGGGATAGGGAGTTGGGAGGGCACTGTTACTGCTGTAACACTTAAGTCAATAGTTTTCTGGAGAGCACTTTGTTTTGGCTGTTCTTCTTCCGTCTGCAGAAGATGTGTTCTTCTTCATGGCTGCTGCCAGTACAGGTAGACAAAGTGGTCTGTGAACCTGGGAATGTGCAGCACCTTTGAAGAGCTGATAGGCACCTCAGTTTAGAAACTCACTGAACTGTGGAGGCCAAGTAATTTCCACCAGGCAAAAAATCCTGACATTTATACTCAGCCTGCCTGAAAAGACATGCTATGCTGCCCATGAGGATTTCCTACAGTCACTTCTTCCCCCATGAGACACTGCTTAACAGTTAAACCACTGCTTGGGTTTTGGTTTTTTTTAGTTTTTTTTTATTATTATTGTTATTATTTATCTACAGAAAAGGCTTTGCTATGAGAGAAATGAACACTGTCAGGGTACCAGAACATAAACTGTTACTGCAAATCAAGCTCAGATAAACTGTCTAAGGTCCTGACAGTAAAGTCTTGTCCAACCTCCCAGGAGACCCTCCAACATGGGACCATTGCAGGGAGCTCTACATTTCTCCCTCCACTCTTTCTGTATCACTGGATATCATGGGTGAACTGTTGTGAGGAAGATGCAGAGTTTTCCCTGGTGCAAAAACCTACCTGCTTTCCAAAGATCAGTGTTAGAAATTTCAGATAACTTAATGGATTTTCTCATGGACTTGACAAGTGTTCAGCCTTGAGAATTTCAAGAACAGCATAGACGTAGGG
Organism: Tetrao urogallus; assembly: GCF_951394365.1. NCBI lineage: Eukaryota > Metazoa > Chordata > Aves > Galliformes > Phasianidae > Tetrao > Tetrao urogallus. The sequence continues at coordinate 46,762,371 of NC_136815.1, read as the reverse complement.
GGACTGTTGCAATAGCACATGGAGTCCAAAGCTGAGCTTGCTTACAAATATGTGATTTTGCTTTATGTCCCAATTTCTGTTATAAATTGCAGGAAGAGTGGACTACAGGTAGCTGTGGGAAGTGTGGTCAACACCAAGGGAGTAGAGGTCAAATATTCAAAGTAATGTGATTGCAGAATGTGCCAGCTTGAGAAGGAAATTACTATTTCAGGGAATATATTTGCAGCAATTCTAAGGCTTTCTGTTCCACCTCTTATGTTCCACCAAATTCCAAATGTGCTACCATTCTTGACATTTTGCTGCAGCCTAATGTCACTTGGAGAGCTGGCTGAGTTTGCTAGGGTCAACATGATTCTGCACTTCTTCCTAGAAGCAAAGATAGGAATATAACAAAAGTTCTCCATTTGTTTACAGGAAAGATGTTCTTAAGCAAGGCTGAGAAAATCCTGCAAAACATTTAGTCTGAGTATTACCACAAATGTTCCAATTATTTAGCTCCAACATACTGACTCCTTTGTCTGTTCCCCTTCTGCAAATATTCATGAAACAGTTTTGTTACTATAGCTTCTTATGGGAAGAGAATATCAATGCAACATGCAACTAATATTCACATAGTGATAAAATTTTACATTTACAAGCACAAGTATGTACAGCAGCACATTCACTGAGCAATGGGAAAAAATATTGCCATGTGACTTATCCAGCCAATTACAAATAGCTATTGCATTTTGAGTACTGAATGTTCAGAAAATAATGTAAATGAGCAGTCCAAAGAGGCAAAACCATTAACATTTGTAGAATGTACTGACTAATGCATACTTTTAATAAAATATAATCGTAAAGTTATTTTTATTAATGATATTCCTGAATTAAAGTGCTTCTAAGAATGCAGTAGCAATGACAGAAGGGCTATCCCTCAAATAAAGAAACAGGTTATATTCACAGAACAAATTTTTGTGTAATATTAATATTATCCATAGTTTCATTTTTCTTTATAGTAGTATCTGCAAATGAATCTTTTCCAATTGTTTCTTGGCTTACAGGAGACATAAACTGTCAATCTTCTTAAAATATTGTTTTATTTTTAAGAAATACATTTTCTTTTCAGCTACAGTCTTCACCTAGTGTTACAGTATTTTCATGTACTAAAATATCACCAGTGCACATAAAATAGGGTTAGAAAAATATTTTCAGCATTTTTTTCTTAAAATTTATGTTTCCTTGAAGTAGGATGTGCAAGACACACTCCTTGAGAGTGATAAAGGGCTCAGTTCTGTCTGTAGCATGCTAAAGGATTCTGTAATAGTTTAGGAGATTCCAGAACAATTTCATGTACAATTTCTTTATTTCATCTCCTTATTCCATAAGGCTAACTTAGCTCTTGTCTCAAGTGCGAGTAAGAGTCCAAGCTGATCAGGACTTTCAGTAAAGTGCTGTGTAGGTGAAGCTCTGAGCTATTGTACATAAAAAACTGTGATATTAGACAACAATTTTTCAGTCATTTTTGAAAGAAAGTCACAATATAAGTGAATTGAATATTCAAACATGTAATAAATCCACACAGATTTTGTAAGTACATAGAAGAAAAACTATTTGAAATACTATGAATTAGTTTTTTTAAAGAAAGTCTAAGATGGTAAAGAAGTTTGTGTTATTTACACAAGCTCTCCAAAAGCTCTCCATGTAAACCCTGTCAGTTAATAGCCTGTTCCCCCTTAACCAAAAGAAAGCCTATTTTTAAGTGAAACATGCTATAATTTATGTCCCTATTCATCTTTCTTCTGCTAATTTTCCTGTCCTTCTTCTTTGATCAATTGACCATTTCCCCAGTCCCCACATCTCTTTACTCAGAGCAAGCTTTGTGCAAAAGCCTAGGCCCCTCAGCTCTCCACCCATCAAATACATTATTTTGATCTTCACTCAGCAATGCATATTGTTGTACAACATTTTTAATGTCAGCAGTGCCCCAAGACCTCACAGTCCATGTCAGTGCAGCATTTTTTGTACAGCATCCCTTCCAACTTTTTGGAATTAATCCTGAATTCTGAGTCTGAAAATGTAGCATCTAATTCTCCATGGATCACCACTGAGAAAATTGGATTTGTTACTTTTTTTTTTTTTTTTTTCCACGTTTTAAATGAACAATTTCTCTATCATCCTGCTAGAATACTTAATCTCATGAGTTTAGCTTTCTACCATTTAATTTTCTGAGCAGACTTGGTGAAAAAGGAAAGATTTTCTAGTAGTCAAACCTGTAGAAAAGTTACAGTACAATTTCACTGTCAGGAAGTTACTTATTACTCAACACAAGATCTGCATTATTTCTTCATCAGAACATCTTTCAGCCCAACCATGTTTAATCAGCACAGTCACGTTTTAAGCTCAGGGATATTTTTGAAACATCTAGAGAGCACAGCTAGTAGAAAGGTAAGATGCCTTATACCTTATGTGCTTCTCTAAGTTTAGTCTAAAATTCTCAGTATTCAAACTTGTCAAATAAATGCAGATGTTTCCTTACTCTTGTCCTCTTTTTTTATTCTTCGTTTAGCTGAGGGACAGGAGTAGAACGTGTGGCAAAGCTTAATTTGCAATGGAGCGTGGAATAAAGTCAACCTTCTAGATTGCAAGGAAACATAACTGTTTCCTGCTTGAGTCTTGATATTACTTCAGGAATAAGAAATCACACTGAAAATACTTTTCTTTTAAAACCAGCTTTCTGGTTTTATGGATTGCAGCTTTCACATGGGTAAGGTCCCTGATATCAATATAAAAAGTGACTTCATCCACATTTGCTTTTCCAACGATTTACATGTCTCTTAATTTATTTACAAGTCATGGGATGTGTTTATAACCTTAAACACTTAGATCTTCCAGAGAATGGTGAAAGCAAATTTAATTGGTTTGCACTGTCTAAAGCTATTTGCCAGGGCTCTGTGGAATGGTCTACTGAGGTTATATATTTTGCTGTGCTTGGTCTGTCTCTTATTTAATTCATTAATTTTTGGCATTGGCTAGACATCCGATATTGTACCACTGCCTAGCTCTCCATAATAAACACAGAATGTCACAAAACTGTCCGGCTTTGTGACCAGCACAATGATGAAGCAGGGTCTGTAGGATGGACAGATTGCTTCTACAGCCCATGGATCACTTTGCATTTTCCTCTGTGCTTCAATCAGGTCTCTTGTGATGTGGCAGCTACACATAAGCTGTACTGTGTTTGCGCCTTGTTCAAGACTGATATATGGAGAACTGAGTACCTCTCTCTCAGATCTGCTTTCTGCTCCAGGAGCAGGCTGTAACACTCAGCCACTGCATTCGTACAGATTCTTTGCCTACCAGGACAGAATGGGTGAAGAACTAGCCTTTTAATTCATGTTAATCTTATCATGGTGATTTTTTGCAAGATTTAAACCACAAGTTTGGACCTGCTGGCCAACTCTAAATACCCCTGATACACAGGCAATATTAATTGAGTTATCTATTATTCTGAGTTTTCTCAGAGTACTCTGAAACTTTGTTGCACACAAAGAAGAAATAATATTTTCTTACTTCATAATGTCTGAAATGAGGAAAACAAGAGATTCCACAAACCAACAGCACATCACAGTTCTGTGCATGAGGAGTCTAGGCCTCTCTTGATATTTATTTCTTACGGTATTCCTGTTTCACCTTTCTGAGAAAGAAGCAGTGTTACATGAGATGCATAGTGTTTTCCCTACAGGACACATCAGCTTTCTGTTTTTCCCTTTTGTCAACTTTTTCCTCTTTTTGCAAGGTGACTGATCCTTTTTTTCTTCCCTTGGTGTTTTGGAGAAGCAAGTTCCACAAGGTCTGTTCAGGGTTGCCATGTCTTTGCATGCTCAGTGGCGTGTGCTCTTCTGGTCTACGCTCAAGCACAAAGTAACAGATAACTCTTGTTCTGAAACAATCTCTTAGAATATACCAGGTCCTATTAAAACTGTTGCCTTCCATGACAGAAAGCAGGAAAGGGTTACGTAGAACTTAAGGAGAGTCACTGATACCATGGTGGATATACTATTAACATAAAAACTGAACACCGACATTCCATATGTAGTATTTCTGTCATCAATTGAGAGAATATCGAAAAGTTATCATGCAACTTGAGAACAATCTCATGGTGGAATTGTTCCGATGACTGCTACAATTCAGAAATGATAAACCTTCCAAAAGCTGCTGGAGAGCCTGATTTTTATCACTGCAAGCTTTTACAGTCTGTGTTGAGCTTCCCTTTCTTATAATCAATAAATTAATTACTGAAAATAGGTTAAATGCAGAGGGAAAAGAAAGAAAAAGAGAGGTACAAGATGTGTATTTCTTTGCAGTTCTTCCTTCTCATTTTAGTTGTAACTGTATCCTTCCACTAGCATCACTTTCTTAGTTGCAGTTTCTTAGGAGAGAAGAACTGTAGACTGGAGACAATCTCAGTAGATATCTCAGTAGCTTAATTTATTTATCCTGATAAAACCCACATGAGATCAGGAAATGCCTAGAAAACCACTGATAGATGCAGAACTGAGATGCAGAGAGACTAAATGTTTTTTCTCATGTTACAAGGGATGTCTGTAGTGGAGTGGAAAACAGATCCTTAGGTTAATGCCCTAAGCATTAAAATGCTTTTCCTTGGCTGTGGCTGGTCATTTGAGTAGCTAATGATTCCTTACTTACTTCTAAGAATACTTTAATGATGTAAAAATTATTTCACATTTTCACTTACACTGCTGAAAAACAGTTGGACTTCAGTTTCATGCTGTAATATCTTGCAGTGACAGGCTTGTGATTCCCTGGAAAGAAAGCATTTCTATGAGAGCCAGGACATACTAATGGCATGCCAAATAGCATCTTCCTAGAGAGGTATCTTCTTATAATGAGAGTTTAGAAAAGCTGAATCTTCCCATGAACAAACACAGAATTCAACATTTAGGTAAATTATCTTATTAACGTGAAATGTAGGGAAAAGGATAAAGTATTACTGGACCTACAATGGAGAAAACACTGAAATCTGTCTCTTCAGCTTTGTTTCCCTTTTCTGGACACGCTTCAGGATCTCCATGTCTTTCTTGTAGTGAGGGGCCCAAAACTGAGCACAGTAAAAAAGGTGCAGCCTCACTAGAGTTTACTAAAGTGGGATAATCACCTTCCTGCTCCTGCTGTCTACACTATTTCTGATACAATCCAGGATGCCACCTGGGCATCCCCCTGGCACATGTTCAGCTGAGTGTCAACTAACACCCTCAAGTCGTTTTTGTCCACGTGGTTTTTCAGCTACTCTGCCCCAGCATTGTATGGAGTTGTTGTGACCAAAGTACAGAGCCCAACACCAGTCAAAGGCCTTTCATTTTCTTTTTTTTTCACTGCTCAGCGAATTTGCTACCATTTTGCTTGTGATTATATTCAGTAATGGCAAATACTGGGAGCTTTTTTTTTCCTACAACTTCTGTTCTGATTCATAACACAAGGATGTGTCCATAGACTGTCGTGGTTTAATGAAACTGTGAGCACAGTGCATTTGGAGACAAGCATCATGAGTAAGTTGAGATGACTGAAATTTTTCTGATACCAACATTTCCATATAATCAACGACACCTCTAAAAAAGAAAGTGGAAACACTTTGCACACTCTATTTTGAGAAATCTCTCCTTTCCCTATCCCTCCCTCCATACTCACACAAGTTTTATTTTTAAGACTGCAGGCACAGTAGTGCAATTTTCATCACTACAATAGTCAGTAACTACAGACTGGCAATTTACATCACACTGGTATTTTATGGGAACCAAACTCAACTCTTCTTTATAAGGAATTTGTTCCATTAGCAAGATCGCATTTAACATATTCCCTGCTTATGATTACTTGTGTGATTTCTGTTGCAGTCCAACAAAATAAATACAAATCCATTCTGCCTCCAATAGAAACAATTTGTCTCTACCATGCTTCATTTACCCACCAACCGCAGTGATAACACTACTCTAGGTTTAAACTAACATTGTTTACACTGCATTTTTTGAAGATACTTGTGACATGGGAATATAAAATCTTAGTGTGAAACAATAGCTATTTTCCATCACCTTCCACCACTCTCTTTGGGATAGAACTAACTACAAACAAGATTAGTGTCTGATGTCCTATTCATATAGCAGTGTATCCTGAGAAACTCAATAGTGAAGGACAAGTAGTCTGTAAGCTACCACCTTCAACCTTGTGTGCAGTAATTACCAGCATTTTTCTACCAACAGTGACCTTGTCTCAGATGCAAATTTTTTTTTGTCCAATAATTGTTTAACTTAAGTGGTATTGCAAGGACTCCAAGGAGAGGCATTATTTTTAAATGTGTAAATGCAAAGAATGTAATGCTAATGAAAATTGACTTTACTGAAGATTTGTTTTTGAATGAGTAAATGCAAGGAGAGTAACAATGATGAAAACTGGCTTCAATGATTTGTTTGATGTAAGAGTGCAGCAATCCATTGCTGAGATAAAAGTAAGATGAGCAGCTGGGAAGAATGTATCTGAAAAATGAATGAAGGTCTTACATTAAATTAGTGAACTACACAAAAGAGGAAAAGCAAGAAAGAAGCCAGAACTTTCAGGACACTATCAAAGTCAGTAGGGTGCATCTGAATTAAGGCTAAAAGGACAGATATCACTGTTGCCCCACCATCAAAGGATACCGTATGAGTCACATTTAAGAGAAATCTAATGCAATGTTACGCATTTTGTGTTACCTCCTTGCTCCTTTAAAGTGTCATTAAAAATAGTGACTTCCACTAAGAACTAAGCGGGAGGCCCTGAGTGACACTTCTTAACAGAAGTGTCAGTTGTAAATGGTGGATAAATTCTCATTTACACTAATGGTCAAGCAATATAAAGGGGTCGTCACTTTAGCTTGATGTAGATTTGCAATCACTTTCATCCTCTACTTCCATTAAAGAAGAAATCCTTGGAGTGAATGGTAGGAGTTCTGATATGCTCTAAGTCAGCATGCCACAATGAATGCTACTTGGATTGCTATTGATATGTTGAAAAAAAAAAACTGTTATAATAAAAAAAATATAGTAAGTTAAAACTCTATCTGTTTCAATTTCCACATGTTCATACAAGGAAATAAAGCAAACCTTGAAAAAAGGGTAATTAATTTGTGAAGATAAAGTACTAGGGTGCTTGTACGCATGTCTGTGTGTAGACTAATTCTAATCACTCAGTTTCCCATAAGACCAACCAAACCCTGAATGTTTGAGCATATTTTAAAGCAACAATCATGTCTGCTGGAGCATGCCTCTGTAGCTTCCTCTGAGTAGACCAGCCCTATAGTTTTCATTCCAGAACAGAGTTCTTTCCTCCCAGCTTGCCAGTAATCCTCATGCAATAGTACCAGTGATTTTCGTTACTGTTAGAATAATACATCCTAATAACCAAGAAGCTATCAAAGATGAAACATGAACCACAATTATAATATCATGTATCACATCATTTGCCCCCTTTTTTCATTCTGCATGGCATAAATGAAGACTCTTGTTAGAGTTTGCTATTTTGTAATATAGTGTCTGAAATGAATTAAAGGTTTGGCACTTTTCACACATTATTCAAATGTATTTCCCTTGTTACTACATTCTTCACTATATATTAGGTGTTAGAACGCATAGCACATTGCAGGCAACATGGGTGTTGTTTCTACAGAAATAAAAACTGTGAAATAGAGATCTTTAATGATGCAGAATCAAGTACATTTTTGGATCATACTGATAATCTATAGCACTTTTAAAAAATAAAAGCAACAAGTTCTGACTTCTTTTTCTACTTATGATGTAATGATTTACATTTCTCAAAGCATATGGTAAGAATCGGAATTATTCCTTCTCCACCTACTGCTTGCAATTTCTTGCCTACTGATTTCAGCACCTAATCTATGGTGCTAAAACCAATTAGTGATACATCAAAGGTTTTTGCAGTTGTAAAGTTTGAACCATTGCAGAACATTAGCACGTGAGCTTCTCATTATAGGCACAGATATACATGATCTTTGATCCACGTGATAAAAGATACATTCAAAATATGTTTTCTTTGGCAACCTCACTACTTCCTAATGGAGGCAAAAAAGCTAATTATACAGTTCTCTACAAGGCTAGAATCTGCTGTAGTATGGATTGCATGCAAAAACTAAATAGTAAGTGAGAAAGGCTAATTTCATAATTTTTTTTCTTTGTCTGAAAATTTTGCTTTCTAAAGTTCTAGAAAGTTATTTTTTTCACAAATCAGCATGCTCAAGTGAATGGTTTGATGTTTCAAGAAGGCTGCTGGAGAGGTATTCTAAACAAAACTAAAGTCCCACAGATGTAATTAACTTTTGGCACAGAATCAAAATTAAGTAATGCCAGCTGAAATTAAGCATCAAAGAATAAATTAATATATGCTATGTTTCCTGTTGGCCTGTTCCTATTATGCCTCATCTATTTTCATGAAGTGTGTGGAGCTAAAACAAGTGATGAAACAGTGAAGCATGCACCTTGTGTGCCTCGCCGCTTGTACCGCTTGATAGGTTATTCGTTTTCTCCTGCCATTCCCAGTCTTTGCAGAGTCAGATGTAAAAACAACAAATGGAACATTGCCATTTGACATTTGATCACTGGGAACTTTTATTTATAGTCCTTTTCCTTCCCCTGAGAGGTTTTTTTTTCTAACCTTTGGAACCTGTGCACAAGCTTGGTGTGTATCAGCCTGTGTTCCTTCATTTAGTGGTGCATCAGGAGAAAAAAAAGTCTATTACTCAGAGCTGGCAGGGAGATGTGATGGACTGGGACATGTATAGTATGCAGCCACACTTCAAAATGGGCTGGGGGGGACTGCTAGGCTACAGGGACAGACTTCTTTCTTCCCTCTGCTTCCCAGGGTGAAGAAATGTTTTCTTGTCTCAGGACAGAAAAAAAAAGAAGGGATGATGAAGGGAGAGAGGGAAACAGAGAGTCCTTCTGCTTTCTGTCCTTGAAATCTGTGTCTCAGACTGAGATGTCTAGATTGGTCACTGATTTAGTGGACAATATTTTAATTTCATAGAATCATGGCGCAATTTCCAGCGTGAGCTTTGTCCAATTTGCAGAGGAGAAGGATGCTCTGTGAAATCACATATGTCAGTACAGAAACGTTGCTACAGAATATTCAGTACTCACTGTCATAAGTCTTACAGAAATTTGTTACAGGAAGATTTAGTCACTCATGAAGGATATTAAAGGATATTAAAGGAGATTGTTCTTTATATTATATGTAGCTTTTGGGGGGGATTTAGAATGCGGTGATTTCTGTTAACAGATAGGATTTTCATTTTGTAAAGAGCCTCTTTCACAGATAATGAGACAATGCTTAAAAAAAAAAAAGTGTACTTAAATTAACTCTTCACTGGTTGTGCTCATATCAGGTAATTCCCTTCCTTATTTTTTTTAACTATAATAGCACTCTTGGAAGTAGCCTTTGGGTTACAGTTGGGTACTTCGCAACTTCACACTAACACTGATTAGCAACTCAGAGCCCCTTCTACTGTTTCCAGTTCTCTACATCTCAATAATATCCAGCAAAGACACTCTGATACAAGTAGAGACACCATGCTTTGAATGTCACTGGTACCACAGGTGAGTCAATATTAGGATAACTTTTCTTGCATTATTCCTTTCCATCAACTGAAAGCCTCTAATATGTCCTCGGAAATATCTACATTAAAACACAGTTGAAAAATCAAATTGCTTCCTCTATCTTTCCTGCAGTATGGCATGGAATGAATCTAATTCAAAAATGATTTCTCTGCTTCATAAGCAGCCATGCATTTTTATATTCATCCTCCTTTTTTTCAAGACACCCACTTCTTCTAAATTTCAATTTCTTTCCATGCAATAAAAAATGAACTAACATTGATTTCATTTTCATTTTACATTTTTTCTATATGACAAGACAGTGACAGTGAATAACAGCATATATAAAGAAAACAATAACATAGAACCTCTGTACTGATTTGCCTAATTATATCTCTCTACTCAAAACAAAGCTGTTTGCTTGGATATGATTGACAAGGCATAGTGGCTTATGTACCTGTTTTAACTTTAAGTTTAATGTAGCTAATTATTTTTTAGAATAAATATCTGTAGAAATCTATGACTTTCAGATATCTTCCTGCCTTGTGGGCCACCCCATCCAGCTAGAAGCCAAGACGCCTAGAAGCTGCTTAAGGTAAAGATTCACTGCAACCAAACATATAAGTATTTCAGAGGATCTCAATCTCGAATTGATCCTTTATTTAGAAACACTAAGTTCACAGCACAGCATCAATAAGTCCTGCACAGCTTTGCTGCACGTACAAAGCAAGCACCTCTACATGCACCAGTTTGTGTTGTGTGGCTCTAGCAGTCAGCATAGAGCAAGCTGAGGGGTATAAATGCAGCACCATGCATGCCTTTCAGTATGTAACTCATCTGGAGGAAGGCACCATTGCAGAAAAATTCCACAAACCACTTTTATCTGTAGCTGGGTGCCTAAGCCCAGCTGGTCACATACTGCCAGGCACTTCTAACCAGCATGTTTGCCAGCTTGTAGGGCATTCAATTGCAACAAATTTGGCATTCTAATTTGCTTTAGAGAACTGGAGCCTCAATCTCCTTCAATCCGAAAAGTCTGCCCCAATTACCAAAAAGTACTTTCTTGGTTGAAGAAAACATGTTTCTACCAATGCAACACCTAGTTGACATAATTAAGAATTTGCTGGGGCAGGGAAGAATAGCTTAATACTTCATATCTAGTTCCAATGTTTCTGACTCATATAATACCAGAACACTGGTATTATATATTATTATTACATAACACCAGAAAGTAATCACCTGGGTACCATGTCTTCTATCCTAACAGATAAATGATTTCCAGTAGAGAAAATGCAATACAGGGTTCATCTGATCTCATTCTTGTGGGGTCCCACTGGCAGGAGAATTGTCTGATTGACAAAGCCTCCCTAGAGAGCTGAGGAGCTGGGCTGCATGGCCAAGTCTGTACCTGAGTAGATGTCTGGATACGCGTAGGACAAGTCAAGAGCTTTCCACACATTTTGGATTTACAATTCAGGAAAAAAGGCAAGACATTCACCTATGTGAAACTAGCCTGCTACCATCAGCTTAGATTATCGAAGTAACAGTGACAAGCAGTAGCAGATGAGGGTGTTCAGATACCTCTTTTTTCTTTTAGCTGTTACTTTTCTCTGCCCAGTACCAATCATGGGTCAACGCTGCTGCTTTCCTGGGGACCTTTCAGGATAAGCAGATATGACACAGCAGATAACAATTATACTGAAATATATTATTCTACTATTTTGTGGACAGTGGTTTGATATAAGGGTGAGCGTTGCTGTCGAGTGAACTTCTTGATACTGAAACAAGCAAAAGTAAGGTTTTAAAGAAGCCCAGTATCACTTTTAAATTAAAATGTTTATCTGTTTTCAAACTATCTGTCCTACACAGTTTCTCTTTATTCAGCCTTGTAAAAGGAGAAGGAAGGAGATAAATTCAATGGCACAAACGACTAATGAGGACAGTAGGAAGGGAACGTTTAATTAAATAATAGTTAAATAGAACATCGTTACAGTGAAATTCAAACTTGGAAACTTGGAAAGCATACAAATTAAATTTGTGTCCTTATTTGAGGAACTGAAATAAAACAAAATGATAACACATATATGTGTGTGTGTGTGTATATATATATAACCTCCAAGTAGAAAGATACTCTTCATGCAAAATAAGTTCTAATTATTTTTGGTGTCACCGAGTAAACACTCCACTCCACTTGTTCAAGTCAGACAGCTGTATCATTTCCCTGCTCCAGTGAAGTTATTTCTGATTTCCCCTAGTGTAAGAGCCATCAGACTACTTGCCATTTGTAGCAATGGAAATTTATTACAATGGGCATTTGAGCCCCCTCCCTTATTGCAAATCTTCTTAACTTTTTTCAGCATTCTTTGAAAATGTGATGCAGCTGGGCCTTCTACCTGACTATGTAAGCCTTACCTAATAAAGCTAAACAAACTGATAGCAGGCAGAAAAAAACAAGTTTTTTCTGAATTAGCATTTTTTCCTGATCTCTTATTAGTTATTAAATATTATTCACTGAGTGAGTTCTGTAAATATATCAACCTGTAGCCTGCGCAGAAGAGAGTTGTGCTATTTAAAAAATAATAATAATAATTTTATTCAGGATTTTCTGTCCAAGTGGTGGGTCTGATCACCTGAGTCACACAGTTGCCTTTCTGTTCAGGACTCCCTACATTGGGGTTTTCAGCTCATCACAGATGAGTTCTGCTACCTGTATTTATGTAAATGGATGTTCACACCTGTTTTGCATCAGTCTTACAATTAATATTTTTAGAGCCAAATGCACACCTTTGAATACTTACAAAAAGCTACTAGAACAAGGTTAAAAGTGTTGTAAGTTACAGAATTCCTTCTGAAATTAGAGAAGGGTGGGAAAACCCAACTGGACCCACTCTGGCTTAAGCAGCAGCTTATTTTCCTTATCCTTTACCATTCCTCATCTCGCTGAAAGGGCTCTTTAGCAAGCTCCAAATGTTTTGAATGTTGTAGCTGAGTGATGATAACCACCATCCCAGCCCCAGCCTTTGGGGCAGCTTGGATAGTGTAGGGGAACCATTAGGTCAGGGCTTGAGCTGGTGATGGAGTGCACCTGGTGAAGGGGTTGTGCCTGGCCCAGGGAGCACAGGCACATTGTTTGCACCTGTGCTCCTGTGTGCCCAAAAGGGCTAGATCCAGGGTGGAGCCATGCTGGACTGACATAGGGGCCAGACATTGAAGGAAGAGCAATTCTATGATCTAGGTTGCTTCTTGAGGAGGGTTGCTATGTGGCCAGAGAGAGTCCCTTCACCAGTGTGTTCTTTTATTTTATTGTATTTTTATATGGACTATTGGTCTACGAATACTTTGCCTGGTATGACCAAGAGCCTGTCAGAAGCAGTTTTCTTTCTTTGTAAGCAGAACAGAGGGGAAAAGCTCTGCAGTTGCACTCTTGCTTGTTTTGGTGGGAAATACCAAAAATGGAGAGAAGGGACAGGAGAAGAGCTGTAATTGCAAGACAAGAATCTGCCAGATTGTGAAGGAGAAAAACCCTCTGCAAATCACTTCTGTCCCTAGCTGTAGCTGTAATCAGATACCAAGTTAGTTAGCTTGCTTGCTTTTGTCAGTCTTCTGCCATGTTTAATTGGTGAATTGGTAATTTGAGCTATGCTCTCTGGGGCCACTAGAGGGCTTGGCTCTTGTCCAGGAGAGTAATAATGGGAAAAAGTTGGGAGTTTTCTCCACGGAACTTCACCTACCAAGAAAAGTTAGACTTACAAAGTATGTCAGGGATTTCTTCTCCCCATTAAAGATTTGCCTGAATGTTTTACTTGGTCTAGTCCTTTAAGATATAGAACATGAGAGATGTATCTTTGCAAAAACTTATCAGAGAAGATACCCACAGAAGTCTTATACCTATGATATTTACTAAGGTTTAGAGACTTCCAAAATTGGAAATTTTGTGGTATCATCTCTGCTGTGTATCATAAGCTTAAGGAATCTTACTTAATTTCTCTGGCATTTGGATGGAGAAAAAAGATCTGACTTCAAGTGAGACCAGAATCATGAAATATCTTAGTATTGCATGTGCACAGAACCGCAGGGATCATGAACTCTTCCTCCAGAACTCAATTTGGTGTTAACATAGTCAAATAAGCATAACTGTGGCTGTGCATATTTTATGAGCTGAATATCTAAGCACATTCAGGGCTCTGAATGTAGACCCCCCCCTTTTTTTTTTTTTTTTTTTTTTTTTTTGAATTACAAATGTTCTTCTGGTATATCTCTACCATCGAAACTGTAGTGACCACTGTCAACACAGATTAAAATTAAAAATGTAAAAATATTTTAATATTTTAATATATTTGCTAACAGATAAATTTCTTAGTTTGAATCATTCCTTCAGTAGAGCAGCTAAGGATTTAAACTAATACTGCTTATGGTGCTATTACAATTTGCAGGAGGAAATGTATTAAAAAGCTCCAAAAGCTCCAAAAAAAAGTATGAAAGTGTCAAGAATACGATTGGGATGTTATGAACTTAAATCTAAAATTGAAAAGATGAAAAAATAAGAAAACAAAGATATTTTTTTTTTTTCCGGTTTTTGTTCCTGAGCTTCTCCTCAGGAGTTTAAAGCTATGTTCCTATTCACTGTCAGACTCCTCTAGTCCGAAGCTAGCATTTTAATCCCCTTTTAGCCCATGACCCAAGTGGCTCATCCCAAGTTCGTCTTTTCCCTTTGCTTTTGTTTCTTAGCAGGTAAATTTGTCTTGATACCTCCTCTATTGTATGGAGTGGCAACATCCAAGTCTCTCTGGGTCTTAGACACGTCCACTCAGCTTATCAGTCCCTGTCTCGTTACTCCAAAGTCACAGTTTTCAGAGCCCAGACAAACCCTTAGATCATAAATCCTCTGATGCTTTCTGGAAGTCCTCTCGTCCATGGATCCACATATTCTTTTTTCTCCCCATTTCTTAAAACCAGGTTGTTGGAAACCTCCCCCCCACGGTGTGCAATATCTGGGGCAGTGCAAAATAACACCTCTCTTCTCAGTCCTGTCACTAGTCCTTGCAGGATGAGAGCTGCCCTATAGATTTTTCTGTGTTGATTGAAGGTAAACACATTTTTTTTAATAGCATTGCAGAAATGCATGGGAGTAACAAATTTATTGCCCTGAAAGCACAGGAGGTCTGTTGCTTCTCAAAAGAAAAGACACTTTTTTAATGAGGAAAAATGATACTGTTTTCTTTGCTGTGTTTTTAGAAAAGCTAAGCTATCCTGCCTATAATTTCTAATTAGATAAGCAAACTTAAGAAGAGACAATGAAAATGGTTTCTCCAGAAATATAGAATTGAGAGGACACATGTGTGCACATGCAACTCTCAGTTCAGTTGTGGGTGCTTTCTGCATAATATTTATTATATCTGAACTGTGCTATCATGCTTTCTGTCTGTATTCCTCTGCAGCATCATCTGTTTTTACTGTTTCCTTTGCCTCATCCTCACACCTCACTAAAAGTTCTTTCAGTGCTGCTTGTCAGAGTTTCTTTGTCCTTTCAGGTGCGCTCACTTTCTGCTTTCAAACTTCTCATCTTTCATGTGTCTGTTCAAAGGAGACGTCTACAGCTCCCATATTTGCAGTCCATTCTACCCCCGTTCCCCAAGGACATGAGCAGGATTTGCCCAGGATGTGGCTGGGCTCTAGCTGTTCTGTAGAGACAAGGTGTTAGATCCTAAGTTCTCAAAGAAAAGGACTGTACTTGTGTTTCCTCAATGTATTGAAATTACCCTAACATTTACAGCATGCTTAATAAAATCAACAGCATTATCAATACAGAAAAGGAAGCAAAGGGGAGTTGTAAGTTACTGTTGTTTATATTACACTGCTAACAGTTTACAGCACTATTTCTGTCCTTATTGGATTTAGGTTCGTGACTTTTTCAGCACCGTTCATATAAACGATGTTATAAAATACAAATCAAAACTCCAGCTCCATGAAGGGAGTTGTGGGTCCAAAGCTCTTTTATTCATGTCTTATTTATTTCAGTTATTCCTTTAACAACATACTTTCCCAAAAGGAGTTCTTAGTGGTCATAAGCAATATTTTTACTTTATTTTCCTTGTTGTATAAGCATTTAGGTAAGTTTGTCAATCTTTGACACATGCAGGTGATATAAGATGTTGTAAGAACAAACAGTCATGTACAATTGCAGAACAAATTGCACAATCTTAACCATTCGCAGTATGCTGAAATTAAAGATTCTTGTATACTTATATGTAAACACAAGAAAATTCCATTTGTTCAAGTAAGAGGCAAACAGTAGTTGGATCCATCTCGCTTCATTTAGGATGGCTCTCTCTTTTCTCCTGTTTACAGCTTGAAAATATAACTTCCCAACAAAATGTTTGGCATTTTATACTTATTTTCATTTTTTCTCTTCCCTTCTCTCTTAGTTTTTTGGCATCTACTGGGACCATATATACTTAAATTTTTCCTACAGCTCTTAAGAACAAACATAAACAGCAAAAAAGTGTTCTGTTTGCAGAAAAAAAAATGCTTATATCCTGAATTTCCTTTTAGTTTTACAAAAATCTCTCCAATTAAAAAGCTGTATATTTTTATACTTTGTTAAAGGCAAGGCCCTGTACACTCCCTTCTTGCAAAACAGAAGAATTTAACATGCCTTCCTCCTGTTGCAGGGTATAAACTCCTGAAGAGAAGAATTTGCAAAGTCATTCAAACCATAGTTAGACAAATGGGAACTTCCAATTTCTGATTAACTAAGGATCAGTCTTTACCAGTGTCACCAATGGTTGTTTTAGCAAGGCATATACAAGTCATGCTTATTCCATTGCAAGATTCCCATATTTGATAACTGGTGAAATGTCCCTTTCTCCATTCCTAGTACTTCCATCTTTTTACTTCCTCCAGCAGCTCATGAGAAATATGCTTTATTAATGTACATATTTTAAATACAGTACAGAGTACTGTAATGTTGAATGTAAAATTAAAATACAAAGCATAGGAAATTTTATGTTGCATTATTGTTTCTAACCTTTAATCAGTAGAAACACCCATTTTAATTAACTAGCAATTGTCAGAAAATACAGGAGGTTTGTTTGCTGCAGATTTAAGGCTTAGCTTTTTGCAGAGTTTAACTATTTTCATCGATTAAATGTCTGCATTAGATTGTTGCTAGCATCAAAAAGGAGGAGAAAATTAAGTAACTGCAAAAGAAATGATAAAAAAATGGAGATCAGCAGACAAAATAAGCAGACTTAAGTTTTCTAATACTGTCTCCCATAAGATACTCATCAAGAACCTGATGAAGTATGGGCTGGTTGGACAGTGATGTATGCCAAAAACTCTCTGGATGGCTGAGCCTAGAGGGTGGAAGCCAGTTATGCAGAGGTCATTGTTGGGTTCAGCAGTGTTCAGTGTCTTTGTTAATGATCTGGATGACTGAGCAGAGTGCACGCCCAGTGTGTGGTGACTCAAATTGAAAGGTGTGGCTAATGTGGCAGAGGACTGTGCTTCTATCCAGAGGAACCTCCACACGCTGGAGAAATGGGCTGACAAGAACAGCGTGCTATTCAATAAAGGAATGTGTCAAGTCCTGTACGTGAGGAAAACCTGTACCTTAGGTACCAAAACATGCTGAGGGCCATCCAGCTGGAAAGCAGCTCTGCAAAAAGAGAACCTGGGGATCCAGGTGGATGCCAAGTTGAACATGAATCAGCAGCATGCACTGGCTGCAAAGACAGCTAAGTGTATTCTTGGCTGCATTAGGCAAAGTGTTGCCAGCAAATAGAGGGAGATTACTCTTCCCATATACTCAATACTGGTGAAGCCACATGGAGTACTGTGTCTACTTCTGGGCTCCTCAGAACGTGGACATATTGTAGGGAGTCTAAAACAAGGTCATCAAGAGATGAAGGAACTGGAGCACCTTTCCTATGAGGAGAGACTGAGAGGGCTGGGACTCTTCAGCCTGGAAATGGGAAGGCTCAAGAAAGACCTCATCAATACATATAATACTTAAGGGAGAGTGCAAAGAGAATTGACCATGTCTCTTTTTAATGATGATCAGTGCCAGGGCATGAAGCAGTGGGCACAAACTGCAACACAGGAGATTCTCTCTGAACACTGGGATGCACTTCTGTGTGGTGCTAGTGATGGAGCATAAGCTGCACAGGTTGTGAAAACTCCATCCTTGAAGATATTCAAAAGCCACTTGGAGAGGGTGGCTGGGCACTCTGCTCTGGTGGCCATGTTTGAGCAGGGATTGGACAAGATGGATCCAGATGTTCCATCTGGCCTCAGCTATTCTCTGACATTGTAATTCTCTGAAAATTTCAAATTAACCTTCAAAAGTTAGTTTGATACTGTCATGAAGATGTAAGCTAAAGCAAAATCTGCCACTAATGCCATCTGTAATAGCTGTGGCTCAGTAGCAAGACTATTGATGCCTTTTTAGATTGAGCTTCTGCTATTATATTGTTCTTTGAATCTTCGCACAAATATTGTATCAGTCCATTCTTCTTTTTCATTGTTTTGAATGTATTTGGTTGGTAATGATCATTTAGCCAATGCACTTTCCTTTTCCAAATAGGTTCAAAAGAGAAAATAAGATTTTTCTAATTTTTCCTTAAAATTAGTCACCAGAGAGGTAAGCAGAACCAGCTAGAATACTGCTTGGAGAACTAAGTGTTTCTGACAAAGCTTCTGAAAAACAAAACTAGAGATTAAAAAACAATGACTCTGGCAGCTTGAGAGCCAAACCAGCTGGCAGGCTTTTTAGGAGGGTGAAAATATTCATATTCTTAATAATCACTGGAAAATCCACTGGGGAAAATCCACATTCAGTTTTTGTTTCTCCTTTCTATTTGGAATCATCAGCTTTCATGATTTCCGGATGAGGCAGTGGGATGTCATGAAAACTGTCAGGAGACAGAGTTTAATTCAATATATTAGGAATTCTAGGATAGGAGTGAATTATTGAAGCAGATAGGCCTCAGTAAATCCCTTAAGCCAAGCTGGAACAGACAAACACAAACACAGGCATAGCTACATGAGGCTCACAGAAGTTCTGAAATTGCACTTCAGATCTTCCAGGCTTATAAAGAACTGCCCAACAATTCATCTTCTTGCTTTGAAATCAATATTTACTCTGCAGCTACTATAGATCCATGAAGCTACTTAGGCATAGTGACATTTTACAAAGAAAAAAAAGAGCTATCCATAAACATAATTTAAGTACATTTTCTCCTAAAGTATATTAAAATGTGCATATGTAAAGCAGCTAAAACACTCAGCAGTATTTTCCTATCAGTGCTATGACTATTTAAGAAAATTTTACATATTTTTTGGTACTATATATTTTAAACTATTGGTTATACGAACATATATGCATGCTAACATATGCTTATGGAAATCATCTCTCCAAATAGGGATTTTGAGCTTCACAGAATGTGGATAATTTGCCTTGCCCATCTTAGAAATTCCTTCAGTAATGAAAATGGCTGCCAGACAACTTCCTGACTGATGGTGTTGGGATAAATTTTTAAAAGTGCTGAAAGAATACAGTGGTAATTATTATTGATTTATGCATATTCAAATGTTTGGTGTGGTGTCCAGATCTGACTAAGCTGTGCTCAACACAGGAATTCACATAATGGAGAAGGAAGGACTTTGTCAAGAGGCCAAGCCCTGAGGTTAGGAGGCACAAGTCAATCAAAAAATCACGCACAAATCAAAAGAGAACTGAGGGATGAAAGGAACTAAATGATATTGAGAATGTGAAACTTGTTTTTATCAAGGGCCACTCAGGCATCTTCAGTGGTTCTCAGAAGTTCAATGAAACGGTGCAACATATGGGGCAAAGGGTTGGAAAGCCAGGCAATGAGTGCTTAAAAGCCAGCTCTGCAGCCTCCAATGTCATTCAGTAGATAGGTGGAGCAGTGTGGCAGTCAGTTTACAAAAGATGCTTTCCACCCTCGAGCGATAAGTGTGGCTTAATGCCCTCTTGCCAATCCAGGGACTTGTGAACAGACAACACACAAGTCCCAGTTTTCTAATAATTCAGTACTGTCCAACAGTAATAGAATTTTGCTTTCCCCAGCACTATCCTGTTCTAGCCAGGCACCTCCTTTGGCTGATGGCTGGTGCCAGACCTGCCATGGCCTTGCTGCTGGGCTATTGGAAATGTGTTTTTTTTGAGAGCCACATCTAGACAGTGAAACAATGATGGCTTCCAAGGTGAATTTTGGACATCTGCAAAAAAATTCTAAGGAGTCATTTCCATATTCACAACAGTGGTCTGTTTTATCCTTTGCATGATCACCCAGTTTCATGGTACCCAGACATACATTCTAAAGTTACTCTACCTTTTGTAAGTATGTTCATTCAAGAGTTGTTCAGGATGCGGTAGTCAGCCTCTCTACCCCTCTCTACATAAAATCTGTTAATGGTTGTGGTAGACGTTCCTGTAACAGCAGAATGCTTTGAGGTGTAACTGAACACTGCTTTGATATCTTCCAATTACAGTTTAGAGAGTAAATTGTGCCATGTCAGGAGAGTAGTGTTTTTGAAAAGCATAGCAGTAATAAGGGCCAAACCCATATGACATGCAAATAAAAAGCAAAGGAAATGACGAAGAGATAGCTTATGACTGTTGGATGAATCCAAACTGCGTTAGTTGTTTTCCCAGTGTTATCAATTGCTTATGCCTTAGGAACCAGGATTTGTCACTAGTAGTTGGGCTGTGTGATACATACACTACAATGTGACTCCATTCTCAATGAGAACATGCCTCATTCATAATTCACTAAAATATATTTTTAGAATAATATTACTGCCAAAAAAAAAGTAATACATTCAGATTTTGCTTCTTGTTTTTCACAAGCTGATTATGGGCTTCTTTTCTTTCAAAGCTTGCACTGTTTTGTGTCAAGAATTAAGTCTCTTAAATATTTGCAACCTGTTGTGAAGCAAATATTTAGTCACTTTGCATTTCATTTCCATTTGCAGTCTTTAAAGAGTGTCAAAAACATGAGAAGAAATCCTTTCCATGGAGAAATCTGTAATGAACAAGGAGACAGTGCTTCATCTGAAGGGAACTTGGAGACTGACAGCTGGGATGTCACAAGGAACTTGAGAAAATCCCATACAGGCACTGAACTTGTCATCTCCTTGTTACTGTCAAACAAGACTTGTTCAGAAAAAATATCAATTTGTTTTACAAGACAAAAGCAGAAAAACATAACTACAGTTACAACAAACCCCGAGAATAACACAACCAGCAAATATTGTAAGTTTCATGAAAGGAAGCACGCAAAGCCATTACAACTCACACAACAGAATACCAGAGACACATATTGCTTTCTTAGTCTCAGTTTTCTGGGGGATATTGCTGGATGGAAGCAACTAATGAAGCAGAAGAATGATGAGAATCAAAAGAACATAAAGAAGACCAAAGGTATGAAATGATAAAAGGTGTGAAAGACCATGGGTGTGAAACAGTAGATAAGATCTCCCAGAAGAAGAAAGGAATGAACACTCACACATAAAGTATTGATTGGGCTGCACCGTTTTATTAAAGGCTATATCTAAGGTGATTTACTAGTTGCTTTACTAGTTGCCATGCTTTCTTCTAATAGAGATGGATTAATTCAATTTGAGAATAATAAATTGGTTGAAAAACGATTTTCTGTTCCTCTTAAAAATTCAAAAATCATCATCAAATTCAATTAATACTTAGGAAAAGACTTGAAAGAGCGCACAAGACAAATTTACCATCCTGGTGGTGCAGTGTTCCTATTCCCTTAAAAGAACCAGGGTGTCAGGGCGCTCCTCTAGGTCAGGGTAAGATGCCTTTTCCTCATACCTCTAAGCATGTTTTTGCTTTTTCGGGAATATTTTACTGATCAGGTTAGAAGACTTTTGAGATTAAGACATTCAATTATTCCTAATGGTGTTTGATATCAATCATTCTTGCAGTAGGTACCTGTTAAGACCACAGCACAGTCCAGAGATACCTGAATTCTAGTTCCACCTCCAGTGAATATTGATCGTGGCCATAGCAGAAAGAGATGGTTCTCAGCTACAGGAAACACTGTGTAGACATACCTCATGTGTCCCATGGTTAAATAGTTTGGAGCCTGGCCATGCCTGCTTCTGGGGCATCTGCCCGCATTTTCATCCAGGGAAAGAAAGGTACAATTGCGGCATTCGAGATCTCTACCCAACAAGACAGTGAAAAGTGGTAGGGTATGTTCATGGTCTTGGTACCCCGGAAAGCTCATGGTTTAGCAGTTAACATCTCAAGCCATTTATTAGTGGGGAATATGGCTCAAGCTGTCTTAAAAACAAGAAACAGATAAAAACAGAGTCTTCTTTGTGTTAAGTTCATGAAATACTACCACACAGCACTTATTTCCTTCTTGAAGGCATCTAAGTACATCTATATTTGAAGTGGCATTGCTATTACTATGTTGGTGTTTTACAAGTACCAACAAATGAAAGTTTCAGTTAACAACAAAAGGATCATTACATGTCTAGCAAATATTTTTTTCCAGGTATTCATGTTGCAGTAATTACACTTTCATCAGCCTGCTTCCCTTCACATTTCACACTGAAAAATCAACTATTTTCACAGCTTAATTAACAAGAAATATGTCAGGATAGACTGTTTGAATTAGAGTTTAAATTATTGTTTTTGTTCCTAACAGGGTTTTATTTATCCTCAGTACTAAAATACGACAGCAGCACTTTCCACACAATAAGCAGACTGGAAAAATTGCATTTACAGAAGAGTGCTTCATGGTCTCTGTGTCAGAGATTGTTTTTATTTCTTGATAACTTTATAATACCTCAAATGCTTGTGCTGAAACTTTCCAGCATAGGCATCTATTTCTAAATAACTTTTTGCACACACACAGATTTATAGTTACAGCTGAATATTTTAGTTCTTTCAGAAAAAAAAAAGAGTGAGAGGGCTACAAGAAAATATATATTCCCTGCATGAAGAGGTCAGATTGTGTTCCCTCCAAAACATTTACCTAGGAATTTGTGCTTAGTACACAGCAAGGCAGTAACTTTTCTACTAGATATATTGTTTTTAATTACTGCAAGAATCTTACCTGAATTAGATTTTTTTTCTTCTCTGCTACTTCACACGTAGAGAAGAGAGATCTTAGATTATTGCAGCTGAAAACTCCACAAAAACGTTTGTTCTGGACTACACAGGACATTCACCAGATCTGAACTGTATTGGAGTGTGCTGGGGATGGGGTAAGAACCATAGAATCAAGACTGGACAGGACCACTAGGATCATCTACTCCATCATCCATCATCTACCCCACCCTCACCATGCCCTCTGACCATGTCCCTCAGTGCCACATCCACACAGTTCTTGAACACCTGCAGGGACAGTGTCTCCACCACCTCCCTGGGCAGCCTGTGCCAGTGCCTCATGATGATGATGATGACTGTTGGAAATTTTTCCTAATTTCCAACAATCAGTCCTCTTCTGCCCAGATCTGTGGGCTGCCATCCTTTTGAAATTACATGATTGCACTCTTCATCTTACCTGCCCCATTTACTGTGTGACATGGGGCTCTGAAGTAAAAGAGAGTGCTGGCTGCAGGCCTGTGCTTGTATCTCTGTGGAAACTAGGAGGTAAGGGAGGAAATAGACAGGAGATAGGACAGCTAATGGAGATAGGACAGTTTCCTATTTTCCCTCAACTGTCCTGCCCTTGAGAACAAGTTCCTTGCACTGCCTTAGATTCAGAGCCAAAATCATACAAGTTTAGGAATATCATCTGGGTGTGCTGACTATAATCCCAGTGCTGGATTTCCTGAAGTGCACAGATTCATGTCAGTTAGGACTGTTATAAATGAAAAAGTGTGGCTTCAGATTATCTTATCCTAGCAGGTTTGACCCTGGATGTCCAAAAGAAGTGGATAGATTTTATACTCATTACCCTAGCTCTCTGGCCATAAAATTGAGATAATAACACACCAGAATTGCAGAAATGAGCATGTTAATTGTTAGTACATTTATAGATATGTAGATTAATTACTTGGGTAATAAAAATGACGAATGCCACTGAGAAGCCTATGAGGAAAGAAGTAATTCTGCCTGTGCTATATTACACAGATAGCAGTTGATGCATTTGATGTATGTTGAAGACTGGGGAAGAAATAGATTTTTAAAATATACATTTCTAGTTTGAGCATCATTACTGCTGACTGCCAAACGAGGTACTGCACCAATAGAAAGACTTGAACATGTTTATGTGTTCAGAGTGAAGGGCTATATTAAGATCAGATAGACTGATTTAATTCCAACATTTCCAAACTTATGAGCTTTTGCTGCTGTTGCTGCAATGTGAACAATATCTTTAACTTATGTGAAGTGCTCCCCCAAAAAATTAAATCACGTACTGGAGAAAAAAAAAACGCTCTTGACAATACTGTACATATTGAAGTAATGAGGTCTAAAAATTTCATAAACCTTATGGCGAGATCAAATTCATATAACTTCATTATGTGTGGGATAGTGCAGTATTTGCAGTACTCCAAAGTATTTTCATTAGTACATAATGGTGAAATGCTATGGAAAATGGGTATCTCAGCTGCTTAAATCCATTTAAAATTCCAGTTAATGATGACCTAATCATGAAGTTGGAAGAAAATTACCACGATGTGGTGTGTTCCTTTCAGCGATTTTAGGCTGATATTTCATTCAAACATACTTTTGGTTTTGACTTCACAAATGGCTGCCTCCACAGCAATGCAAGGGGTACACTGCATATTGCTGTTTAAATCCTCAACTGGTTTTCTGCGTTTTGATACTTTTCACAGTTTTCAACTCCAATTATAATATAATTTTTAATCCAAAGTATCTTGAAATCTTGTGAGACTCATGGTTACATCTGGTTGAAAAAAATGGGATAAAATTCACAAAAATGCCGACAGTATTCCCTTACTTCCCTTTTGTACCCAACTGCAATAAATTGAATGGTATCTAGGGGTGTTGTTTATTAATTTTCCTTTTTCACTTTCTTGCTTTTGCCACCTTGCCAGTTGTTAAACTTTTTCAATGGTTAAAAAAGTCACTGAGTAGCAAAATAAAGATTTGCATCATTTCCTTTGGGTTTACAGGACTGTTCTGTTTTTTTTTTCTTTTGGTTGTTTTTAAAAGTTGCCAAGCAACAAATGGCAGCATGAGAGCTTTTCCTTTCTAAAATCCCTAACCAATCGATTTTATTTAGTGTCAAAGGTAAAACTGAGTCAATTTTTATAGTGTTTTGTGTACCTCTCCAAAAAAATAAAAATAATTTTTAAAAAATTCTTTTCATTCTGTCCCCTTAATCCGCTTAAAAATTGAGACCTGAGAGGTAGGAGGTATTTGACTGATGTAGATGAGACTGAAATATATGGTAGTGTATTTTCACCAACTTCCGCTTCCAAGAATATTTTCTTTTGATGGCATTTCTTGCATTCTGCCTTAGGTAGGTATAATTAGGAATATAAGTAAGAAATAATGATGAAGTAGGAAAAATATTTTAAATTTGGACTGCAAGCATTTGTGCCCAGGTGGCCAAGAAGGCCAATAACATCCTGACTTGTATCTGAAATAGTGTGGCCAGCAGGAACAGAGAAGTGATCATTCCTCTTGGCACTGGTGAGGCCACACCTAAAACGCAGCGTTCAGTTTTGGGCCCCTCTCTTCAAAAACGATGTTAAGGCCCTGGCACGTGTCTAGGGAAGAGCAATGAATTTGCAAAGGATCAGCAGCATGAGTCTTATGGGGAACAGCTGAGGGAACTGTGATTGTTCAGTCTGATAAAGAGGAAGCTCAGGGGAGACCTTATAACTCCCTGCAAGTGCCTGAAAGGAGGTTGTGGGGAGGTGGGGTTTGGCCCGTGTTAAAAAATGTGTTTAATGGAGGAAAAAAAATGTTTTTTTTATATACTTCTTGTGGGTAGGAACATAAAATATTGTGCTGTAAAGGTAGTTGTGTGTTTACATTCACAAGCAGTAGTCTCCACAACCTGAAGAACAAGCCAGTCCATAAATGTACATTTCAGGCATCCAGTGTAGATTGCTGCTTTATTTTTGTTATGTCAGCTAGGAAACTTTTAAACACAGCAGAAGCATAGACAATAATTAGATACATAATCCCACTGGGGAAGTATCAGCAAAAAAGTTTAGGCTGTTTCTTTGTTCAATTGTTAGGCAGGTATTTGGTGTGATACTGGGCCACTTAATCTTGGTGCAAATGCACTGAAGCTACTTATGATCCTTGCTGATCAGGTGAGGGCAGGATCACATGTAATGACCATTAACTACAGAAGCAAGTAGTGTGTACGAGGTAATTCCAGCTGTGCAAAGCATAGTGAAAGAAAACTTTGGGATCGCATCTGTGTTTAATGGCCACCATATGTCCTAAAACCCTGTAGAGTCCAGTGAGGCCATAAGAAGAAAACATTCCTTTCTTTTTAATTTTTTCAAAAGCTGCTTGACAGTACTTCAGAATAATCTTTTTATCTTCCTCCCTTTACTGTTTCTGTACTTGTTCCTTCTTCCAGGAGGACTCTTCTATTAGCAGCACATCTTCTTCATTAATAATTATAATACAAAGATTATAAAATATCTTGTAAAATACGTGCACACTTTTTAATGCCCATCATGGGCAGAATGGTTCTTGTCTACCAGCCAGTGACCATAAAAATTTTTGTTGTGTAAAAAGATTCACTAGCTTTCTGAACTAATGCAAGAGTGGAGAATAAATAAAAAGTGTGTGTGCTGATCCCTGGGAAATACTGCAAAAACTGTACGATTGAACAAGCAGTTTTGTAGTTTTGAATCACGGGCTGGGGAAACGCATACTTCCAGATGGGTACAGGAATATTTCCTGGCAATGCCACTTTCTAAACATTGTTTAGAGTGTCAAGGTAAAAGGAAGATGAATTGCCTCTTATTTCACGCTGAAACCCCAAGTGACACAGCTGCCTATCATGTGTAACCGTACGACTGCCTGAAAGACTAATCTCTAGTTTTTCTGTTTACCATAGAGATGGATCAAATAATGCAATTGTCACAAGAGCAGTAGAGGTGTATCATCATACGTCTTACAGATGCTGGTCCTGCAGGCAGCCACAGTGACTTTAAAACAGAGTTTCTGAAGAAATGAACTTGCAGCCTTTGGTAATACATGTAGCAGTGAGGGAATACAGGCTCCACCAGAAATAGAAGCACTCAGAATATCCTGTTGTCTCAGCTAAGTCAGACATACAGCTCCTGTCTGTGCAAAAAATCACTTACAGCTGGATGAATAATGTCTAGGGAAAATTATATTTAAAAAAAAAAAGTGAAATACTGAAGTGAAATACTTCTAGATCACCATCTCTGCAACCACTTCTTCCATTTCCCTGTATGATAGCTCTGCTAATAATTCAACAGTCTCCAAGAAATGCATGTGGTCGATATTTAAATGTCAGGTTATTTTTTAATTATTATTATTGTTGTTGTTGCTATTTTTTCCAATCTCAGTTATCTCTGCATTAAGATTGATGCTAAATTTTATTGTAGAACAAAGGTCCTTTTTCACTTACAGTCACAAATACATACACTTCCAGGCGTGGCCCTGTTCTGACGCTAATGAATGAAACAGCAAAACTTTCATTATGAACAGGTAGGGAAAGTTAGGTACTCAGTAAAATTCATAGAATCATGGAATTATTTGAGATGGAAGGGACTCTTAAAGACCATCTCGTTCAAAGTCCCCTGCTATGAACAGGGACAACTACAGGTACATCAGGTGCCAAGAGCCTTGTCCAGTTCGACTTTGAATGTCTCCAGGGGCTTGGTTCATTAAATTCATGTACACCTACCTAAAACTATTGGTTTCACTGTGAAATAACTTAGACATTGTCATGGCAAACAACAGGGTTAAGCTTGAAAGTGACTAAAACATTTTAGAGTAGAAAACTGTTTAAAATGTGTGACTGCTATCTTTCATATACATGTCAACCACAATGTGTTTTGTTGATTGGGTTGCTTCTCATACCAAAGATGCACCATTCTTTGAGGTAAGCCTATGGGAAAAGTTCTGTTAGATATGCATTTTTTGATGCCATTTCCACAGAGTAGAGGCAATTTTGATTGCACTCCACAGGTTCCAGAAGCTACATATTTCTGATCTCCATTTACTCTTTTTAAACCAGGACCAAACCTTATCACAAAACTTATCTTTATATATATATTTTCTGCATTCTAACTCAAGATTTCAACAGAAATGACAAGTTCCCGAACTGTTCAGCTCTTAATAAAATTAGATTTAGATGTCTGACATGAAATGAGCCTTATTCAAAGGCAAATTAAACATGAACCAGTGGAATAAATTGCATTTTAGGTCTCTGTTTGTCTCTAGTGACCCATGCTGCACCATCTTCCTGTTAAAATTTTAACTCTTACCTCTTCTGTAGGCACAAGTAAACACAAGTTTGTTTATTTAGCTATGTTAAAAAAAAAAAAAAAAAAAAAAAAAAAAAAGGTAAAATTTAAGTGGACAGTGGTTATAGCAAGTTCTTCCATAGCTGAGAGGTTTTTGACTTCTAACACTTCTGGAGTTAATTAGGTGAGAGAACTGCTATCTGTGTGCTTCTGACGATTACTGAATTATTTGGGGAAAAAAAAAATTGTCAGTATGGCCAATGGTTAGATTCTGCTACTGTGTAAAAGGAAGTGTCTCCTTTCAGGTCTTTTTGTCCTTATTAGTGTAAGAGTGTTACAAATAAGAGAGTAGCTGAGTAAAGTTTTACGATTAAACTTGCAGATCCTAATTGGAAGAGAGATCCTGCAGGCCTCTATGTATGTATGTACCAAGCAAAAGGTAGGACAGGTAAACTTCAAACACATTATGTGCCTCAGATATTTGGGTTTGAATTATATTTTTTCTTCATTTTCTGCTAATGACTTTCAATGAAGAATTTATTGACTTTCAAACCTATTTTTGTATTTCTGTAGATTGTGCTCAAATTATGACTTCAGTCTTAAATCTACCGTAATTGTGGCACAATTTGGAACATATAACTCTTTGTGAAACAGTAGTCACATTATGTGTTTTGTGAAACATATGTTTTTTTTCCTGCAAAAATGGAGGCTGTGGAACTAGACTTTTCCTTCACTTCATTTTAGGAGTTACATTAGGAGTTAAGGAGAAGAAAATTCTAGAAAAGGACTAAAGGAAGTAAGAATGAACAGTAGTCTACCCACAGCAAGAAGATTATCAGATGTGCAATAGACTCATGGGAATGATTATTAGCTTTAGTTCAATTTCAAAATGTGTTCCATTCTAAATGAGACTTCAAAATTGTCTATAATCTCCTAGCCTTTTCTGAAAGCTAAACAATATGCCTGTTGTTATTAATTGCCAATATAAGCCTCCTTGCCATTACCCATTCTATTTTTCTTATTCAGATCAGTCACACATATAGGCAAAGATAAAACACAGAAAGGATGAAGGAAATGAACATAGAATTTCATTGTGGTTATTTTTTCTCCTTTTTTTTTCTGTTTGCAATGGCAGTAAGCATGAAGGCATCTGTGCCTGTCTAAATTCAGCCAAAACCATCTGCCAATAAGTTGTATTTAAAGGGTAGAAAATCTAATCGTGACTCAGAGGAGTTAGAAAGGAAAGTGCACAAGAAGGCCCAGGCAATGAGCTGTGGAGATGTGTAACAGTCATCAGAACTGGGATGGGAAGCAGTTAAATGAATGGGGGGCATCTATTCTTATTGTACTTATACTACATGAACTGATAATTAAACAGTTACAGCATAATGTAGTACAACATAGCTCTGCTCTTCCTCCCATCTCCACCTCCTCCTCAATGACAAACTATCTTCATTAAGAAACCAGCTGCATGGTAGTTCTGTACAATGACAGTTACTTGAAATCAATGCTGGCTCTCAGTTATGGTGGCATCATAAACTGAATGCCTTAATGGAATTATTTATTGTTTATTATTTATCACATCAGCCCTCGTGATGAAGTGAACTGTTGAAGTCTGGGGAGAATGGAGATTTTTATTTAAATCTTCTGAAGTTTTCACTGTGACCTCATTTCAACTTCCCAGACCAAAACATCCACTTATCCAGATTTATGGTTAGTCCAATTCTGAGACTTTTCCTACAAGTTCTAGCAAGCCTTTGCAAGTAACGGTTTACCACTGATGTATCCTTTTCCACGTGTGCTGATCATCACTGTAATTTAGAATAGATTTTATGAGCTCGGCTCAGCTTTGGCAAAAGTTTAGTATGAACTTTCATCACAGGTTTTGAAATAAGAGGATAGGCTTTAACAAGGCATAAGGTTTATGCAGGAATAAATATAGACTTATATAGGAAGAAAATAAGAAGTTATGAAAATCTATTAAACTTGTGATGAAAGATCTACGAGCAAAATACATGGTAAGTTATTCATCCTGAAGCTGAGGAGCCTATTTTTTGTCTAGTACTGATTATCTCTGTATCTCTAGGGATACATACACAGCAAAAAATGTGATGACTTTTTCACTTTCAGAAGGTATTCTTCAATAATATTTGAGAGCTGCCTAAAGAATATTTATGTATATTTTAATTTTTGGAGACACTTTTAATGCCTTAGTGCCCAAGAATATTCCAGAAATCAGATCAGGAAATAGAAATAGAAGTTCCTTTTAAAAGAATTTAAAAGATTTCCAGCAAAACAAGTATATTGGATTAAAAGATAAATTCTTTTGCTTTATTGTATTGGAGTAAAGATAAAGGAGAGGTCAAATAAAAATATGATGTGAAGAAATGTGAAGACACTTGTTCTTTCTGTGTTACAACAAATTTTATCCCTGTTAAAAAAAGGTGTTTAAAGTGTACCTTAGAAACTTATTTACTCAAAGAAGGATTACTTTCTTATTGGAAATGAGAGTACCACTGTTGTGAAATTATGATTGATATTACCATAAGCAGGGCAATTAAAGGAAATTTCAGAAGCCTTCACAACCAACAAAATGAGGAAAAAGGCAGATAATTCCAGTGTGCAAAGTCTTGCAAGTACGATGGCATGAATGAAAGCCCACACCATTAAGCAGACAGAATTACAGTAGCTAGAAAGGCCTCAGTCATATCTCAGGTAACTCTTTAAGGCTTTCTTAAGTTACACTGAGAGCTACTCCTCCTTGAAGCAATACATGGGAGAGAAGTAAGAGAAAAATTCACTTTTCTCTATTTCTCTGACGGACTCCTTTGCTTTATATTTCTTAGAAAACAGTGCACAAACAGAAAGCCTTTCTCATCAGGAAAACAGCAATAATCCTGGAAAAGAATTGACAGGTTGACTTCTAAAATGCAGAACTGTAACATCTTGTTGGCAAGTTGGGAAGAACAGAAGTTAATCTAAGAAGTCAATGATGTTGTAAAACTAGGATCCTGAGTGTCTCGAAGTTTAGGTCAGAAGAGCAATGATCTTCCAAGGACCCTTGAAGTCCTGTTCTTCAATATGAGGCTGATAAATATCACCTGTGCTCTATGAATCAACATAGATTGATGCAGAAAGAGATTTCACACTATGCAAAAGGAAAAAATGTAGGGGATAAAGTCAGAGAAAATTCTTACATGAAATTTCACTTTAATTATTTTACCATAAGCTTAATAGCATAGAAAGTTGGTCCTGCTCCATGTCCGTATTAGTGTCTTTTTAGAAAATGTACAAAGATATTCGTGAAACTAAATGAAAATGGCATACAGACATATTAAAAATTATATGAATAAGAAATGTATTTGAACAGGATTCAAATCATATTCCATTATAGAAACCATACCTGGAAAATATTTATTAGTTTCTAGTATTCCTTCATTCAGAGGATGACTTCTGCTGTTTCCTTTATTTGGACTTCAAATATTTCAGAGCGAGTCCTGCTTAGCTCCTTTGCATCTGAATTTGACAATGGTATTTATGCAATGTGATGTTACTGCAGCAAAGCAAAATCAATGTGGTACTTTAGGTCTGTACCCCCAGTTTAAGTGATAAATATTTCTTAGTATCTACTGCAAGTGACAAATCAAAAGACATCGTAACAGATTAGAAGGCCTTTAGCAATTAAGGTACTTTAGCAAATAAGGTATTCTATTGTTAACTTGAATTTCATGAAATATATTAAGGAAAAAAACACTAAGTGACAACAAAACACCGTTGAACCTCAAAAAATCTGTTACTAAGGTAGGATTATTCATCTGACAGGAAGTTATGCTTTATTGAAAATACAAACTTCATGGGTCTTAGGAAGTCTAGTAGCAAATTGAAGGAAAACAAGATACTGACAGATTTAATATCCCTGGTTGTGCGAATTTTTATGTTTTTTACGTATGCTGTCACCCACAATTTTCTTCAGATGGAATGCTACAGCAAACCTTTTAAGTGCCCATTGGGAAATGTAAAGTAATTTTAAAATAAGAAAGCTGAATTTAATAACAACTCTTGATGCTTACTGCTTAGGGTCTTTGAAAATTATAAGCACATTAAATTGTTGGTCTAGTGTTATTAAACTAATATTTCATTTTTATTTTACAGTCCATGCTCTAGAAAAACTATGTTCTCGACAATCTTTCAAACACTGGTAACTAAGCAGGATAGATCATACTGCCTTGTTATTGAAAAAAAAAAAAAAAAAAAAAAAAAAAAAAAAAAAAAAAAGGACATTTTTGGTAAAATATCACTGACAGCAGAAGGAGATAGTATTTTTTATGTCTTCCTTGAAACTTTTCATCATTGCTGCCATTGGTGGGCTTTGAGTTGCACAGCTAATTGCTTGTATTGAAGCGTTCTGCTATAACGGTTACTTCACCTTCTCTCCTTGTTTGTCATCCACCTGTTACATCTTGTGTTTTCAAACTGTGAATGCTCTGGGACACAGGCTAGCACACACCGTATGTTTGTGCAACATATACTACAATGAATTTTCAACCTGTCTGAGGATTACCCGTGTCTATATTCATTTGAATAATTATAAATCCTAAGCCTATGAGAGTTATTTGAAAAACAAAAATGCACTGGAGCAAAAGATGTAACTATTTTCCTCCGAAAATGAAATCTATTTAGTAAAATGTTGCATAAATTAGCATAGGCAGCACTGTTAATAAGAAAGACGCTTCTGTAAGAAATCAGAGCATCAAACTTAGCACATGAAATTTCTTTGAGCAAACCCCAGGTATTTTAAATTAACTTGTGCTTAAAGAGTGAAAAAAAGTATTCCTAGATGTTTTTTCTCAGGTGATATTAGGAAAAAAAAGTTATTTTTGTCATACTGAAAATATATCTATATATTAAACCATCTCAGATTGCACAATGCATATTAAATGCATGCCATGTTTAAACTCGAATGTTTTTACATGGAAAAGTTAAATTAACATACTTTCAATAAGTAGAGCAGATATGGACTTGGAGTTCATTATTTTGCTAGTAAAGCATAGTTACAAATAGTGCTGTAGGGAAGTGTTGTGACATTTGCATACCTCATTTCTGATCAAATAACTGTTAAAATGCGAAGACAGAGACAGAAACAAGATACATCTCTCTTGATTTAATGACACAATGGAAATAATTAAGTGGTCCAAGAGGAATGCAGAAAAAATTTGAACTTCAAGATATGCTTTTTAACTTATAACTTTTTACCTTCTGCTTTAGCAGAAAATCTTGCTCTTGTTCTGAGAAGATACTAGAATGACAGGAAAAGCTTGTGCAAGGCTCTACCGCATTTTTCCTCCCATTAATGCTAATGTTTGTTTATTAGGTTTTGACTCCCAACCACACATATTTCATGTGTAATTTTGTGTTAAGCCACAGCTCTAAAGCTGCAGGTTTTGATGGATTCTTATTCTTAGATCATGAGAGATGGAGTTTATTAAGCATTACTTTAACTTGTACAGGCTTTGTTATCAAGGAACTATAGGTCAGTTGCTATACAAGAACAAGCTCTCAACCTCCCATTTTTTTATCCTTCCTCATGTTTTTTATCCCACCTTAACAACATCGAGTCAGCATGAGGAATTTGTGCATGTGTGTGTTTCTGTGTGTGGCCATCGTGAGTTGCAGTGCTCTTGATCAAAAGAAATCATTAGTGAGTCTTACTGATAGCTGTACATGAGATACAAAGCATTTGAAATGATTTGTGTTAGTCAGAACTGTACTTGAAGATGCAAGTACCAAACACAAGGAAATTCACCAAATGTGTTCACAGTTATGTTGAATCACCTCTCCTGAACAGACAAGATGTGATCCTCAAGCCAGAAGCTATCCTTGTTAGCCCTTTATATCAGAGGATTCTGGAGATAAAGGCAGTGTGCACATGGATGTGAGTAAGGGCAGTATATTATACTTTCTTGGCTATTTAGATAAATTAATGCCATCTCTCCTGGAGATATATCCTTATGGAGGTCCAAGTGCCTATTTCTACTCAGAAACGTAAAACAGTCTACAGGTGTTTCTATCAGATGAGCTCTAATAAGGAAATAGAAACATACTGTATAATAATAATTCCTATCTTTTTATTTGTCTAATATGGAATATGTGGTTCAAAATTGACACCATTTTTTGTACAAGCAGTTCTGTTGTAAGACAACTTAAGTCACAGCTGAATTTACTGAAATGGTATCCCATCTACCAATGGCCTTATCTTATGTTTTTATATTAATCTAATACTAATCTAAAAAAAAAAAAAAGAAAGAAAGAAAGAAAAAAAGGTAGAATTTATGGCAGTGAATAAAACAGAAAATAGGTTCATCTATGTTTGGATCTTTTGCTTGATGGGTTCTTGAAAGAGCCGCCTTCTACCACTAGCGTTCAAAACTGGAAATTATGATTGCATCATGGTGATGATTAAGAAAACGTTAGCTTTTTACCATAATCTTGCCTCTAGTGGTTTCAAAAGAAGAACAGCACAGCAAATTTAAAATTAAGTAAAATAATAGTAAAATCAGAAGACAAATGGTGAAAGACCTTCTATAACAGAAGTCTAGAATGCGAAAGACAGTTTGAGAAAATCTAAACAGTCTTTCAGTCTACATCTGAAAACACAAATTTCCAGTGAAAAGGTAGGTATGTAGAAAATCTAAGAAACAAATATTGGGATGAATCTAAAGCAATATACATAAAATACTCGAGGATCGAGTATTATCTCTTAAGAAAGTGGTAATAGTTTGCAGTGTAATTACTGTTACCTAATGAGGAATGAAGCTTTCAGAATACGAACCAAACATCTGAGGTAAACATAAGAGACTGAAAATGAAAAGAAAGAGGCAAAAAGACCATGAAGAGACAAACTAGAATCCTCTAACAGATGGAAATGAACACAGTGCAGCAAATATAATGAGCCAAGAAGATACTAAGTGTTTGGAAAGAGAGGCATGCTTCACTTTGGATCACACTTAATAGAGTTTACAAGCCCAGGCCCAGCACATAAAGCATGGGCACAGAGGATGACTGGAGCAATGAACAATTCTGTGGCCAAAGTCTTAGAATCATAAATCTAAAAACGATGGGACATGAACACTGAGTCCAAAACCAAAATGGAAATATAGCTCTGGAGGAAACATCACATACATGATAGGTAAAAGGCTGGAACACAAAGTGTGTAAACAAATAGTAGATGCAGAGGAAACACTACGTGGAGGGTATCATACTCAACATCTAATTAAGGAAACATTGTCTCCTCCTTTAAGAAAACTGAGAATAAGTTTGGAGAATTAAATGTCTGAAAAAAAGTCTGAGAAAGTCCTGCAGGAGGCAGGACTAGCTGAAGATCAAGGAGATGTGAAAAATTTAGAAAGATCTTTAGATTACGGCTGGGGTTGAAAAAGGGGACAACTAAACCCACTGGGAGCTATAGAGCAAGCAAAAGAATTGGCAGCTTTGTTATATCGCCAATATATCACAGAATCATGGAATGGCTTGGGTTGGAAGGGATCACAAGAATCATCATGTTCTGACTCCCCTGCCACAGACAGGATTACCAACCACAAGATCAAGTACTAGATCAGATTGCCCAGGGCCCCATCCAACCTGCCCTGATATGTGTATGGGAATTCACCTACAAATTGAACAAAAATAAGTACTAAACAAATCTGTGAAAAGGAAGCATTTTTATTCTCTTCTAGGGGAGAAATCTTAAGAGCAATGGCACAAAGCCTCAGCTAATAAGGTCTGCACTGGGCCAATGTAACTGTCTCTATATTGTCCCCTTGCATGCAGGAGTATGGAGGAATACAGAGGCACCCAGGCTGGCTGCAGACCCAGTCATCTGGGCCCCATGGCTTGACAGCAAGGAACTGCTGAGGAAGAATACTGTGTTGCAGCTCAAGTAATCAGAGCTCTTTCAGTACTGTTTGAGTTGCTTTTACGCAGGGTCTCCCAACCAGTTTCTAGGAAGGGATACCTGTATGAAAAATTGTTTATTTTATTTAAGAAAGGTTTTAATGATTATATTTTATCTTTCAGCCAAAAAACTGGGAGATAAAGTAATCTTATACATGCATAATACGCACACACTTTTGACACGAGTGCTATACAGAGTGCTAACAGTTAGACCTGCAAATTCCCCAAACCATTTGATTTAGTAGTCTTCCCTACCATCTGAGTTGGATAGTGCAGCAGGTGTGCAGCAGGTTTGCATATATCTCTGCCCAGAGCATCCAAAGTAGCACTCAACATAGAAAACCATTTTCAGACATTTTTTGATTGGTTTGAAATGTCTCTTCACAATTCAATATGTTGTGCAAGATCATCTACACAAAGATGACACCTCTGTCTTAAAAACTGTTTGTCTGCAGATTCTTGAGGTGCAGTAGAATAGTCTGGTGCAACATCAACATAATCTGAGTCAGCAGTATTTGCTGACATACTGCCTTTATTAACAAAATCACAGACATTTCATCAAGAAAAATGATTATTGAACTTTATTTGGTGCTTGTTAGACCACATCTGGAATACTGCTCCCAAAGTTTGGCCCAACTTTTGGTCCTGTGGGACCAGGGTTTGTTCTAATATAGAGACGACATTCCTTACCTGCTGAGAAGTCAGCAAGAATACCACTTTAAGTGGCAAGAAGCCACTTTATGGAGGTTCCTGATAGCAGAGCACCGTACTAAAAGATGGGAGGTTCCAACTGAGTCCTAGGAAACAATTTTTACAATTTTTACAAGGAGGGCCTGGCACTGGGACAGTGTATCCAGAAATTTGTAGACCTTTTGCCATGGAGATTTTAAAGGCTCAACAAAGCCCTGAATACTGTGGTTGAAATACTGAATTCCCATCTGACACTGCTTTGAGCATGATATGAAACAGGTGGCTTCCTGAAGTTTTTTTTTCAGCTTGGAATGTCTCATGAAAGGCTAACCTCCAAGTTCCCAGGTATTCAAAAGAAACTGCCAAATATTTCTGATTTTCTTACAGAAGATCTGAGTGTGTTGACAAAAAATGATGTGGAAGAATACAATAATTCTAATTCCAAAGTGCTAAAGAGTAAATAGGATTAAAAGCTGGTCTTAACTGATGACAGGAAGATGTAAAATTGTGATGTTTAGAGAATGATTTTGACAGTTTGCTTAGGAGCAAGTGTTAATTTATGATTCTAATACCAATGAAAATTTTAGTCTTAAGTTCACGTAGTCTGTATTTTCATTTTTAAAGGGCTGCACCACATCAGTGCATCATGCATTCTCCTGTATTCTCAAATGTTCAATAATAAATGATGGTGAAACCTTCAGGTCAGATTAATTAGGTTTTTTGAGCATGCATTTGTACATTAGCATTACAAAGTGGTCTGTTACTGCATAATTAAACCCACAACATACTTTTTTACATTGATTCAGTACCACGGATGTGTTCCAAGTTCAACTATTTAAAGTTACAATAGACATCTATGCTGCATACATATTAGAGGCCAAAATTAAATGCCTAACTTCCTTACATAGTCCATGAAGAATAGTAGATACTTTCACAAAAGGCAACCAGAACATCATTAGCTCATCTATATTAACACATATAGCCCATTAACTGACATTTGTCATAATCCATTTCAAAAGATAACCAACATTACTGCTCTACATGGTTGCAAATGCCCAAATTAGAACTGGTCAGTAATTTTCCAATTAAATAGAATATGCATGACAGTTTTTTTTCTGTAAAAAAATCCATGTACTTGATTAAAATCCTCAGGTTCGATACTCTCTTTTTCTCCTGAAATGCAGCAGGAAGCTACTCCACACAGAAAAATGCATGTCTGTAGGCAATAGGATTACATGGACCGTTGAGCTAACCTCAACTTGCACATTACATATCTATAGCTTTCATTTCACTCAGAAACCAATTTGTGTTCAGTTGATCTTCCACAAACTATGGAGGTAGGTTTCTTCTAAAGTGTCTTCTTTATACATCTACAACGTATATTGATATATCAGAGCTGCACTGTTAATACTGTCTTAGTGGGAGAGAAGCAGGTAACAAGACAAAATGATTCATCTGATCTGTCTTTAAAATCTACTGAAGGACAAGATGACTCACACTTCAGTAATTTGTATTACTCTACATTGACAAGAAGTAAAGACAAGTGGTCCAGATGCCAGTAAGTCCCAGCCAAACAAATAACACCAACATATAAGGATAGAACCAACACTATTCTTCTAATAAGGACAAACAGCCTAAACTCCCACAGAAAAGACAGGTTTTCAATGGACCTGTCTTTTTCTGCTTCTTTTTTTCCATCTTATTTTTCAAACAAAAATACAAGATTTGTTTCTGATGGCTGTGGAAGGAAGCTGAAAAAAAATTCACTGGTGGAAAGTGCTCCACCAAAATTGAAAGAAACTCATTCAGAAATCACAGGCTGCTGGGCTCTCTCACAACACAGGCTTAGCGGAACAGCTTGCCTAAGCCCTCTATCCTCCTCAGGTAGTGACCAACTCAGCTGCAAGTTTAATTCCAGCTTTACAAAGCAATCCTCAAAGTCACTGTAGGCTTGGTATCATATGATGATGAACGAAGGGACATGAAAAGAGTAGGAGGAGGCTGCAGAGGGTAATGTGCACACTCCAAAAGGAAACTGAAGCAAAACTGGTAGGGATGGGCAATTTGGCAGAATGACAGTGTAGTCACTGAACCAAAATATAACAGAGCATGCTTGGAGAGGTGGGGGGAAAAGAAACTAATTGACCTGTTTCCACTTAAAGAAAGAGTGAAAGATCACTAAAGTAAAAGTAGGTAAAGAAGGAGTATAGCAACAGTGTGGTAAGGCCATCACCTTCCCCTGGGCTGAGAAGAGTAGCCAGACGTACAGCCTTTCACCAAAGATGTCAAATTTCTCATTAGATTCACATAGCTCTTATATCTCCATAAAGAGCCTTTCCTTCTGCTTATTCTTCTGGGGTGTACCTCCCAGATGTTCCAGTCCTTCCACTCAAATGGTAATTTCTCACTATGAGCAAGGAAGGACAATGAGTGTTGAAACAGATTTCTTCTCCAACTTTAACAAATATTTTATTTTGTCTGGGTGACATAAACAGCAGGATGACCAGGCAGCAGGCCATGATGGGAAAGCAGAAGTCCCTGAACTAGCAGTGGTCTCTTCCCTGTCTCTTCCCTGTAGTTACATATCAGTCAATTGAGGTGGATTTCACACAAACTACTCTTGCAAACTCGGATAGCTGTGTCCATAACTCTGTCAGCCAGAAGTATTTATAGAAGTAGCACAGAAAGATTTGGTGACAGGCACTTAACCGTCCACTGCTGTATTTCTAAAGATGATGGTGAACTTTCAGAAAATTCCAGGCCAGTAGAAAAAACAATGGGATGATTCTCAAGAATTTCTTCTGGATCTTCTTAAGAAAGAGAAATGAAGCTTCTTTTCAAATTCTGTGGTCACTGGAAAAAATAATGTTCACCTCTTTCTAGGTGAAAAACTACAAGAAAAATGTGCTATTCCTGTTTCTCAAAAATTAGCACATGGGCACCAAAGTAATGATGCAACTGTCTCCTGAGGAAATGACCCTTTTTGACCTGAGCAGCTAAACAAAACATTGAGGCTGAGTTCATGCATCCTGATCTTGCTACAGCAGAGCCAAAGAGGCTGTTGTCCTCAGCTCACTTCCAGCTGTCTGTCACCATCACTTTGCTTGAGGTTAGTGCCTTGTGGACCTACTCGCATAACCATTCAGAAAAGTGCTTCAGTAGAAGCCTGACAAGCTGAAATGCTGTAAATATTCTATATTCTCTAGGCTGAAGTGCTGCAGCTGGGTCACACCAGCAGCACTGGGGGTCCAGATGTCTGCTGTCTCTGAGGACTATTTCTGTACGGGTGGTGGAGATAGCCCCTTCTCCCCTCATGGTGTTGGATTCAGACAGCTCCAAGCCTCTTCCGTGGCAACACTCTCCTGTCTCTAGTGTTTTCTCAGATTGTATTATAATACTTCCCTGGCTTGCTGCTTACCTTGGCTGTCAGCTTCTCCGGTGTTGTTGCCATCTCTTTACAGCCCCCTGCCTGACAGCTTGTCCCACTATATCAACCCTCCAGCAGAGCCTTCCTCCCACATAGTTCAGATCCCTGCATCTGGCATGTGTTTGAGTCATAGTTCCCAGTGTTTCAGTTGTCTGTTCTGTAAAGGAGCTTAACTCCTTTATTGCAGGGTAGCAAAGCGCTTAAGTTCTTCAGAGAAACAGCAAATCTTTCTTCTGCATTGAAACTAGGCACAGTTACCATGAGATAGAAATTTAAGTGGCTCTTGAGTTCAGGAGTTACAACAGGATGAGTTTTGGGAAGGGATGTAACGCAACACACTGGAGGGAAGGGAAAGAAGGGAAGGGAAGGGAAGGGAAGGGAAGGGAAGGGAAGGGAAGGGAAGGGAAGGGAAGGGAAGGGAAGGGAAGGGAAGGGAAGGAAGGGAAGGGAAGGGAAGGGAAGGGAAGGGAAGGAAGGGAAGGAAGGGAAGGGAAGGGAAGGGAAGGGAAGGGAAGGGAAGGGAAGGGAAGGGAAGGGAAGGGAAGGGAAGGGAAGGGAAGGGAAGGGAAGGGAAGGGAAGGGAAGGGAAGGGAAGGGAAGGGAAGGGAAGGGAAGGGAAGGGAAGGGAAGGGAAGGGAAGGGAAGGGAAGGGAAGGGAAGGGAAGGGAAGGGAAGGGAAGGGAAGGGAAGGGAAGGGAAGGGAAGAGAGATTTCGTAGTGGCCCTTATGTACTTGAAGGGAGCCTACAGCAAAGATGCAGAGGGGCTCATTTGCAGGGAAGGTAGCAATAGAACAAGAGGTAATCGTTTTAAACTAAAAGAAGGGGCAGTTTAGATTAGATATTTTGAAAACATTATTTGCTATGTGAGTGGTATGACACTAGAACAGGTTGCCCAGAGAAGCTGTGGATGCCCCATCTCTGAAAGTGTGTAAGACCGGGTTGGATGGGCTCTGAGTAACCTGGTTTAGTGGGTGGCAACCTTGCCATGGGGAGGTTGGAAGTGAATATTCTATAATGCGCTTTCCAGTTCAAACCATTCTGTGATTGTATGGCAGAGATTCCAAGAAAGATGCATGGGGCATTTCTGTCTTTAAGAAATCTTTCTCATTCTTCCTTGGTCTCATCACACAGGCACTGAAGTCCAGCATGAGGGAAAACAATCTATTTTTATTCTCTGATCTGAACTGTCCCTTCCTTGTGTCTGAAGAAAAGCTCTGTGGCATTCTCTTCCATACCTGCTGTCATTCATATGCCTGAGCCCATAGCCCATTGCAAACACCCTGAACAAGGTTCCCCACAACTCCCAGAAGTATAGTATGCATTTTTAATGTAAGCCTCTGACTGCTGATATAACTTTTAAATGAGATACACATTACAATAAGGACTGACTGCACAAGTTATATATCCCCACAGATGTGTATGGTGTTAGATGTCTCCCAAATACTTTCCAACACTGGTATTTGCTGAATTACTTTCTGAATCTGTTTAACTAAGAAAGACCATACAAAACCCATAATGAACATACACATTTGTGAATGAGACAGAAATAATTAATAACTGTTTTCCTCTATTTTTTTTTTAATATATTTGTATCTCTCAGTCCTCCTTTGGTGAAAGAGGCTCTACTTTGCATCTCTTTGCCACTGCCAGAGAGAACTTGCTCTGTCATGACTGAACCTTCCAACATGAGTTTTCTTGCTCAATTACTTAAGTTCATGTGAAAACTGATTTTTTTTTCCTCAGAATGGAATAAATTTTCTCAGGCATCTGCAATGCAGTCATCATTGTATTTTGTCATTGTGTAGTCTCTATTTGCTGAATGCAACCCCAAAAAGCTCTTTGCCTCTATATCCCATTTGTTTTCATAAAGTCTATTTTGTGAAAGATTTCCTTGTATTAAAAGCATTTTCTCCCTGATATCTTTTTGATTCTGATCTGAAATCTTAATACTTATCTCCCTTGCAAACCATATCAGCTGAACATTCTCATGCTTTCCTCAAGGATTTTTGTAACTATTTGCCTTTGATCTTTGTGTGATTGTTATACAATCAGTGTCAGTCAAACTTCAAACAACATACAGTGGTTTGATGGTTTGAGAGAGAGCTAAATTGAAACTGTATTTTTAAATACATGTATTGCATTTCAGTGAACTTCACGGAATTTTATTTCTTTTTCTTCTTTACTTTTGTTTTTATTCCACTAATAGCTCATGAAAAATTTTACTGAGCATAGGTCAATACCTGAACTTGTTATCAGTCAGGTGTAAAAATGCAAAATCAATGTAATAACTCTTTTTCTATCCTTCTCTCTTAGAAGTACAAAGAGAATGAAAACAGTTGAAAACATAACAAATGGCATAGAACTTGGGAAGAGAAAGTCAGTATATATTCCTTTTGTTGCCCTAAAGCCTTTCTTCTTTCAACTTCTTTTATCTGAAATAATGGTTTTCCCTTTGTGTTGCCTGTAATCTACGGAAAATGTGCAGCTGCATGCAACTAACCTTAAGGCTGCAAATGTTTCTTGTAGAGAAACACTGTTCCTGCTGGGGATAAGAGAGTGATGGTGATCTTCAGTTGAAGAGGTCCTCGAGTGAAAGGACAGCTCAGTCTAGGCTATACTGACTGGGCACTGCAAGTGTCACCTTTACTGGACTCAGCTCTAGCATCTAGTTTCTTGAAGGCAGTCTTCAAATATGCAGTCATGCCTCATGAAGTCTGGCCACAAGACATTCAGTCCATCTGATGGACCTATACCCCAGATGATGTTGCTGGTATTAATGTTTCTCGTGTTCCTTGGTCATAAGAAGTAGACTTGGTAGGGGTCAGCCAGACTGTTCTCAGTCCTATATAGTACTTGGCCACTGGTTGAGCATACCATTTGTTCATTTCCTGCTAAATAAAATTCTCCTCCCATCTTCCACTTATCATCACCACAACCTTCATATGTATACACACCTTCTTTTTCCTCCAGTACTCCCTATTCTTCAGTCAAATTTTTCTGACATTGATCTTCTCTGGCATTAACCTGACAGCAAGAAATCTAAAACCATTATAACTTTAGATTAACTTCACTTACAACATCTAAGTCAGATAGATAGAATCATTGAATCATTTGAGTTAGAAGGGACACTTAAAGACCAGCCAGCCCCTGCAATGAACAGGAACACCTACAGCTACATGAGGTGCTCAGAACATTGTCCAGTCTGACCTTGAATGTCTCTAGGGATGAAGTATTCACTGTCTCACTGGGTAACTTGTTCCAGTGACT
This sequence comes from Tetrao urogallus, assembly GCF_951394365.1. Classification (NCBI taxonomy): domain Eukaryota; kingdom Metazoa; phylum Chordata; class Aves; order Galliformes; family Phasianidae; genus Tetrao; species Tetrao urogallus. The sequence continues at coordinate 46,718,963 of NC_136815.1, read as the reverse complement.
CACCACCCTTAGTGTAAAAACATTTTTCCTTACATCCAATCTAAATCTCCCCTCTTTCAGTTTGAAAACATTTCCCATTGTCCTATCACCACAGACCCTGCTAAAAGAGTCCATGGCCTCCTTCTTATAGCCTCCCTTTCAGAAGGCCACACTCATGTCACCCTGGAGCCTTCTCTTCTCCAGGCTGAACAGCCCCAGCTCTCTCAGCCTGTCCCCATAGGAGAGGTGTTCCCTTGCATCACTTTTGTGGCCCTCCACTGGATGTGATCCAACAGGTCTGTGTCTCTCCTGTACTGAGTGAGGACTCCACATCTGGATGTGGTGCTCCAGGTGTGCTCTCACTAGTGCTGAGTAGAGGGGCAGGATCACCTCCCTCGCCCTGCTAGCCATGCTTCTTTTGATGCAGGATACAGTTGGCTGTCTGTGCTCTGAGGGCACACTGCCTCATGTCCATCTTGCCATTCACCAGTACCCCCAGGTCTTTTCCAACAGGGCTGTTCTCCATCCTTACATCCCTCAGCTTGTATTGATTCTGGGGATTGCCTTAATCCAGATGCAAGACCTTGCACTTGGATTTGTTGAACTTCATGAGTTTCTTCTGGGCCCACAGTTTGAGCCTATCTAGGTCTCTCTGAATTGCATCCCATCCTTTGTTTCAACTGCACCACGCAGCTTGATGTCATCTGCAAACTTGCTGAAGGTGCACTCAATCCCATTGTCAATATCACTTATGAAGATGTTCCCACATGCTTGTGAATATCTTCTGACCATCTTAAACTTTTGAACATCAAAGTAGCATATAAACATGAAGCACAGACATGGCCTTGCATTTTCTTAGCTCACCCCATAAGATGTTCACAGTTCTTGATCCAGAGATGCATATGACTAAATATCAGTCTAAGACAGCAGGATGGCTCCATGCTTTGAAAAACACCAGGCTGCTGTCTTGCAGGAGTCACTATGCCTCATGCACATGCATCTTTTCCTAATTCTTTTGAGTTTTAAGCTGCCTTTAATCAGAGTTAAGCAGAATGAAACCAGCTTGGAATGCAAGACAAGCAGAACTTCTGTAAACTGCTAAATTTTTAGCAAAAAGTACTAGAAGTGTGCCAAATAGGGTGAACAAACAACTCTATACAGTGAACAACTTAACTTCCATACAACACATATAGAATAAAAAAAATGAAAAAAGTAATATATGGTCTATATGGAATTCTTACTATCTTTGGCAGGTGTCTTTGAGATTCTGTTACAGACTTTGGCATGGAAATGCAAATTATTATCATGTTAATATCAAGACCTTGTCAAGAATGCCCCATCCCTGGAGGCATTCAAGGCCAGGCTGGATGTGGCTCTAGGCCGCCTGGTCTAGTGGCTGGCGTACCTGCCCATGGCAGGGAGGCTGAAACTAGATGATCATTGTGGTCCTTTTCAACCCAGGCCATTCTATGATTCTATGAAGAATTCTGAAGAAAAAAAAGCACACAAACGTATGTTTCTACTTAATTTGTGTTATGTTGTACACTAATTTGTTAGTGTAGTAAAAGAGTAGGGACTGCAAGAACTGGAAATGAGTAGAAGACCATTTTCTGTCCGTGGGTACATGATATTCCTAGTGTGGATGAAACTAAGCTTTTACAAAGCAGGATACAGTATACTTTAAAAGAATATGTACCCATCTCATGGAAAGTCCTTCTTGGAAAGGTAAAGGTCAGCACAAAGTTTCCATAACTTACCAAGTTTAATTACTCCTTAATTCTACTTTTCTCATATTACAAACATATGACATCTTTTATGATCTCCTAGTGTCATATGATAAATTTTTTTACATGTCCATGTCGTCCTGATTTAGGAGAAAATTATCTATGATTTCTCACAAGCTTGAAGACATCGTGATAGATGCTGCTGTATTATTACAACCCTAGGAAAATGAATCATACTGCCAAGGTGACAACCATAGAAGCCACAATTACCAGTTTTACTGGTGCTTTTGTCTTCCTGAAGAACTGCAGTCACATCTGCTAAGCAGCACTGAAATTTCCTTCACATTCTGACTTCATGCCTTTGCCATATTTGGCTGGAAATGGGATTTTCATTTAGCTGTATGATACCTTGCAGAAGACTTCTAGCTTGAGAGACTGTTGTTACAAATAGCAGATACTAATGGTAAAATAATATTTTGCATTAAAATATTATACTGATTTTTAAGTTTTTTGTTAACGATTGGACTTAGGAAAATGAATCATATGATCATCTCCACATGGAAAGTTGAAAAGGACCAATTATCTACTGTCCCATGTGCACAGTCTCATTCTATCACACTGCTTCTCTATTAGAGCAGTAGGCTGCACATCCAACATCCAAGATTAGAACCATTCTTCACTTAGAAACTAAATGTTTTAAAAGATATGCATGACAAAATTACACTTCTCAGCAGGCACTTTTTCAAATATAGAGGCTATCATCCTGATTATTTCAGTACAACAGTGCATTATTTACTGACTGTTGAAAATTTTATAGCATTATAGCATGAGTGTCCAATCTTTCGGCTTTTCTGGGCCACACTGAGTGAAGGGGAATTGTCTTGGGTGCACATAAAAGATACAATATAGTTAACACATATAAGTTAAAAAAAAAGTTTGGTTTATTTTTTATTTAAAAAAAAAAGAGGATCACAACAACAAAACTAGCATGTTGGACACATGTACAGAATCTATAGGATGAAGAGATGATATGGAAATTATCATAGAAAGTTATTATCTGTCTTCAAACAAGTACTCATACCTTCTCTTCTGCTCCCAAGAGGATGTAGAAGACACAAAACTTATCTTGTAATATAATGTAGTGTACCAATATTCAATGTTTCCAGTTTTTAAGTCAGCTAGTAGTTGGAAAATCAATGCAGAACCATCTGATTCCTCATTGTAATTTAGTTGGCAGCAATGTGCAGAGCTCCATGGGAATAAGATTTGTTTGGGCTAGTGATGTAAAAGGGATTCAGCAAGCATGTTCATACACAGCATGAAACCACATTCCAGAAAGCACGTGAGGAGAAACCAGCACAGAAAATCTTACCCATCAGATGTGTGGTGTTACTAGCAGCAGTCCTCAGGTAAACAACATTTGTGTGATGGAAAAGGAACGATCTTATAACTGTTTTTCTGTGCACAAAGTCTCTCTCTTTAGCCTTTTTTGATCTCCCAACAGGCTTACTGATTTGTTTACAGACTATGCTGAAAGATGTAGTATGGTTTGGTTGTACTGTCTAATGTATTCCGTTCAGTTTCTGCCATGATCTGGCCCAAAGTTGGGGTGATCTGCCTAAGTAAAGGCTTCAAGTTTTAACCTCATATACATTAGTATCCTTGTACAGCAGAGATTATGATTTACAGTAATTCTGCACAAGTGTGTAGAATTTCTGCCTTTATTTAAAAAGTTGGGCAGTATTTCTCAAATGGAAAACAAACAAATCATGTGTAGTGTAGCTGTTGAAAGAGAGGTTATTACTAATAAACGTAAGATGACTCAGGCCATGTGAGCAAACATGGGAACAAATGCACACCCATATGGAAAGTCAGCACTAAAGATGAAAGCTTATGAAAACACCTGCATCTAAATTTTGACCTTAGACTTTTCTCCTTGATATATTTCCCCAGACTTAGCCAAAATCTGCAAATAAACAATCCAATCAAACTGCAGGACTTCTCCAGGAATTCACTATGTCCATCTGTTTGTGAATCAGTCACAGGCAGAATCAAGTAAACAATAAATACATGAAGATATAAATAATACGACTTCACTGGGGGGGATAAAAAGCATATCTCCTCATGCCAGAAATGTGTTGTGTGTTTTAAAACTGGCAGTATTTTTTACATTTATTCTGTGAGAAGAAAAAAAGGCAGCAGCTCAGCAGGCTTTCTGTGGTTTCATAACAAACACAGGCAGATAGTGATAGGAGAAAGGGGAGTAACTTTAAATTAAAAGAGAGTAGACTGAGGTTAGATATTTTGAGGAAATTTTCAACTCAGTGGACAGTGAGGCACTGGCACAGCTGCCCATGTAAGCTGTGGTGCCCCATCCCTGGGGGCGCTCAAGGCCAGACTGGATGGAGCCCTGGGCAGCTGAGCTGCTGGGTGGCAGCCCTGCCCATGGCATGGGGTGGGACCATGTGGGCTTTGAGGTCCCTTCCAACCCAAACCATTCTGTGGTTTCTATATTATTGTTTACTCCCTCTATATTTCTTCCATGGTGCAAAATGTCTGTAACTGTTCATTATGTTATTCTAATTTTCTCCTACTTTGAATGTTCACCAAAAAAAGGGGTCTATGGAGCTTAGAAGAAAATTCTCAGTTCTGTCTGGAATGTTGCTAGCTATTTCTATTTAAAGAAGTATTTGCGATGAGATACTAAAAGAATATAAGGAGATTTTTAAGGTGAAGACAAACAGGTTAAAAGAATAAAATCTATAAGTAAAAAGTTGCTTCAGAGAGTAAAGACATTTTTTTCCCTCAGTGTTACTGAGGATACTGCAATAAAACATTTAAACTGAAGAATAAGAAAAAAATATGCTTGTCTATTATTCTGATTTCAGCTGCCATTGGAGTATTGTTGCAATTCTGCTAGTGTATCCACATTTATTTTGGTGTTGAAACTGTTCTCAGGAAGTTCTCTTTTTCTGCAGTTCACCCAGTGCCAGGCTGCTTGTTGTTGACTTGCAATCCAAAGACAGTCACCACTTCTGAAGTGATCACAGCTATTCATGCTATTCAAGGGTAGTTGAAAGCAGCTCAGAAATGTAGACAAAATAAAATGTTTTGTCTTCATGGATGAGGGTGAAGCGGCTAAAGTAAAGGTCAGTGCAGTTCAATATTTTGGTGATACTGAGGGGCTGTTGGGAAGGAATGTTCAAAAAGAGATTTTTTTGCCAGGGAGGGGAAGGTGAGACTTTGGATGGGAGACTGATGGGCAAAGAAAGTCTGCACACTTAACAATTGGACTGAAGTTATTAAGAGAAAGGCTATCCTCAGGTTTTCAGGGAGATTGTGTGGGAGGTGATTGGAAGGTGTCCTGCTGTGAGAGTCTGTTAATGGAGATGTCTTCCTCTTCCCATTCCATCAGTCCTTCAATATTGCTTATAGAGGGAAGAAAAAGAAGGAGAAGGAGAAGGAGAAGGAGAAGGAGAAGGAGAAGGAGAAGGAGAAGGAGAAGGAGAAGGAGAAGGAGAAGGAGAAGGAGAAAGAGGAAGAGAGGAAGAGAGGAAGAGAGGAAGAGAGGAAGAGAGGAAGAGAGGAAGAAAAATAAAGACATTTAATGTCATTAAAAAGAAATTAATTCAAAACTGGAGAAAGGAAATTTTCTCTCACAGGAGAGTATGAGAAGTCACTCCAAGCTATAACCTTAATCAGGAACCCAAGATACTAATCAGAAGGGTAGTGCTCAAACTCAGATTACAGCTCTTCTACCCACATTCTGAATCCTTATGCCTTATCTTCCATCATCCTCCCTTAGGTACATGTGATTGTAGTGTATGATAAATTTCCTTGAAAAGGAAACAAAAGCTGTAGTGTACTCATATTTCCCATGTCCTAACATTAAGTTTTGAAATTCTTTTGCTGTTAACCTGACTGTGCCTTAATAAAGCTGAAAGAGGTAGGAGAAACTTGGGGTTTATTGTCCCATTATTCCAAAAAGGCATTCATTGAGACAGTGGCAGTGGAAAGACAGAATTCTGAAGGAACTACAAATGCCATCCTGCACTGTTTTTTCTTTTATATTATTAATTCTCATCCCACCCCTTTTTTTCCTACACAAAACAGAGGCTAGGAAAAAATGACTGAATAGGCCATTAAAAAAATACATCCTTTAAACTGTACAGAAAGAAGAGGGAAATAAGAATATTCAAATAATCCATTTATTTATGCCCTTGTAAGATCAGCCATGTCTTGTCACATTTTTCTCTTTTAATCTGATTGTCAAAGAATGACAACAAAATTGCTATAATTGAGATGCAGTTCAAAATATTTTTATATCAGACCAGATCCTAAACACATATATATTTCGTAGATAATTTTTAGATATGCAGAAATAATAATAAATTGATTCAATTTGATACACAGCTTTTGAATAAAAACACTCTAGAAACTACTTGTGCTATCAAAAAATAGGTTCCATTTTCATACCTGAGAAAACCAAAGGGCATAATACATCAAAGGAAAATTATCCTCCATTGAGCTATAAACACAAATCAAGGGAGTATAAAACCTATGTAATGTCACAGTTTTATATTAAAACATAAATGTTAGCATCAGGATAGATTTTGCTTTCAAGATACAGACCTGTTTTGCATTGCCCCTGGGTGAGCTGATTACATGCCAGATCGACTTTAGTTTGGTTTGCAATGGATTTCAGCAAGCTGCATTCTAAATCTATGAGGGTGTTAATATATTCAGCTTGATTCACATGAAAACTTTCAATAGCAAAAATTTTCCTATTTGATAAAGACTGTAGACCTCCCAAGAAAATTGTGCCCCTACTTTGACTGTACAGCTTCCACTGATAGCAAAAATTTCAGAAAGGATTAATTCAAAGAATCATAGAATCATAGAATTGCACGGTTGGAAACAACCTGCAAGATCATCTAGTCCAAACACCCTCCCATTCCTAACACTATGATGTGAATTTCAGTTTGGAACTGAAGAAAAGTGTGTTTAGAAAAACTATTTTTATTTAGAGTCCCAGACTGAATCTCCTCTTTAGAAATTCAATTTTTACAAGTTCCTTCTTTGTAATTGCAAGTATACAGTTATAACTGTATAGCACATTGCAATGCAGATGAGTGAGGAACATGGAATATTGACACCAGCTTTTATTTATTTGAGTTACGAGGTTAGTTTTCATCTCCTTTGGGTTTATCCATAAGGCAGAAATAGCATATAATTGTTCATTAACTATCCAAAGGATGTGAGATCCTTTGTGTTACAATCTGAGAATAAGTTATCTTTCTTCAGATCATACTCTTTCATAATAGAAAAAAATATATGAGTGAGAACTGGTTAATAAACTTGCTCAAATTTGAAGACAGTGGCATTTTGAAAATCCTGACTAAAAGCCAGGTATGCTTAACAAGGAAGTAAGGATCCTTCTGCTTGAAAATCTTGGAGTTTTCTACAGTTGTTATTGTTACAGTTCATAATTCTTCAGATTGGGAAGGGAAAGTCAATGGAAGAGAGAAAAAAAAAAGATTAGGAGAACAGTAGGCTGTTTATGGGTGGCCAGATATTCTTTCAGTGCCCAAATCTTTGATAGATAAGTAGGGTAGGGGCCTGGAACAGTCTGTGCTGATAGAGGTCAAGAAAACCAATACAAGGAATTGCAGAGAGGATATGTTGTTGGATGCATCTGAGGGAATGTGCCCTGTGATGAAGGCTGCTCAACTCCATCTCAGGAAAGGCTGTAGCCCACCCTTTTTAGAGAGGCTGTAATAGTGCTGAAAAGAATGGTTCTGAGTTTGAACTTGGGAGAAAGAAGTCTTCATGCTCATGAAGACTGATCTCATCAACTTTTATCATGATAGGTACAGCTAGTAGTTCTCAGCAATGGCTTGGTGCTAACAAGAAGCTGCACTGGGGGTAATGATGAGCAGTTACATGGATCTTGCCCTGTACATTCAATCCTCTGTAGCTGACACTGATGGAAATCTCCAGTTTATAGCATCTTTGATATCAGTAGCTGAAAACAGATAAGGAACAAAAAACTGTTTAGCAGATTTGAAAAAAAAAAAAAAAAAAAAAAAGAGATGACTGGGGAAACAAATGCCCAGCAGGTAGGAAAACAAATCTGTATTGATAGTGAATAGTCATCTGCTGAGAATGAGTGCAGCATTCTAGAATTAGCAAAATAATCAAACAATGTTGAAGGGTGGGAAAGGGGCATCCAAGTGTGTGTGATTCACTTCCTCACAAATCAATGCATTTAGTTTAAATTTAAGCAATCTCTCAGTCATCACAGTTTCACAATATTTCAGGGTTATGGGTTTTTTTTTAGCTCTTATGTAACCTGCACATGCAATACAAAAATGCAGAATGATATTTTATCTTTGCTTTTAAGGCGAAAATGCGTAAGTTTTCCCAAATTCCCATTAGAACTATTTTTTTTCTTTTTTTTTAAAGATAACACTACTGCTCTGTAAAACATTAAATGTGTGGTTTTTGTCTGTGATTCACCAGTGCATTCATTTTGGACTCCAAAGGGAACATCACATGTTACTGGGTTGATAAAGTAAACCCAACGCGCAGAAAGCTACTTGCTACTTTCTAAATTAAACATAATGGGAAACACATAAAACAATGTTAATTGCCTTTAAACTGCGCTGCCCAGGGTTGGCTACTGTCTCTACTAAGAGTTATTCACATTCCTAGTCTGAAGATAGGCTCTTATTATGCCATTCTGTGCTAGGTGAAAGAAATGCCCATTATTAGAAATTTCTTCTATGTGACAAATACTAGAAGATTAATCAGGTAGTCTCCCTGACTGTTCTTCAATAAACTAATCAGTTTCAGTTTCTTTAGTTTTTCTGAAGTGCGTGTTCTGGGTATCAGTTCACTTCCAAAGTACTTTTCCATTAATGATCTGAATAAAGTACCAAGGACATATACAGCTGTCATTCCAGAAGCAGCTGAACTTCTTCCACAGAATTTAAACAATCTTTTCATTTTTATTTGACTTCTCCCTATCTGTGCATCCAAAAATTACATTCTTCTGAATAATACTTCTCCCTGCAAGGACATGCTCCTTACCTGAGACTAACTCATTTTTAGAACTGAAGCTTTAACACAGAAAGATCACAGTCCCTTGCAAATTACATCCTTTTTCATTATTCCAAAGATCTGACATTTCTTTATGTTGATATGAGAGAAAATAGAGCCTCAGAATTTCCATGCAGTTTTGTTACCATTTTGTTAATTTGTTGTATTTTGTATTTTCTCTGTTTTACATTAAACTAAATGCAAAATATCTGCTGTCCATAGTAGAAATTCATAACATATCATGCTAAATCATATTGCAATGATGTTCCATATACTGTAAAGACATATTTATTGTAGGATTCTGACAATAGACAAAATCTCAAAATACCAAGCCATTTATGCCAGCTTTGTATTGCATCCCTCACATTAGGCTTATTGGTGTGCAAATCTGGGAAATTGCCTTCACATGAAAAAGTAAAATGATGTTTCTCCTAAAGAAGTAGAATTCCACCTGCTAGCAATTTAATTGGGATATTAGAAAATTCCAAATACACTGTTGGATAGAAAATAGTGTACCATTATGCACCTTTGCTAAGATCAGTCTGAGGGTAAGTAGCAAATATGCTAACTGAGCCAATGCACCTGTTTATTACATTTAGCACAGGGGAAAACAAGAGAATTCATAATAAAGGGAGTAGAAGCTGTACATTTTAATGAACTTTGCTGAAAGTATGACTAGATAACTCCCTATTCATTTCTCAAGAGCAATGAAAGCTCAGCTAAGGTGACAATGAGGAAAATAAAAGACTGTGAACGTTCATATTAAGATGTCAAAGGCAAAGCTAAAGGAAAAGATCTATTTAAATAATTGTGGCATGAGAAACTTGAAAAGAGTCTTAGAGCACTGTGCTTTAATAAAGCAAATTAATGTTATATCTACTCAATGCAATATTTTTAGAACAAAACAAGTACTTTTGAGTATTTTATTTATTTTCTCTTGAAGTTATTATTTTTCCTTCTTATTTCATCTAAAGCTAAATCCTTTTTTTTATAAATCAGTGTCTAGTTTTGCTTTCATGACCTCATTTCACTGTCCTGTACTTTCAAAGCTCAAACAGCTGAATCATCTAATGAATTAAGCTATAAATATAATTGTGTTTGCTTTAACAAATCATGCATTCATAGTTGTAATTCTAGTGAAGACTTCTGTAATCAAGAATTAAAAAAAATATATCTTGATTTCTAAAACAATTTCTAAAACAAATTCCCTCTTCTGATCAGAAAAAATAAAATTTCTGCAAGTTGCAAGTCTACTCAGAGAGTATAGGAATTCACAGTTTCGGAGAGTCCTCACATAAGGGAGAAAAAAATGTTAGAAAATGTATTTGAAATTTGAATTCCTTTTATCAGATCAGCACTGGAATTCAGCAAAATAACATAAAGTGGCTTCTCTCTAATTCATAGCATAAGTTATCATATTCAAAACAACTACATCAGTCAGAAGCTTCATTTGTCATGAAGTTTGAGACAAAGTGTAAGTTTCAAGCATGATTGTCTATGAAATAATAATAATGAAATTGGAAGCTGAGGAAGGCCAGAAATAAAAAAAAAGGGAGGGAGTCTGATCACAAGGAGAAGAAGGATAAGCTCACATTGGTGTATGCAATAGGAGAAGTAGGAGAAAGCCATCTTACTCAGAATGGAAGATCTCAAATACCCTTGCCACAGGCCTCACTCAAGCTAGGCATGTATTTATCCTTTTTTTGGCACTAGTTGTAGGAGGCAGTAGATCGGAACTGGAATGAGGGGACTTTGGATGACAGCAAATGAGAACGGGAGCTTTATCACACCAAAGGTGACAAAGTGTTGTGTATATGTGGTATGAAAATGCAGCAATGGACTTGTCATAAGAATTCAATGCAGCTTTGAATATGGGAGTCAACTGGAACACATGGTTACTTCTCTGTTCTTACTCTCCTCCTCTACTAGCCTGTTTCCTTCCCTCTCCCTCTCCCTCTCCCTCTCCCTCTCCCTCTCCCTCTCCCTTTCCTTTTCCCTTTCCTTTTCCCTTTCCTTTTCCCTTTCCTTTTCCCTTTTCCCTTTCCCCTTTCCCCTTCCCTTCCCTTCCCTTCCCTTCCCTTCCCTTCCCTTCCCTTCCCTTCCCTTCCCTTCCCTTCCCTTCCCTTCCCTTCCCTTCCCTTCCCTTCCCTTCCCTTCCCTTCCCTTCCCTTCCCTTCCCTTCCCTTCCCTTCCCTTCCCTTCCCTTCCCTTCCCTTCCCTTCCTTTCCCTCCCCTTCCCCTTCCCCTTCCCTCCCCTTCCCCTTCCCCTTCCCTCCCCTTCCCTTCCCCTTCCCCTTCCCCTTCCCCTTCCCCTTCCCCTTCCCCTTCCCCTTCCCCTTCCCCTTCCCCTTCCCCTTCCCCTTCCCCTTCCCCTTCCCCTTCCCTTCCCCTTCCCCCTTCCCCTTCCCCTTCCCCTTCCCCTTCCCCTTCCCCTTTCAATGTAAACACAAATAGTAACAAAATATTGAGCAATATTTAGGCTGCTATTACAGAAAAATTGACCAGTCTGCATTTAAATTACAGCCCTTCATTCTTCAGGTCTGGAATGCAGTTTCTCATTTTTCAGTAATGTTGAATACTCACAGATCTCTTTACTTATACTGGTGATGTAAGGGAGAACCTTGTATGGTTTATGTTTTTCCCTCTATTTTTAGCCTTGTGACTGTGGAATTAACTGGATTTACTGTCCTTTGAAATGTCCAAGTGCACCAAAATCTCCTGCAGAAAAGCATATAAAATTAAGATCTGACAGTTCTATTGCCCTCAGCCTGTTACTCATTCTGCATGTGAATAGTAACTTGCTTTTATCCACTTTTTCAAAAATCAAAAACTGGAGAGGAAAGAGACAGTGCATTTGCATCAGATCCTTCTTCTAAAGCATATTCTTACTGAGAAACTCCATATGGTGAAAAACAAAACAAGTACAATGAAAACCAGTGTTATGCAACATCTATTAAAAACCAGATGAGTCACCACACAGAAAGTTGCCATGTCTGAAAGAAACTTTAAAAGCCAGCTAGCCTCACTAGAGCAAATTCCTGTGAGATCTGAAGGAATGTTTGCTATTTTGGAAAGATGTTCCCTGAAATGGGTTTGGCAGCTGCTGTATCAGCATTATGAAGACAAATAGAATTTGCCTCAATTGGTCTTCTGCAATACTTCTATAGGAAAAAAACAAAAAACAAAACAAATCATAACAAAAAAAACAGTTCATATATAGAATTCTATATGAACATCAAAAAAGTAAGAAAATAAAGAAGAAAAAAATGAATATTTAGACATTTGATGTATCATTCACTGGGAAAAGAAAACGAACCAGAATGTTCTTATACTGCATGTTAATTCTCACAGAGCCAGTTATTGCTGAAATAAATTATTTTTACTGCAGGATTCGTTATAAATGATAAGTTGTTATAACTAAGTTATTAGATTGAAGCTAGGCCACATATGAAAACAAAACAAAATTAATGTCATTTTACAGATTTTTTTTAACAGGAAGGACTCACAACTTTTGGAACTTTAGAGAAGCCAGTCTCTGGTTTTGAATCAAGTAGCCCTGAGTCAGAAACCTTAAATATCTCCCTTTGAGGGCAGAAGGGCACTTTATCTTCTACTTCTGTGGGCCAGTGGAGAGCAGGTAGGGCAAAGAAAAGCAAGGTGATGAACAAACGCTTTGTGCTGAGAAACGCAGCAGTAAACTGAAGGATAAACAGAGGTACCATCTCTGACCTTCTCCACTCAACTAAAGAAACTGTTTCAGACACAGAACACCGAGTTTCTGACAACTGTGCAAATACTTATAAATTGTGCACAGCACATAAGTTACACCTAGAGCTAACTTTTTCTAGACTTGTGTTAAATTCCTTGGATTCAATAAAACACAGCAAAATATGCGTGTATTTTGTTCAGAGGTTATCTTCACTGAAAAATGGACAATAATTCAGAGTGCCCACATGGACAAATATTCTGAAAAAGATACTACACTTCCTGTCAATTTTCCTAGTCAAATAAAATCCTTCAGCTGTTAATATTGATTCTGAACAGCAGCCAGGGAGAATGCTCTCAGAACAATCTTGTTAAATTATTATTTAAACTTTTTTCCCCTCCCCTTTAGAAGCAAAATTAAAATGTCAAATACAAGTGAAAAATAATACTTTCTGGACAGAGTGCATATGTTTATCCAAACAACTTCATTTGCTACATCAGGAAGAGGTATCTAGCCATGCCAACAATGATCTGGATTGCTGAATCAGTTACATTCATGATATTCAAAATCTAGCACACTGATTCTCAGATGTTGATCACTACTTAAAGTGCAGTACAAAACAAAATGTAATCATGTACATTTCTCCTTTAGACTCATCGGTAAAACTGAGTCTGCTAATAAAAACCCTGAAATTACAAAGAAATCTCATTGAAAATGCTGTTACTCTAATTGATTGTCACCAAGGCCTTTATCAATTCTTACACTGTAGTTTTTTTCATTTCTTCTGTCACTCATCATTGCCCTTTGTCACCTTATTTGTTCTATCTAATTTAATTCATTGATGTTGGTTGCAAAGACTATAAAATATTCTTTGTGATTTTTGGTGAGTTTGAGTCAGCCTCATACACTATAAGTAGAGTGTAGACTGTCAGGTTGTCAAAGATTTAAGTCACTCTGGTCTTTGATGATGTTAGACGTGGATTGGAGAGGAAAGCTGCCAGAAAACTTAAAGGGAAAATTTAGTTTGGACATTTTGCTCCCTGAAATGCAAGAAATCATGCTGATAACTTCTTTGATTTCTATTAAAAAGGAATTTAAAGGGAAAGATTAAAAAAAAAATCTAACTAGTAAATTTTTTCAGTTCATTGGCTACCCTCAGACTAGACCAAATCAAGAGAATTTCTTTGCAAGATATATTATTATTTTAATATCTCTGTTATAACACTCACTAAACATCTGTTGTATCTATAGGAGACTTGTTACAAGCCAGAAAAATGAGGAAATTACTTAGTTTTCAAAATTTTTGTAGGTATCTGAACCTAAGCTGAGAAGCATAGTCGATTTTAAGCTTGCCAATTTTCCAAGCAGACCAGGAACTTGTTTCAAGTGAGTCTTAAAGCCAATATCATTGCACTTGAACTTCAAATTGTGGAAACAAAGCCATTGAAATGTTTATGGAGACCTCACAGTGTACAACCACAGTTCTCCTTTCCCCAGACTGCCTTTAGCACAGGAGTAAGAAGCACCACTACCACTCACCTGCTGTAGACAAAAAATTTCCTCTTTAAATTTCTGAGACGAAACTGGGAGCTCAAAGAAAAACATCAGGAAGCAGAAGTTCCTCTTTTATATAAAGTGAAATTTTTGGCACCAATTCCCCAGTCAAATCATACTATCAAATCTTTCAAAGTTGTATTGTTAGCCTCATAGAAATAATTATGTTACAGCAAGATTGATGGATCACCTATTCCAACTTATTTTATTGTAAGCTACTGATAATCAATCTTAAAAGCAGTCAGTAGAAAGAACAGCTAGGTATATATATTGGGCCATCTTTGTCTGTTATGAATAAATATTTAGATGCAGAAGTATTCAAAAGAGAAATAAGGGTAGAATATATGAAATAATACTTTCTGAAAAATAGAAGAAGATTGAACTGTTTCTTAAATGTGCCTATCTCTGCTAAGACATGATCATATGCTTCATTCAGAGAAAAGAAAAGCAGTCTGCACCATGACAAAGCTATAATTTTTCCATAAAACTTGAAGACATCTCCAAACTGGCTTGACTGACTGAAATGCAGTGCAGAAACAATACAAATCCAAAACTGTAGTTCCCCACATTCTGACTAGTGACAGGTAAGTTATATTTCCATAGTTACCTTGATATGAATAAACTCGACAAGTCTACATGGATCCCAGCCATGTCTCTGTTAGGGGTCAGTACCTAAGGCATAATGCATGATGTGGTCCAGGGTTGTTCCCCCAGTTTCATGGAGTTGTATCTTTGGATGGATTTCTTTTTGATTCATTTGTCTACTATTACTTTCTCTGTTCCTTTCCTCCTTTCTTCCGTCCTTTCTTCCTTTCAACTCTCTGGAGAGATTATTGGTTTCTTCAGTCATGACTACCCAAGTATACTGATCCTGAGTTTCTGACGTGGACTAAGCTGAACTCTAGTGCTGTGGCTATTTTCGAAAGTCTGTAGTAGTGTTCTGGAAGATTGGTCACAGCACTACACTTTGTTTTGAGCACTTTTCTGCACTGATATGAAAAACAGCTTGCTCTCATGTGGTGTCAAAGGGAAGCTAGAAAATTTCCTCTCTCTCATCTTCCTATGGTTTCACACTCATCTTCTTGGTTATGTAAATTAATCTTGGTCTATGTATAAACTCAAGCTATAGTACAAAAAGATCTGCAGACTCTTAAACTGCAAATTATTTTTCCCTGTGTATGAGACCTGGGGCACATATTACTATCTTCTTTTCTCTTATGTTCAGAATCCCACATCTCTGGAAGAGATCATACGTTTACCACTACAAATATTTCTTCCCTCTAATCCATTTGAAATGTTTTCAGAACCATGAATTACTCATTATTTATTTACTGAAGAAAAAAACATTCACAAAAGTGACCAGCAAAAAGCAAAAAAAAACATAGCCTTCAAAGGGTTTTATGACCAGTGATTATTTATTCACATTATAACTAACTTACATTGCCTGTCTCCAGTCAGATATTCAAATAAAAAAACAGCAATAATAATCACTCTTAAGCCACTGCTGAATGAATTCCTCTCTAATGATGTATAAGTCGAACATGCCAATGGTCTTGAAAGTCTGCAATCACTTCTTCCCTGCTTATGTGTTCTGTTCTCAAGCTGGACAGATGCCAGCTATAAATCTCTTGGTTCACAAATGAAAGAGACAACTTTCAGCCTCCCTTTCTGAGGGGCCATTATTTGTGACTTATGAGTGTTTTAGCAATTGCTAGTGTTCCATAAGAGTATATGCAAGTCTCAAAGGCTGCAGAAATCAGTTTAACAATGAAAAACAATGCTGAAATTGCAAAATTGATGATTTCCTTATTTCAACAAATTGGACTCTTGGTTGAAGAGCATTAGTCTGTTCAAAAATAAGCAGAACTGCAACATAACACAAACAACAGTATAAACATTGCAATTGTTTTTACTAGATTACATAAGCACTAAAAACTTAAAATTAATGAACAAATAACATCAAACATTCAATTAAAAATCAAGATGGTTCATTAACTGCAGATGAGCAGAAGAGTGGACTGTAAAATCAATGGTTATTTTTCAGAATGAGTTAATGCATATGTCATGGTGTTTGTCTTAAAACACGAAGATTTACGATACCAAAAAAAAAAAAAAAAAAAAAAAAAAAAAAGTATATTGTGATGCTATAGCATCATTTCAGATATTCAGCAATTTGTAGATCATATTTCTATCCATACTTCTCACCATGCTAGTTTGCCCACAAAGCAAAACTTTTGTCGTCTACAGAATATTAAGAATAGCCTCTGAAAAAGGACTTCTAAGGAAAGCTACTGACAACAGAACAGTTTTTAGTCATAGCCTAACATTTTTTGCAGTCCAAGGCATTTATTCCACATCATTAGCTGGAGAGGAAAAAAATAATTTTATGTCTTTTTTTTTTGTGCATCAGATTGTATATTTTAAAATATCATACTAACTTTTTTCTTCTCTGTCGGGATGGAGACAGTAGAATGAGATATATCCATGCTCAATAACATGGTTGCTGGTGCATCTTTACAGTGACCCTTGTTCATTCTACCTGTGAGTGGCCATACAGTTCCTGAATGTTGCACAGATAATTTTCCTTAAACATCTCCTTCTGAGCATCAACATCAGTTTTATTAGTAACTGCTACACTGGACAAACTCAAATAGCCCAGTCTTCAAATCCATATTTCAACAATTTAGATACAAGAATGTGGTGTGGTATCACATCAAAAACCTTGCAGAAGTCATGGTAGATGACATCAGTTGCTTTTCCTTTGTCCACCAATGCCATCACTACACTGTAGAAAGCTACTAGATTGTCTACGATCTGCCCTTGGTGACACCATGCTTGCTGCCTTGGATCACTTCTTCATCTCGCACATGCCTTAGCATCTCTTCCAGGAGGATCTGCAGCACGAGGTAAGTCTCACCGGCCTGTATTTTCCCAGGGCTTTCCTTTCTCCCATTCTTAAAAACAGGAGTGATGTTTCCAATTTTTCCCATCACTTGTGAATCCATCTGACAGCCATAACATATCAAATATGATGGAGAGTAGCTTGGGAGTCACATCAGCCAGTTCCATCAGAATGCTTGCTGTCTGACCCCATGGACTTGTACACATTCAGCTTTATGAAATGGTCTCAGACTTTCTCTGTTCTTACAATGAGAGGGATTTTGCTCCTCCAATCCCTGCCTGGAAGTTCAGGGATGTGAGAGATGTGGGAAGCCTGACTGCCAGTGAAGAGTGAGTCAAAGACCTGATTAAGTACCTCAGCCTTCTCCTTGTCTGTTGAAGACTGTTCTCCCTTCTCATTTATCAGAGAGCGTAAACTCCCCTTTGCCTGTCTCTTCTGATCAATGTACCTGCAGAATTCCTTCTTGTTATTTTTCATATACCTCATCAAGTTCAGTTCCATCAGTGCCTTGGCTTTCCTGATCCAATCCCTGCACATCTGGGCAGGAGCCCTGTATTCATCTCAAGCAACCCATCCCTGTTTCCACTGCCTATGTGTTTTCTTCTTTTCCCTCGGTTTAACCAGCAGGTCTTTGCTCAGTCATATTGATTTCTGCCTCCTCTGCTTGATTTCTTATGTTGGGAGATGGAAAGCTCTTGTGCTTTCAGAAAGGCATCCTTAAGGAGCTGTCATTTCTGCTCTGCTCCTTTGTCCCTAAGAACAATTTCCCAGGGGATCTCATCCAGAAATTCCTTAAACAAAGCTTGCTCTCCTGAAGTTCATGGTCCTGACTTTGCTTTTCGCCAGGCTCCCCTCAGTCCTTCATATACCACCTAGACAGATATTTTAATAGCTGAAGTCTATTCACTGCAAAATACTGCTTTTTTAAACACAAACTGACCAGATGCCACTAATTGCTGCTACATAATTAAGGTTCATGGTCTAAAAGGCATGTGGCCTTGAGCAAGGCTCCCCTATTTGGCACAGAGTTTTAGGCAAACAAGATTGCTGCTAGTTTCTCAACTGGATCTGCAAGAAGACTCCAACCATGGCGTGGGGTCCTACAAGGAAAGACCAAGTGATGCTCGTAGGGACAGCTGATGTTGAAGAAAGAGACAGAAGGGGTGAATTGCTTTAGTTGTTCTTTCCTGAAGCTAGACAGAGAAAAACACTGGCAGTGGCACACCAGTTGGTTGTGTCAACCTAATGGCATATACTGGAAAGCAGAAAAAAAGCACAGGGAAAAAGGAGTATATTCATGTCTCTAAAGTTGAACTACAAGTTCAGATCCACTTGGGCACAATTCTGTAGGCAGAGGCAATGAACAGCCCTTTCCACATAAGCACTGTTCTTTAAATAAGCAATTTCAATCCATGCATCAGAAATGTATTATAATTTCAAATGAAATTTTCAGCATTACTAAGAGGAATATATGTGGTTTGCAACTGTTGTCAATGGCTTAAAATATCAGTGTTATCATCACAAGGTTTAAGATTTATTTTTTGAACAATGTTGCATGTCACTTTTACAGAAATAACCATTGCCAGAAATAGCATATTTTAACAAAGCAACTTGAAATTGTGATTTCCTACATAGGAAACTGAAGGTTTCGTCATTCAGTCCCAGTCTTCTAGTCAGCAACCAGAGCAGTATCTGTCTTAGGTAATAGAATATTTATGACAGCTCCAGGAGAGATAATGGTAGTACTAGTCAGATAACATCGGAGTCATTTATCCAACATTATTTCATTCATCTTCCACTCCGTCACTACAGATAGAGTGAGGAAAAGTCTGCACTATATAAAGATTTCTAAAACAAGAAGTTGCTTACTGTATCTTCATTACATGCGCAAAAATAAATCTCTTTGATTTATATTTCCAGCAATTTACCATGAGTGACATATCAAAATCTTTAAGATCCTTTTAAAATTTGGCATCTCTTCTAGAAGAGAGAAGGAAAAATGCCTGGGGACTCTGAAAGTTCAAGTTCTTTTTATTAACTAAATTTTTGATTTAATATGACTTGAATGAAAGGCGAGAGTCCAGCTGAAGACAACAAGCAATCATTTTAATGGAGAAAACAAATCTATAGCATTGAATTGGAGAAAGTGGAGTGATTCAGAACTGAATTTCAGTGTAATCTCCTCTCCTCTCCTCTCCTCTCCTCTCCTCTCCTCTCCTCTCCTCTCCTCTCCTCTCCTCTCCTCTCCTCTCCTCTCCTCTCCTCTCCTCTCCTCTCCTCTCCTCTCCTCTCCTCTCCTCTCCTCTCCTCTCCTCTCCTCTCCTCTCCTCTCCTCTCCTCTCCTCTCCTCTCCTCTCCTCTCCTCTCCTCTCCTCTCCTCTCCTCTCCTCTCCTCTCCTCTCCTCTCCTCTCCTCTCCTCTCCTCTCCTCTCCTCTCCTCTCCTCTCCTCTCCTCTCCTCTCCTCTCCTCTCCTCTCCTCTCCTCTTCTCTTCTCTTCTCTTCTCTTCTCTTCTCTTCTCTTCTCTTCTCTTCTCTTCTCTTTTTTTACACTAAGGGTGGTGAGGCACTGGAACAGGTTACCCAGCAAGGCAGTGAATACTTCATGGAGTACGTTTATAATCAGGCTGGACAAGGCTCTGAGCAACCTGGTTTGTTGTGGACACTTAACAAGTATCCATACCCTATGAATATATATATAACCGAGCCTGTAGTGGCATGCAGACAGCTAGGTAAATGTGTACTTCAGGCAAAAGCAGTGAAGAGACAAGAGGAACATTGCATGGCATTTCACTAATTACCCTTCCTTGTCTCAAGTATTCCCTAGTGTTCACAAACTAGATACTTGATTTTGTTTTGTATTTGAGTGTTCTCCACAATGCAGAAGCCAAAGCTAATCTCTTGTCAGCAAAAAAATGTGAAACTTTAAAAACAGTTGCAACAAGGCCAAGTGCTGAATAGTATGCCTTTCAGCAGCATCAGCTGAGGAAGAACACTGAAGAATACAAAGATCACAGCAGTTTCTCAGTCTCTCACAGCCCCACCACTTGTGATTGGACTGTGATTGGATATGGTGAAAGGTTTTTCTCACAGCAGCAAAACCTATGGGCAAGAGTTCTTAGGTTTGAAATCTGTGCAGTTCTGACCTGTCCAGGCCAATCTTTCACTTAGGTACATGACAAAAGTTAGTCCACTCACTGAAGATTTTATCTTCAAAATCGTACAAAAACAAATGAATCACCAAACTTTTAGGATTTTGGTAAGTGGTTCTTTCACAGTTAGTAAAGTGAAACAATGGCTGGATAAATTCAAAAAATCAAAATTCAGGTCAGTACATGAGTTGGGGACTGTTTGATTCACCCAAAGGTTTTGCAGTCTTTAGTGACAATATGTGGATAAACGCAGAAAAACGTTTTGTCCAGATAACATCTTATTCATTTATTAATACCGTCACAAGTTTGCCAACAAATCAATGCCATGAATAACTGCAAAATGGAAGGCAATTGCATATACTGACTACATTCTCAGAAGAAAATATGCATCAGTGTGACATATTAACTCTCACCACTGCAAGAAGATTAATTTTCAATATTATTATGAAAAGGGGATATAGGATAAAACAAGTTTTTAAACATACTTGTAAAATGAGCATACACCAGATTAAAAGTTTTTGTATAGGAAATCTCAATGTTTATTAAGTATTGAATATTCTCTTGCACGTTGCTGGGAGAGGTAATGTTCACAACGCAGCTATCACAGTGGCAGTAACAATTTAAATTAAATCAAGTATTCTTTAAACTAATTAGTCATTAAACAGAGGGAAACTTGAAAGTATCATGCTGAGGGCTTCCAAACTATGTACATAGGGATGCAGACTATGTAAAATATAATCAAATTAAGATCTACCAGTGCAACTCTTCTTGAAAGTTAGGCCTGCAAGTTACAACTGGTCCCAAGACATATGCAAGGGCTGAATATAAAAAGTTCATCACCACTTCTAGCGTAAGATTGAATTACAATTAATAATTGTTTCCAGAGTGGTAAACGTAAACCATTTAATTAGTATGTCTCTTTCCAATTACAATTTACAAAAATATTGCAGTTTACTCAGTGATTAAAAAGACTGTAGCAAATATTCTACCAAAATAAACCATTACAGCCCGGATTACAGTGAGGATTACTTTTTCTGAGTGTAAGTCTTAAAACCTGCTTCATGATAATTGGATTTCTTCTACATTTTATCAATGAATGAAAGCTTACATTTCTTTTCCACACCTGAGCTGGCTGGTACAATTTGTTCACTAGGCAGATGCCACAAAGTACAGATACTTTATTGTTATCCTGAACCCTCCAAGTGTATCTCCTCCTACTGCAGGAGACTTGTTTGACTGGCTGACTTGGCTCCTGTACCAATTTTATTACTTCCCTTACCTTTCTGGGGGACCTCACTCCACAGCTTGATCTGAGCTATTGCTGATCTCTTTCCTAGAAGTCTGTGTGCATTTTTATACAGTGATAATGTCTTCTTTAAAAACAATACACTCCTCTTTTATTATTATTTATTTTTGACAGAACCAAGGAAAAAGAGGTAAACAGTCTATGCACATACTGCCATTTTTGGTGGACCTTACTTAGTAGACCTACTTCTGATATTTTAGGTAGTCTCCATGACAGTTATATCACAAGCAAATACATTGCAAGAAAAGCATCTCTGTTGAAAGAACTTTCTTATGCTTTACCAGGGGTTTTGTTTGTTCTTTTGCTTTGTCTTTGTCTTTATTCTTTCTTATGATTTAGCTTTCCCACTTTTCATCAAAAAAACAATCCTGGAGATTGCAAAAGTTATCACAGCTTGAAACCTCTGGCAAAACTGCAAAATATTTTTTTCATGTCTGCCATTTCATTTTAATAGTACATTTATCCTTCCTGTTTTTTTCTACAGAACTACTTCCCAGTCTCAGTTGCTGCATTCGTATCTGAGCTTTCTGCCAATCAGGCTAGTTCCACAATTAAAAATTAGTCTACCATAGTAATGGGTGGTAGATTTACCACCAGTATTTTAAGCAGTACTGGATTTCTGTAATGAATTAGAGGTATATAAGATAAATTCAGTCCAGAGGTTCAAACTTGTGCATCAAACCACAGAAAGTCATTTAAAAGCCCCTCCAATATCTGTGTCAGATATTTTTCAGTCAACTTCCAAACGGCTGATAAACCATTTTCCAAGAGAAAATTACTCTCTACATTAACCTTACTCGTTGCAGTTAGATGATAATATGCGCTGTACCTGCAAGTAAATGTAAAACGTCACTTAAAATGTAAAAGATTGTTCTAGCAATAGGAAGGTCAGTAGGCTATTTTAGATTAATATGACTTTTCCTGTTTCAGCAATCAAAGACTCTAACAATTCCATCTTTTCCACATACTCTGGCTCATGAGCTCGTAAGTGCCATTGATTTCTTGATAGTTCCATACTTCTGAAACATAGAATTTGAGAATGTGATCTAATCAACCTAAGTACTGAAAGAATTTCAGAAAACTGCATCAGAGCCATTCTGAAAGAAACAGCAGAAACTCATTCTCTGTATTTAACCTCTGCAGTATCCATCCTGTGGAATTTTGAGCCAGTTTAAATTACTGGAATTTGGAAACACTGAAAACCTGAAAACATCTATGTCAACATCTGCAGTATCTCTCATTTTCATAGTCACAGGAACATAAGATTCTCCAGGGTCCCCTCACTCTCTAGACACACAAAACTCTGTAACAGTGCTGACAAGAGACCAAGACTGCCTGGAAAGGACAGAGGAAGAATTACCACGACTCTGGATGTTTAGGACACAAAACTACGTGTAGGGAGCAGTTACAGATCTCGAATAATTATTTCTATCTGTTTACCACCAGCTATCCCATGCTAATGAAATAAGTCTCCAAAGCAGATAATGTATCTTATCCTAACCACAGAGCTATGCTGCTGTATTCCCTTTTTTCCTTTCCAATGTCTACAAAGCAAATACTGAAATCTTCTATATTCCTAAAGTGTGATCAAAAACCAGGATAAAGAATGCTCTGTGCATCCAAGACCCAAGCTGCTGAGCTGTAATGTTTTTGAAATGTGATATTACGTGCAATCATATCTTATCTGCATGTCTTCTCAAACACTGAAGTTGTGAATAGGGCACCTGTCTTCATTAAAACTCATTCCAATTCTCTCAGTAACTGCAATTAAATTGCAATTTGTTTAGTTTATTTAAAAACACTTCCCCATTATTACTCTAATAACTTAATTTGCAACTGGGACATGAACATAAAAGCTACCGAATTAAATAAATAAATAAATAAATAAATAAGCTTCAGTAAGCCCATATATTTTCTTTCACTCTTGTGTTGCTTAAAGACTTGAGAAGAGTGTTGGTATGACTAGCTAATGCAAGATGCATATAGTCTTATTGGCATTTCTCTCTTGTTGGTACCTAATGAGATTAGATGAGAAATAATTAGACAAAACAGCAGTGCAAAGCCCAAGGGTAATAAAAAAACTGTTGTCATTACACCATGAATCTTTCAACTCCTCTCAATTCTATTTAAAGCTACAAAGACCAACATGCTCTGTCAGAAAGTTCCAAGCTTTTCTGCATTTGTTTCTCTTTGCATGTTCTTAGGAAAAAAAAAAAATATATATATATATATATATATTTGAGAAATTAATCTCATGTGAATGCTAGCTATTTATTTTGCACTGAATTCATGAGTACTACTACAGATACATATAAGTCCATTCATGCACAGGATATTTTTGGGAAACTGCAGCAGAAATTACACATAACAAATGGGAAAACAGATATAATGACATGTGATCCAAACACATGTTTTTTTACTCTTTTCAAGTAACCAGACCTGTTTTCATTTTCCCCCAGTTTACTCCCTTAGTTCTGAAAACAGTTTTAAATAATTAATAAATCCAACCCAACTTGCGGGCTGTTCACAGATGAATGCAACGCATAAGAATAAATTGAATATCTCTCCCCTTATACATTATTCATTCTGCTCTAGTAACATCTTTCTTGAATAAAGAAAAACCAACAGTCCTTCACTGTCTTAATTCAGATATGTATTACTGCAACAAAATAGTTGCCCTTAAAGCATAGTCTAAACCAGGTGGGTTTTAATAAATTGCTGAGACAACGACTGAGAGAACCACCATTACTGGAAGAACCTGAGACACAAATGCTAGAGGTTACAGCAGCTCAGCAGTAGCCACAGAGCTCTAAGCCCAGCCCTTATAAAAGAAGCTGTTGGTCTAAAATGGGATATGTATCTTGCAGTAAGACAAGTGCTGTGAACATTGAGAGAGTGGGAGAGATGAAGCAGGCTTAAGACATTTACATCAATATTCTCCACTGGTATGATCCATTTGGAAAAGCTGATGGAATTACAGGAGTTCACACTAGCTAAGGAACTGCCTTTGTAGGCCACACTTTGTCACGTCTTTCTCCTAATGTGAATGTAGACATGGAAAAAGTCCTGCAATTCACAGAAGTGAAACTCTGAAGTTAGGAAGACTGAAGACATGCTTTTAAAGAAAAAAAAATATGACTTGTTGACTTGTTTGTTTATTGCCCTAAATTCTTATGGTTCAGTTATTTCTGAAGATATTTTAAAAATTCTCAGTTCTTCGTATTGATTTTTTTTAAAAAATTAAGACCAGAGAGTATTTTTCATTACCCCTTTCTGCCTTTTGAGAATAATTCCAGAGATGTAAGAGCTGCGAGAGAGAGAGAGAGAGAGAGAGAGAGAGAGAGTTGAGTTTCTGGGTTGTGCATTGTATGTAACAGACCTGTGTTATGACCCTTACACCCTTACTAGCCACAATTTGCTGAACACTTTCATACAATTTGTCTTCAATTATGCACACAATTCGAGCACCAAAATGAGACATAGGGTCAGTGAAGAGAAAGTCTGGGATATCTTTATTTCCTTTGTTTGAAAATTGCCTTCCTTCTCTGGCACTTCTTATCAGAGGATGACTCTTAAAGTCAGTTGGAGTTGGATTTGTTTCTACAAAAGCAATCATAACCCTGGTATATTGAAGTCTGAGGAGTTTTAAGGTTTTATGTACCAGTACTATCCCTGTAAAATAATACTTCAAGACTGATTATTGGCAGTGAAAACAGGATGATATCCCCATATCTAAGAAACGATCCTCAGTTTACTTATCTGAAAGGTTCAAATCACAGACTGAAGCCACAGGATAAATGGGTCTGTGGCCACGTACAGCAGAGAAACACAGGCTATCCTGGCCGTATGGAAATCAGCCTTCACTGCTGGCTCGGAGCTTTTCATCTCAAGTCACTGAATGGTTATTTATTTTCATCACAAGAGGTTTCTCAGGAGAAATGCATGGCTGAAATTTAGTTACAAAGAACTCTTTTATCAGTGAAAAGTGCAAGACTGTGTAAGCAAAAGAATCTGTTTTCATAAAAGAGCGAGTGAGGATGACGTCATTGACACAATACGTGAATAGAGCAGTCAGGTTTGCAGTAATACAAAGTGACAGTCAAGACAGCTCACAAGTATTTTATATATTTATTTTTGGAATAACATATAATCATGCTTTGCCAGTATTCTGGCTTGGAAAGCTAAGTTATTCATTAAATATATATATTCTGCAAACAACATAAAATTGGCAGTGATATTTTAGCTAGTTGAAGAAGCACAAAAATGTCATCTGGCTGTCCCTCTTTTTAGTAAGAGACTGCTTTCCTGCTTTCATAATAATGATGCTTAACATTCATCAGTGAATTAAATCTCCTGTCCTACTTAATGATTACAGACCTATAACTATTCTTATGATGTACACAGTGTTTGATGTTATCTTTGAAGATAATCTCATACTCAAATTCATCTAGACTTAGAAATCGTGGTTAGAGTTGACACTGCAGAACTCTTAGAAGAAGCTTTGTTCATACTGCGCCTTTCCAGGACTTGACCTGGTGAGACAGCCCTGCTGCCCAGCTCAGTATACTGATATCTTCCCCTTTTTCCTAGGAGATATTTCAAACTCACCACAATGTACGTTTTGGTGGCAGCCCAGAACCTGAGCTCTGATCTGTTACAGTGAAGAGCAATAGTAGATTCTAAGCTCCTTTTCCAGTCTTTAGATTATTTCTGGGATTCTTCAGTCAGAAGCTGCTGCCACCAGAGTTAAAGGGCAATCCGCAGCTCCTGCCTACCCCACTCTCAGACCTACAGCACTTCGTGAGACAGGCTGACCTGCTTCTTTGTTACTATCCAAGGTTTCAGAAGCCTCCACCAGGTTCTGCCAAAATATTTAGGCTTTGGAACTGAAATTGAGAAGAAACTCCATGTATGAATCACCATGAAAAACTTGCCCAATTTCCCTGAGCACAGGATGAGCATAGAAATTTAAGGAATTCTTTTAATGCAAGTGAATTGTCATATGGACTTCACTTTGGGGTGAGGGGTGCTGTCTTATTTTCTCCTTGCAAATCCTTAACAATGTCACTTTGATTGACTTGTGAGCAAATGTAACCAGGCTACAAAACTCAGTTACTCAGGCCTTCACTATACCTACTGTTCTTCATGGTACCTTTACTGTTGTCTGAAAAACAAGGATGAATGGGGGATAATCACTGCCTAACTCCATAGCAGCAAACAGTCAGAGCAAGGACTGTTTGGCCCAATGAACTTGCCATTTAGCCCCTCTAAAATGTCACTAAACTTGGGCTTAGAATCCCATTTCTAATTTTAAGAAATACAGCTTGTGAGTGGGAGGCAGAAGAACCAGACACAAACAAGAGGAAGAACACATGCGGCAGCATGTTATGCTGGTAATAGAAGAACGAAAACAGATTGAGAAGCTGCGTTGGTTTAACTCGTGCCTATAAGAAATATTATTTCCATTTTTTGTCTGACCCTCCTACCCAAACCAGTTTTGGATATCAATTTTTCTCACAAATTTGAGCATGCCATTCTTTTGCTCAAAGATGGACAAGATATTTATCATAACGTCTGAGTTCTCTGAGAGGATAGAAGAGGAATAAGGTCTAAAATTGAGGACAGCTAGGTACTCAATTGCAACTGCACTGAATGAAAGATTTAGACATGGTAGACACAGTTCTGCTTTAGGCTGACATGATTTTCCCACCCTTTTCACTAGTAGATCTCCACTCAGCATAGTTTGGGTAGTGCATAAAGTGGGTGGGATTGCATTCTGCCTGATTTTCTGAGTCTGGTACCAGTTGCAGCCTTCTCTATATAACAGTCCAAGCCACTGGTGACATACACCAGCAACTATGACAGTTTCTGCACTGGAAGCAAGATAGCATCATTAACATGCCACCATAATCAATTGAATAAGCAGAGATTTAGAGACACTGGCCTACACACAAACTCAAAATGTAATTTTTTTGCTACTAGCACCCAAAACATTACAACTCTACTGTGCAGTGATAGACCTTGTGATAGACTAAGTCCTTGAAGTCAACTTAGGGCCATTACAGAGACTCTACTTTCCCCGCATCACTGATAAATTCTTCACCTTATCCTTAACAACTGGAATAATGAAAAAATAACAGATATTTTAATGTTATTGCTGGTTTGTTTGTTTGCTTGTTTTTAATATTCTTTCTTTTTTTATTTCAGCACTGCGATAAAATTTGGAAATTTTTACTGGCTAATCTCAAGAAATTAAGTGCCTACATACAAATGGTTGGATGCACATGTACACATGCACATAACCTTGGTAGAGTGCCAAAGTACTAGACTACAGCTAAGGAAAACAGATCAGTCACATAAATAATAGCTAAGGCTACAGTTCTGCCAGCTACCAGGAGACACACTTCCTGGCCCTTTGGTTGGGATGTACCAGATGCAGCATTATAAGTTCCCAGACCTACATTAAGAACTCTTAGCCTTTTACACATATTTCCTAGAAAGTTTTTACATGAATTTTTTTAAGTTTTTACATGAAGTTGATGCTGCTTCTTTATACAGTAGTCATCAGCTGGATATCTAGGATGGAAGAGATGGGAACTGCACAGACTCTGTTAAGGGCA
This sequence comes from Tetrao urogallus, assembly GCF_951394365.1. NCBI lineage: Eukaryota > Metazoa > Chordata > Aves > Galliformes > Phasianidae > Tetrao > Tetrao urogallus. The sequence goes on along the minus strand of NC_136815.1, from coordinate 46,690,921 downwards.
CTGGGAGAGGCAGCTCGGTACAGCCCTGTAGAGATAAGAATTAAAGCCTCCTCCAGCATGTTCTGCTCCCTTGAAACCCCCTTCCCTACTGCCATCCTTGCTGTGCTCAGCTTGCCAGGCAGCCCCCCTCCTCCTCACACCTTCCTACTCAGGCATGCTCCCAAGAACCACTCCTGGTGATGGGGTGGTGGGAATGGTCATTCTGGCAACACAACCTTAACTATTCCAGCCCGTATTCCTCCCTTTCCTTGTTCCCTTTCTGTTTTTGCTTTCCTGACTAAAAGCAATTAATATTACTGTAATCAACTTGGATGTCTTTGGCTGTCCAAATCAACAAGACATCCTATAGATAACTGGTCAGAGTACATATATCATTTTCCTAGCTTTAATGTTTTTTCTTTTCTTCTTTTTTTCCTGTACAAAAAAGGCAGACTTATACAAAGTCCTAAAAGTGAACTGAAAATATTTCTCTGTGTTCTGACCTACCAAATGCTATCAATATGGTCTGGTTATAGTCACATAGAAGGAGAAGGCCAGTGACAGATGTCAAGAAACAAAATGCATTGTACATTCTCAGTGAAAATGACCATTTGGGCTGGGCAGTATGTTTGAAAACAGATAGTCTGCTTGTTTGATGCCACACCTAACTGGGAAAAAAAGAAAAAAAAGAAAAAAAAAAAAAGAAAAAAATAGAAAAGTTCTCCCCAGTATTCTCATCAGTAAAATGCTAACATTTTATGAGTTTATTGTTCTCAATAGAGTTCAAAAGCCACACAGGCAATAATCTAAGATGAAATTTAATAATGATGGTACCACCCAGATCAGAAACTATTCATCACTAGTCCCACCTGCAGTGTAGTGAAGAGATGGCATAATGCATTCTTCGGATGTCTAAGCACCATCCCACTTTCCACTCATCCATGAAGCCTGCTGAGATGAGTCCACCATTTGCTTATAAATCATTTTTACCAGATAAAGAAACGACATTCCAAAACTGTGGAATCTATTTAAGACAACAGCATTTTACAGAAGTTGCAAACATGCATGCTAGGTATGATGGATGTGTTTCTGTGCATAACACATGAGGATCCTCTGGTTCTGGCCCTGCACAAACAAGTAATGAGTTCCTTCTAAATCAAGCAGCATTTTTCTATATTATCATATTCATTGCAGCATTTGCCTTAGGCTCATAAAATGAGGTTATAACTAAAATATATGACAGCAAGGCCTACAGAATTTCTTAGCCCACCCTAAAGCTAAGACAGCTTCATCAAACACCAGAAGTCAGTGCACAAAGCACCAGGAGCAGAGATTAATCAATCAAATATACAGGAGCACTAGCAGCATAGTGATTATCATAACTTAATCTAAGAAAACAAATGAAAACCATATTTCTGCACTAGTAGTGCAACAATTTCTGTATGATTATTAGAACTGATGCAACTAAAGAGGAAAATACATTTTTGTGGCCTGGCACCTCCACCTTCTGGAAGACTTTGACTTGCCCTAGGTCTGCTGAATTCTATCTGAGTGTTTGGTATAATTTCTTTAGTCTTGTGAATACTCAAAGGGATGAGAAGTTTTAAGAGTTTTAAAAAAAAAAAAAAGAAAGAGAGTTTTATTTGAGTAAGTCAGAATTACCAGTCAGCAAAACAAAAACAAAAATTTCTTATTTCTATATGATCGCATCCAGTATCTATTCTTATACTTCCCTGGATCTTTCTTAAGGCAGAAACATGAACTAGGTAAGACATCATGTCCTTTTTTCTATTAAATTGTTCTGATATAACCTCATTCTCATAGGGCCTTGAACTCAATCCAGAGAAAAAAGTTGTATATCACTGTACAACATGTATCTCTACTGAATACTGAAAAGAAAAATTGACACATGAAAAAGAATAAATAATGGTGTTTCCTCATGTTTTTTTCTAAACATTTTCAAAGGTCTTCCTTGCAGATCCGAGAGGCAGTAGGCTCCATGTTGAAAATGTTCTCATGTGGCTAACTCAGGTCAAAATGACTTTGATTAAGTCTTAATATGTGACTGAATTCAGTCTGCAAAAGTTGATTTTTTTTCCTTTTTCTTTTTTGGTTAGCTGATCATTATTTATCAATTGCTATGGAGTAAAGTTCTATTGAGGTGTAAGCAAATGATCCACTTCTCTAGCTCACACTGTATCTGTGACTAATAAAAATCGATAAAGAATTCTACAAAAGATGATGAATTAGGATATGAATAGACCCTCATGAGATTTCAGCTAGAATTTGCCACAATAAACGTGAACATTACTTTTCTGCGTCTGCTTCACTAAAGCAATTTTTCAGATACAGTAAATATTTCCACACAGAAAGTTCATGAGGAAAATACACAGTTTGAGAAAAATAATAATGTAACAGTACATTCAAGCTTTTTCTTCTTGGTAAAGAAAGATCATCATCATCTATTGTAGATCTCAGATATTTTGCAATTTTAACAATGAAAGCATAACTTGAGGACCTTGGTTTCTCAATGTACGGAGAATCTTTTATTGTTGTGCATAGCCATTTCTCCAAAGACAAAAAAAATCAAAAGTAAGAAAACTTACACACATTTGTTTTTTAAAGACAGAACATTCTTTAAACCATTGAATGATACCAGTTCTACTTGGAAGAATTTTTGATGTATGATCTCAGGAAATACTGCATAAGCAGTGTGATTCTGCAGAACTAAACGTAGGAACTTCAAAATATAATTTTTAAAAAAGAATAACCAGTGATATTATTATTACTAGAAATGAGGAATTGTTTAAAAAAATTAAAACTTATTTTCATTTCTTTGGGAAAGAATATCTTCTTCTGCAGGGAAATAAGTTTTTAATTAAAAACTATGAATGACCACAGGCAAGCAGCCAAGTCTGCACATTTACTACATGTTGTTTACCAGTTACTGGTGAAGCCTACTTATCTATAGGACACCACTGAGGCAACAAGTTTGCTTAAAGAAAAACAACCTTCTTCTAAATTAGAATAAACACATCATAAAATTTAATTCTTCTTCTATGCCTTGAAGTGTGTACATGTATGCTGAATCTTTACAGAGCTTACAATAAGTTTTGAAAAGAGAACCTTGAAAAAATCATCTAGCAACAAAATCATAGAAAAACAGATGCAACTGAAAGACAGTCTTTTCAAAAGCAATAATTAAAAAGCCTTCCTTTTTATTATTGTAGTCATCATCAGCTCCAATAAAACACCGTCATTGTACTAAATTTAACCAGCTGTCCTAAATTCTTGCTAGTTTGGGGTAAAGCATAATTAAGAGCTTTGCAGAGGTAGAGAGGCATTCTGAGCAGCTAATGTGATACACTTTTCACAATCACGAAGGTGAACCCTGGTGATCTGCAGTCTTTCAGTTGAAGGCAATGTTTACTGAATCTTGTAGGTATGATCTTATAGAGGAAGTAGCAAGCAGTAGCTGTGACACTGCACGGTATTGCATACATTTACCCTGAACGTGGAGAGTGTCATCAGGTACAGGAATGAAACATGAAGACAAAATCTACACCATGGAGAGTAAATTACATGCTGAGGTAATATAACATTGGTAATATAACAGTGACTTATTCACATATATTTTTAAGAAACACAATGAAACACAATGCTTCGGGTCATCATTTCCTTTAGTTTTCACTGCAACAGACACATGCCTAGAAATAGTTAAAGATGGGTTAGTGGGCATGGTGGTGATGGGTTGATGGTTGGACTAGATGATCCTAGTGGTATTTTCCAACCTTAATGATTCTATGATTCGATGATTGCATGCAGAACAGAAGCATTTCAACCATTAGAAAAACTTCATTTTGAGAGGACAAAAAGGAATAAAAGTTATATACAGTAACAATGTCTGTGCATATGTTGCACGCATGCACACACAGACATACACACTCAGCAACTACGAACACATCAATTAGCACTTGCACATCACATGAAACAAATCTGTATCCCAAATTGTTCTACTCACATACAAAATTAACAAACATCCACTGTTTCCTCTGTTTATATATATTCTTCTCCTGTAACAACCAGATTTACTTATTTATTTACTGCAAAAACATATGGCTATTTCAGCTTTTTGATAGCAGGTTCAGTGGTTTGAAAAGTAATAGGTATTTTAGTCAGGCACTTAATAGTTTGTTTCTAGTATCAGCTGTTAGAAATCCCCCCTTTGCCTATTGTTATTTTAATTACTGTTAACTATGCTATTAATTATATGAAAAACAAGTCCCAAGTATTTTATCCAACCCTTTTCTTAATCGTTTTGCAATCCATTCCCCAGAGGGCATTATTAACGTGTATTTCCTGACATTGAATCCTATAGATGTAAGAAATGCTTCCCGTGTAATTCCAGTGAAACCATTGCAGTGTGTCCTGCTTTCAGCTGGGATAGTGTTAACTTTCTTCCTAGTAGCTGGTATTGTGCTGTTTTGGATTTAGGATGAGAACAATGCTGATAGAGCACCAATATTTCAGTTGTTGCAGAACAGAGCTGCATAGACCCAAGGGTGTTTCAACTTCTTATACTGTCCCACCACCAATGATCTGGGAAAGCACAAGGAGCTGGGAGGGGACACGACCAGGATAGCTAACCCAGACTGATCAAAGGGGTGTCTCCTACAACATGATGTTGTTCTGAACAATAAAACTGGGGAAGTTGCCTGGGTGTGGGGGGCAATTTCTGCTTGGGGGCTGAAAGGGCATCAGTCAGGAGGTGAGAATCAATCACACTGTGCACCACTCGTATATTATCTTAACACTTATTATTATTATTATTATTTTCCCTTCATTTTCTGGCCAGTTAAACTGTTTTAATCTCAGTTCTAACGTTTTTTCCAGTTCTCTCTCTCATTTCACTGATATGCGAGGGGATCACAGGAACAGCTGCATGGTGCTTAGCTGCTGCCAAGTTTAAACAAATGCAATGACATATCAAAGTACTTTACAGAACCCTAACTTCAGTTTTCCTTGATTTGGATAAACCTCAATAAGTAGATAACTTTGAGTCTTAGGCCACATCAAGTCCTGAATGCTCCAAATGAGATTTATGTTTTGACTGAATGATTGGCTGTAGACCCATCTTCCAGGGTAGAGTTCAAACTGGAGTTACAGATATTGAGCAATGAGGTCTCCTTCACTTTACACTCCTAAATTAATTCAAATCCATAAATAAAATGAATAGCATCATCTGGCACATTAGTTTTGCTTTGCTGCAACAGAACAGAGAAGACTTCAGCACCTACATGAAAACCTGAATGAAGCAAGTTACCCTCATTTTTATGTAAGATAAACAGCTGGCCTCCTTTTACTCTGTGCACATTGACATGACCATCTTTGATTAATTCTTAGCAAGATCAAGATCAACAAGATCAAGTATCTGGATTGATACTGTGAAGAATTTCAAACACAGTTCTTCCAGCAAGTAACGTAAGGCAGGAGTGAATGGCAAAGTGATATTAAAGGGCACTGTAAGGGCAGGCATAGGTCATGAAATTGAGTTCCTATACTTTATGAGGGACACAGCTTCAGCCTGAAGCCTGCTTTTCATTTAATCTCTGAATTTGAGACCTTCTGGTATAGCTACCAAATTTATTTGTTTTCCTCCTTCCAGATAAACTAAGATTAAAGCAGATGAACAAAATATTAAAGAACAAACTGCTGGAGGGTACAGCACTGAGCACTTATTGTCTAAAGAAAAAACGAGAGATCTGAGCTTATCAAGCCTACTCTGCTGACATTTTGCACAAGCACAGACTTCCATAAAGGTCAAGGTGCCACATCTCCCACATAGGTGGGATATGACAGGCTGCAGAAGGCAAGGGAAAGGGCAGACATGAATGCTATTCTATCCACCACCACAGCAGGAGCTATTTTCTGCTACTTCCCAAGGATCTCATTTTCATATATGTCTTTATACTTTCTGTTCAATAAGCAGCTTCCTATTGCTACTACACGCATATTGAGGGAGTGTGGGAAACTGGAAGCTTTAATTACTAATGTTTTTCACTTTCACAATAGTATTTTTTTTCCTTTGTTCTTTTTCCTTAAAACTACACATGGCAGTATTATTAGACTGGGGGGAAGGAGTCAAAGCATTCTACATAAGAACACCTAATACCGTTCAAGATTTATGTGGAGCTTTAGTAACAGCAGCAGAATGAAATGAAGGATCCGGTCTGTGTGCACAGCAGCCAGCAGCCTCTGCCCCTGGCAGCCAGTGAGGATAGAGCACTGCTTCTTCCCAGTGCTCACTAGGGACTGCAGACAGCACTTTCCATTCCTGCTGCTTTCTATGTCTCCCAAAGGGATCTACGCAGAGACGGGCTGCTGATGCGTCGCCTGGCTCAGCCCTCACAAAGCAGTGCCCCAAGGGCTCTCTTTACAAAGCCAGTGGTGGGGAAGTCCTCACTCAGCCCGCAGTCAGAGGAGGGTTATACAACTGTCACTGCAAAGCTGCTGTTCTCTTTGCGAGCCACAGTGTTAACTTTCGTTTTACTCCTGATTCCCGACATGGGCAGAAATCACAAAGTCCAGCAAGACTGCTACTCATGTGAGCTGTAGAATGTATATCTACCTCAGAAGTGCTCTGGAGGAAAAAAAAGAAAAAAAAAAAGCAACTAATAACAAGTTTGCCTAAAACACAAATCATTTCCAATCATGCGCTGGTATCAGGCACTAGCAGCACCACTGCAAAAGTGTACTGTGTGATTGCCTGCTTCACAGGAGCTGGCACAGGAACCACCTCAAGTGGGGATCACTTCAATACCCAATAGCCGCTTTGCCATCACCATGCATTATCATTACTGGAGCCAAAGAGTTAGCCACCATAACGTGCAGCCATGGATAAGACACATCTGCATGCCTACTTGTGCGACTTCCAATTGGGAACCTGTTTTAGAAGGAGGTTGGACTTGATGATCTCCAGAGGTCTCTTCCAATCTCTACAGTTCTGTGATTGTGTGATAATCTCCTCCAGGTCCTGAGGAAGCCTGTGGAGCCTGGACAGTGCTCTGCCCAGATGTACAGAAAGTCTGTGTAGCCCCATGAAGTCCTAAAAATCCACATCACTTTTGAGAAAGCAGATTTTGACTTGGATGGCATTAAAACTGTGACTCTTGTTTCAAATAAGTGATCAAATATGACTAAATATCTACATGTTAACACCTACATTAGAAATGAAAAGATTTTTAAAGTGTCACTAGGTATTTTTAATGCTTAAGGAGAAAACTATACTGAGTAGACTTTCTGTTTTGATATTTTCTGCTATGGTTAACATCAGAAGGACAGTGTGTTTTTGATGAATGTTCTCCAAAGGATTATCTCCCTGTAAGAGTCCTTTTGTGAAAGAGCTCAAATTGTGGGTGTGAATGAAAATGAAGGCTCTCAGCTAGCACTTGTAGTCTGTTATGCAATATTTCTTGACACTAATTTACCCTATTTGCAAAGTCGCTGTGTTTGGTGCCTTATGCAGCCTATACTTTGTTCCTCGGCTCATTTGAGAACATCCACTACACATAACAATTAATGTCATTTCATTATGATTATTACAAATGGCCTAAAATCTAGTTTGCAGCAGGAAGCAAAGTAATTTCAGGGAGAAAAAACAGAGATGGGAGACAGGAAGAAATCAACCTGGTAGTATTTTTTAAGCCAATCTAAGCTGCTCGTGCGTGTAGCAGCTCTAGCACCTGTTCTTTTCCCTAAAAGGCATCTTTTAAAGACAGTATTAAATCAAACCACTAGAAGACAGCATTAATAAGGCTTCCAAAGTAAACCCTATCACCTTTCTATACAGGAGGCCTTACACCTTTTATATTGCATCTCCAAGGGTAGATTTTGATGGCTAATTATTCATACAGTTACCACTGAGTTACTAGAATTGCAGGTATCACTAGCCTGAATCTGGCCCTAAGGTTTTCCTCTGTATTTTCCCTCACAGCTGATGCAGAACAGAAGAGTGGGGTGTTAATTACTGCAATCTGTTGATAGTTTATTTTAAGGAACAGTTACATCACAATTCAAGATCTTTACTTATGTTACAATTTTAATTACACCAGTTAGAATTCACTACACTTGTAGAAGTTGCCTCCTACCCTTAGTTTGTATAGCTTTATTTGTGATCTTAGAGTAAAATCAATAAAACATAGAAGTAGCCTTCCCCTCAGCTTTCTCTCATACAGGTATGAACTGAAGGTTAAGTCTTGTAAAGAATTTTCTTTACGTAGTATCCTTACAGGTTACCTGTTACCACAGTGGCTGACTATGAATATTTTTAACATTCTTAATCATTTTTGAAGGAAATAGCCCTAACTTACCTTATTACTCTATTATTAGAGATAACAAAATGTCTGCACATGGTAACAATAGACACTCCTAGCTCACACCATGGACTGTGTTGCAGAGAACTGCTAGCCGGAGCATCCAGTACTTATGTTTGAAATGGAAAGTGGCTGATAGCTAATGGAGCTGCATCTCACTTGCCTGATATACTACTGACCAGATTCAGTTCTTTTGTACAAAGTTCTCTCACTCAGCTTGAACTGAATAGGAGTTAGGTACTGTCTCTTTAGTTCCTGCTTCTTTTGCATATGCTTTCAGCACCAGTGGTACATGATTTTAAGCATGATTTTAAGCACTGTATAGATTGAGTTCCTAAATCTTTAAATTGGAGGTGTGGGAGTACAACAGCCAAGAGCCATAGGAGCTGTGAAGGCAGTGTGGCTGTGCAAGCTGACAGAACTTCAGCTCTGCAGAATAATGTCCTAGTCCAGACCATCACATCTGGGCTTAACATGCAATGATGCTTCACATCACAGGAACATGATGCTGGCTTCCTATACTCTTGTTGGAATTTGTTGCTCCTCCCCATTGCTTCCTCCATTTCTCTTCTCTCTTCACTCTTGTCTGCTTCTATGTTTTTACCATGCGCAACTTCTGTGCCAAATGTATTCCTCAGCTCAAAGAATATATCCTCTTCTCTCCATGTTCTTCATATTACTTTCTGCATTCTACCTTTTACTCCTGTGGATTTTCACTTCTTCAGTTCTGGCTTTTTTACACAAGAAACAATTTCCCTGAGCCTCTCCGACGTAATCAGGACAATTTGTTGGCCTCCAGCACAGGAATATTTGCAGTGAAAGCATGCATAAACATGACCTAGTCATGCAAAAAAATGATCTCAAAAGAACTTTGAGCAGCTTTTGGAACCTGGTTCTGGAGTGAAACTTAGAGCCCATACAAGCTAATCAGAAATCACACACCTTTGCATATCTGAACTGTCCACTTTCTCCTCAGGCACATGTTCAATGTTGCTTCTGTTTTTGCAACCCCCCAAGGCTAACAAGAGTGAGAGTAGTGCATGTTCCTTTCAAAGCCTTGCTAAAACAATGTCAAGTGTCTTAAAAGTTAGTCTTTTGAGTGCAATATATGTAATCAACAATGCTGTCTTCGTGTCAAAGTTTTATTTTTTCCCCCTCTGACTCACAAAATAAAATCATCCTTGCAAATTTGAAAGGAAAGCTTATAAAGCAATGCTTTTAGCAGAGATCTAGGTGGAGTAAACTGTTAATGAGTTAAGCATATCCAAGGATTCATGGTTCCCAGTGTCTGTCCAAAGCTAAAAGCTCCGTACCTCCACAAAATATTTCATGTCTGTTGTCTGTTTTGCTTTTTGGACAATATTGCTACTGGGTGGATGGTTGGATTAGATGATCTTAGAGGTCTTTTCCAACCCTAATGATTTTATGGTTCTATGTTCAGCTCAGGGTGGGAGTCCCTTGAAGAACATTATCCAGTGAGTAAAAAGACCTGTATGGATAAGGTAGCCCAAGAAAATCCAACTAAGCCCTTGTTAGGTTTTTATGAAAGTGGTACAACTGTACTGATGGAAAAGTACCCATAGACTCTGCCCACATAAATGCATTCAGCTGACACAGATCTGATCACATGGGTAAAGCAGAAACAGGTTTCTATCATAAACAATATCTTTATATTGACAGAGTGATGCTTATAAAGCTATAATACTATTCGAGTCATGTGTACTGGGCTATAAAATACACAGGGGGGAAAAAAAAAAAAACGAAAAAAAAACCCATATCTTTACTGCAAATATTTTACTATGTAAGGTCCTACAGTCTAATTTATTCACACACACTAAAACTTAACTTTTATGAAGAGTGTGGGAATTATTTTTGCTAACAGGGTGAACCAGTCCCAGGTAATACAGCAAAAGCACACAGTGCTAATGTTAGCAGATCTTTGTGCTCACACCTATGATTTCATGTTTTAAGGACTTTGCCTTGCATGAAAATAGGGCATTCAGAAGTAGCCACCATTCATTTAGAGCTGTTTCTGGTACTTGAGAGCATCATGCCACAGCTATAGAGAACTGAGGAGTTTTTGCAAAGGAGGTAACAGTGTTTTTGTGTACAAAATGTTGGAGACAACACAGCACCTCATCCCGTCACACTACATTCAACAAGCAGAGGAGCAGCAAGATCAAACAGAGCGTCTGATTTAATTTCCCCATTCCTTTTCCCTCTATCCCAGCTACATTGAGGTTCCTAAGACATCTGTGAGGTTGTGAATCAACGTAGATAATCTTGTCCTTCGCATGGACAGACATGTTCTCAGTAACAGAATAGGGAATCGGTGCAAATGAGTCAATTGATCCCTTTCACAGTTCAGCCACAAACCTATTTAGTGTAAGATTTATGTGATGTTGAGAGAAACAGTTGTAGACTGAAGTGTGATATAATTGGGAAAGTTGTAAGTGTTTGGTGGAAAATGAAAGAGTAGTGTTGCTCTCAACAAAGAGTAAAAAGGCACTGATGGAGTAATAATGCTTTTATTGTCTGCATAGTTCCAATGACCTAACAATTTAGCCATAAATGGTTTTTAAGCTCTAGTAGTTTGCAGTAAAAAGAAATCATTACATCAATGGGCCATATCATCATCACAAACAGAGCTCTTATTTCTCTCTTTTTAACTGACCACAAACTTCTCACACAGTGCAGCAAGTAATCTGTAACGCTAAAGATGTTGCATACAGTGAGCCCAAATGCAATGTAAGAAGAGGCAATGGGCACAAAAGGAACCACTGTCCAAGTAAACCAGCTTGTGCTGTCCACAGCAAGAAGTGACATACTGGCAAAAAGTTATCATGCATATAGGTCGCTCTGAAAGTAATGCCTCCAGTTAATTTGAAAATGATACAAAGAGTGCATCAACATTATTTGGTAAATGAAATTCTAGTCTACAAAATGCTATTTATCAATGTAGTCACCACCATTAACTCTGCATTTCCACCAGCAATGAACAGAAGCCTGCATGCTGCACTCGCAAAAATCTGCACCAGAAGAGTTGACCCCTGTGTCACTGTCATCACTGCTGAAATGCACCACCCACAGCCTCTCTATGCTTCCATGTAGTGCTTGGTCTCCATAATTATTCAGCAAGCATTGATGAATGTAGGTGGGTGCTATTTTTTCCATGTGGAGAAATTCAGTTATACACCTTTGCTTCATAGGCACTTCCATGTGAGACTCTATTCTGTCAAACTACCCCTCTGCTGCCATCTGTCAACAACAGAAAAATTTAATGAGCTATTGGTCGGAAGGTTCAATCTCTACTGCCATACCACCAACATCTGCCTCTGACATTATGGGCCAACATCATAGAACAGGAGGCACTGCTTTCAAAACAGCCCTCATTAAAAGCAAATTAAATGCTAGTGTATGTGTAATGATTTATCCATGCAGACAGAATTTGACTTGTCTTTTCATTTAGCTCTATTTAAAGAAGGATAAATATAGAAATATTTTGTTTTCTTGAGAATTTTATATAAAACTATATCCACTACAGTACAAAGGCATACAGCTACTGCTTCTCTCCATTCATCCTCTTTGCAGACCAGATCCTACAATTCCTCTGTTCGGATCAAATTTAAGACCTGCACAACTTGGGGCATGCAACTGCACTCTTACCCTGGTCACATGGGCACTGGCCAGTCACCTGCCCACAGCCATCAGCATTCATCATTCACTCTATGCTCTTCCCCACCTTCCACATTTGATGTGGATGCTAGGCATCTTCTGGCTTAGTGCACTGAAAAATCAATTCCCCTTCTTTATGAAGCATTAGAAAACAGATCCAGGCTGGAACAGGCTGCCGTTAGAGTCTGTGGAGTCTCTTTCTCTGGAGATACTGAAAATCTGCCTGGATACTTTCCTGTGCAATCTAATGTAGGGAACTTGCTTTTGCGGGCAGTTGGAATAGATGATCCCTGGGGGTCCCTTCCAAATCCTACAGTTCTATGATTCTGGGGTATCTGACAGTCCAAGCAGAACAGAGTCCAGTTCTAGCTGGACTAGAATGTCTCAGATGGTCATTTCTGCATAGCCCTTTTAAAAGCCTTCATGCAAACTGGAGGAGTCTTGGCATCCCTGTACCTAGACCAACAAGAATTTAATTCAGCAACTCTGGTACTTTCACCCAAATTTTACTGGCAACTTTGTGCACTTCTATACTGAACTTAGCTGTCTTTAAAGTTTACGGATCTATTGGTCACAGCTGGTAAGAAATTGATTTTGTTAGCTTTGCAAGTTTTGACATAGGGCATTTTCAGACCTTTGGTGTCTCTGTATTCATTATATGCAAATATATATATTGATTATTTGCATGTGGAGACAGATAAAAGCTAATAAGATAATTGGCCTAAGTAATCACATAAAATATCACAAAAGCATTGTTTTTATTCTGTGCAAGAGAAGCTTTAGATTTGTTTTTAATAGTTCTGAAATTTCTTGGTAGCCCAGCAGCTGACAGAGAGCTAAATATTTTATTTTGGCTGCCAGGGACATGATAAAAAGGATGCCAGATCTCTCTGAAAACCAATCTTACCTATCTTTAAATCACTTTTTTCTTATCCTCACACTTTATAGTGTACAAACACATTTGTAAGCTGTATTCATCGGAAGTTTTATATTATACTCCATATACTTTGAATAGTTAATATAACCATAATGATTTAACATTACATGTTATCAGTTGATATTAAACATGAGTTCTGCAAACATTCTGGGTAGCAGCTTGACGGCATTGTCATGAAACAAAGAATGTTGATTCAAAGCCAGGCCCGCTGCCTAGTTTACGGGCATATAGCAAACTGAAACATGTTAACATGAAACTGAAGCTTGTTTAAGACAAAATCTATAATCCTCCTTACAATGAAGCAAACTGCTAAGTACAGTTCTGTTTTACATCACAAAGTCTGCTAGGTTTCCCCTAAAGAAAAAATAGTTTGTCTTTACATAGCCATACTGTAGGGGAAGAGGTACAGACACCAACATCACATTGGGTAACAACAGACAACAGATCAGTTCACATTATTGAAAATTATTTCAATCTTCTCAGATTGAAAGGCAGCTTGTATACCACCAAAATCAGTATTTCTTTTGTTTTACTCTTCAGAAGTCCCTGAACTCTCACTGGCTGTACTCAAAGATAATACTTGGAACAAAATATATCACAGGAAACACCTCTATTCCTGAAACACTTTGACCTTGTTTTGTATGCATCTTTTCTCTTGACTTTTCTGACCAACATTATTGTTTCCCAGATACTCTATTAAAAAAAAAAAAAAAAAAAAAATCATTTGAAATATAGCATTTTCCTATCAATAATTTGAAAGCTCAATTCTTCTGTGGGAAGAAAAAAAAAAAAAAAAACAAAACAAAAAATGGAGCGTGGGAGCTAAGTTTCAATAGCTTTTAGCAAGCCACGTACCAGATATAGAACCAGTGAAACTGAGCTGCCTTTATAGACTCATCATCACTTAAAGTTTACAAAGTCCATAAAAATAGAAAAATTACATCATATTCTGCTGCATCATTCCCTTGTTGTTATCTGCATTTTCACATTCACATGTCAGTGAAAAATGGAATATGGACTATGAAAACATACTTGTCTTATTCACCATGAATCTTGTCAGGTTAAATATGCACCTATCTCTGCTAGTGTAAGTGAATTAAGCATTGTAATTAGTAATAGCAAGTAAAAGAAACCTGACAGAAGTGATTTTTATCTCAATAACAGCCTTCCAGTATGCATCTGTAATATAATTGTCAGTACACATATACCTGGGAGAGTTTCTCATTGTGTTGTCCATTTTCCAGTGTCCTTTGAAGCACTGCAAATTCCTCATCAACCTCCATGCAAGCCAACGAGTTCCCACAAGAAACTTATGATTTAGGGGGAAGTTTCAATGCTGCTATCCAGAACAGCAATATTTCTCTTTATTTGCTAAACAAACATTCTGTTCCTGGGTTGGCAAATTCCACTGTCTCCTGAACACAAACTAAGATTAAACACCTGAATTACCCACCGCCCTTGCTTGGAGTATCGAGAGAGATCATTTTCTCACCACTTATAATTCATTTACAGCACTCTATTCCGCAGGACAATCAAATGCTCCCTTAAGCCAGTGCTGATGCCCTGCTATGCATGCCAGTCTCCAGCCCATTTGGTCCCAGCCCAGCCTGGGCACAGGGCTAAGATGCAAAGGGGAATGGGCTGCCTGCTGGAGCACTCCCCAAGGAATATTTTCCGCAAGGGAGGATGCTTGGTTTCCTTAGGTTTCTGCAGGCAATAAAATTCCTGTCTCATGGGATGCACATGGGGTTTTAGAATCATCATGAGTTTAAAGCTGTTAATGGATTTTTCCACACATATTTTTATTTCCAGAATGATATAACAACTGGCAGTACAAGGTTAATATATCGAAAGAAGCTATACCTATATAACTTGTGCAAATGTGTAATAACTTCGCCATAGTGACAGCCTTGCTCATGTCTGCTAGGGTTTTAATAAAAGGCATAGCTTAGTGAAGTTTGTTCAGTTGATGTGCTCTGCATTCATTCTTTTCAAAAGGTAATATTTGATCTATATTTTCCTATATGAATCACACTGCAAAAGCTAAGACAATGACTTTAAATGATGTTATTCTGCTTACACTTTCGTAATTTTATCTAAGATGATCACAAATTCAGATATTGTACCTAAATATCTGGTTAAAAACTATCAAAAATAGGAAGTCCCATGCAACAAGAAGTAATTTTCTAGTCTAATACAAATGGCTAAAATATATGAATATCTACAACACTGGCTAAGATTTGTTCCTGAAGATTTTCAGTTTGGGAAAAAATTAGAACAGTGAAGAGTTTACCCCATCACTACAACCAGCCTTAATGGTAACACTGCTAATGTTTGAAGCCTGAGCAGCATCTTCAAACCTGTTTTTCCCTTCCTTTCCTGAAGGAATACACAGAGAAAAAAAAAAAAAAAAAAAAAAAAAAAAAGAGTTCTACTATAATATACAAAATAAAAAACAGGAGGTGATTATATTTGGGGAAAACAAACAAACAAACAAATAAAAAAAAAAAGATCGGGGCTTTTTAGCACTTCAAATAAAATGCTATTCATATCTTTGTCAGTACGTCATATTTCCTCTCACTTTCCTCTTGATGCTCTTCCTGCCACGTGCTCCCAGGACACTGAATGACTCAACTAATGCTTCAAAAGCAGCAGTTTTGCAGATAAAATCTGTTTTTCTCTACTCTCTCTGTATGTGTGATATAAGTTTTCAGAATCAAAGTGACTGGCATTATCTGATCTGCACAGGATGCAAGAAAAGCATACTATGTTTTTCCCCTCTTTCTACTCAGAGTCCAGGCTCTCAAACACAACTCAAGCTGAAGGAGATTGGAGCCTGGTGCTCCAGACCAGGATTTGTGACCACCTGATCTGCCACATCAAGAGCCTTTCTACA
The DNA here is from genome assembly GCF_951394365.1 of Tetrao urogallus. NCBI lineage: Eukaryota > Metazoa > Chordata > Aves > Galliformes > Phasianidae > Tetrao > Tetrao urogallus. The sequence continues at coordinate 46,675,062 of NC_136815.1, read as the reverse complement.
GTGATACATAACTCAGTATAAGCCTTTGTCAACCCAATAAAGAACTGTGACATTTGATACATTCACAATTTTGTCAAAAACTCTAAGGCTGGTGCCCCCAGTGGCCTACTGAATGACTCTTTTAGATGCATATTAGCCTTAGTTATGAGCTGTTATCATTTGCATGTGTGTAACTAGTGTTTTGGCACATGGTCTGATACATAGGTAGCTCCGAAAGTAATACTTCCTATTCATTTCCATGGAAACTACAAGAGACACAAAAAGCCCAATACAACAGTTTGATAGACTAAGCTCTCAGCTATACAAAACTGTTTTACAACATGGCTATGCATTTTCACCAGTGATGAACAAGAGCCCACAAGCTGTGCTTGTGAAAATCCATATCAGTGGAGGTAACCCACTATTTCACAGCTTCTATGATGGCATCATTGCCAGGAAAATGTTGCCCATGCAGTCCACCTTTCACTGTGCTCAAATCCGCTGTTTGATCTCTACAAGCATTCAACAAGTGCTGATGAATGTCAGTGCATGCCCTATTTTCTGCATGCTGAAATTCAGTGACATACCTTTGCTTCATACGCACTTCCATGTCAGATGCCATTCTGTCAGACTGCCCCACTGCTGCCATCTGTGACACAGCAACAAAATGGAATGCAGTATTGGCAGGAAGGTTCAATCTCTACTGCCATAACACCAACATTCACCTCTGATGTCATGGGTCAGCATCATAAATTAGGAGACATTTTGGAGTAGCCCTTTTAAATCTACATCAGTGAACTGATTGGATTATATGGCTTTGACAGAAAGATATTTTAAAGCCATATAACACATTGCCATTTTGTAAGGCATCCATGCCTTATGTTGTTCTATATTATTAAACCTGTATATTTTTATTTAGTTTCAAATTTCAGTGTACAGTTACCATTACATCATCTTTTTTTTTTTTTTCCCCCATAGCATACCAGCCTTTTAGTCAGAGATGTGCTGTGTCTGGTTTAATGCAATAATATGTCTTTTATGATAGACACTGCTCTATCTGCTAATTCTACTCTCTCAGCACTGTTACTTTTTCAGTGCTGCTAGTGTAGTGGATACCAGACACCTGGATTCATTTATACATTTTTAAAGAGCTCACATCCCAGAAAGACTTCTCACCATCACGTAAAACAGGATAAATATCCTGTCCAAAGAACAGAAGTAAAAAATAAAACCATGTGTTACTTTACCTTTGTAACAGTTAGTGAAATGCTGACAGATACAGCAAAGCAAGGAATATGTTTTTGCTCCTGAGTTCAACAAAATTGTCAGTGAAAAATAAAACAAAATTATTCCAGTGATTTAAATGCATCCAAAAAAAGCAGCAAATTCAGAGCTTCTTTGAGAGCCCTCATTTTGCACTTGCTGTCTTGCTTCCCTGAAGAAATTACCTGAATTTATCATCTGGTTTAGCTGACCTCTATAACTGTCCACAACACATACCATCACCTGAGTACTGCCATATCACACTGCCACCACAACACAGTGTTCTGCATGTGGTGATCCCTTTTCTGAGGGTGTGGGTATGCATCAGCAGTCCAAGTGAACACAGAGATTGTTTTTGTGTTGAATTATGAGCCTGCTTCTCTGCCTTTTTGTGGCCCCGTGTGGGAGTGTTTTTAGCCTATCAGCACAACAAATTTAAACATTTCTGATTGCACATGTTCTTCTCTGACCATTGCTATGCACATCCTGCTCTCTTCTCCTACTAATATAAAGGAAATAAGAGAAGAGCAAGAAACCTGCTGAAGGTTACTGCATACAGAGTGCATTAAGTTTCTCATATGCTCGCTGCCAGAGAAAATATTCTCACCTTCTCCAGCTACCCTTTCATGATTGTATATGATATTTTTTTTTAAGAGATGCAGCTTACTGGTAAATTGTTTCTTATTCTGCTTGTAAAGATCTGTGATGTTATAATAAACATATGCCATTATAATGCAATCCTAACAGGCATTTTCCTCTTGCTGAACTTATGAGTCTTCGTAGTTCCTGGCTGATGCATGGAGAATTAGGATATCATTATCCAGTAGACAACAAGAATTGCATGGCTAATTTCCACACTGAAATGAAATTGTACTTGCTAGAGTTTGTACATACAGACATGCTGCCAAGTGCATCAGCAGTTACTTGAGTCACAGCATCTGTTGAGTTTATGAATCATGTTCCTAACCTTGAATGTTGTAAGGTATTGGGAACAGCTTCTGGTCTGTGCTTTGACTGCTTCGTATTTGCATACCTTGGGGACCATGAGATATGGGACAGTCATAAGTATCTTACTAAAAATCATGCTCCTCTTCCCATCCAAGATACCTCGAGGGGAACTGCAATGTGACTCTATTTGTGCAACAGGGTATACTAGTATGTTCAGTAGTCCCTTTGTGCAATGGCAGTGTTAAAAAAATTGTACTTTCTTTCCTTGCAGAAAAGCATGCCAGAAGACGTTTACTTTATTCTTGAGAAGATTTCGAAATTTTAAACAATTTTTCCTTATCTGACCATTTCTGTACATTGCATCATTAGCCATGAAGGGCAGGGATGTTACTGACAGGCTGGAGAACTGGGCTGACAGGAACTTCAACAAAGAAAATGCAGTGTTCTACCCTAGAAAATCAGTAAGCCCATAAACACTGCAGACTTGGGGATCAACTGACTAAAGATAAATTGTGCTGGAGAGGAGCTGCAGGCTTCATGGACAACAAGTTGAATATGGATCAGCAGTGTTCTGTGGCACAACTGAAAATTGTGCTGTAGCAAGCTTGCAGCAGCTGGTAAAGGGAAATGATGCTTTTGGTTATTGTAAGAGAATGCCTGAGCACTGTATCCAGTTTCCAGCTTGCAGGATAATTAAAAAGCCCTGACAGGTAGGTGGAAGTAGAGCAGAGAGACATCAGAGTGCACACCTGGTAGCTGGAACACATCACGTGCAGTTGGAGATGAAGACTGAGATGTCAATGCTGTCTACGAATGCATAATACATAGGTGTTTGAGGTATAGAGAAGACAGAGACAGATTGTCCTTGGCTAGAATAGGACAAAAAAACCAACAGCTTGAGGTTTCATAAAGAAAACTTCCAATTAGCTATAAAAATTATATTAATATTATATTAAAAATAGTTATTAAAATATTTTTTTACCATAATGCTGGTAAAATATTGGTACGTGTTGCCTAGAAAAGCACTGGAATCTGTCCTTAAGAATATTCGAAATATGGACATGAGCAATCTTCTCTAAGTCAGCCATGCTCTAAGTTAAAAGTTGATGCCAATAGAGCTGATATTCCGAGGTACCTTTCAACCGAAATTAAACTATTATCTTGTTATTTCTCTCCAGAGATTATACATTTTAATACATTGTAAATAATTACCCATTTAGGTAATGGGTAATGACTGCACTCTGCTCTTCCCATATAAGCCCACTAAATTGCTACTTACAGAAAAGAAGAAAAAAAAAAAAAACAAAAAACAAAGCCTTAAAACAGGTTATAATTACAAACCAGCTGAATATATTCAGATCTCCACATTGCTAGTCAAGGTCTGGAACGAGGCAGAACAGGTTTACCCCTCAGATCTATACTGCCAAATATCCTGCCTCCAGACAGAATCTGCCAATAGCAGATGCTCAGGGAAATAACGAGAAATCTGACTTGCATTTAAGACTGGATTGAATAAGGCCCGATTGATTTGTAGGTTCTGTACTCTGGTGGCACAACGCATGCAATAGGGGCTTCGTAGCATCTCAGCTCTGCGTGTTTCTCTGCATCTCTCAGTCACTACAGAATGCTGTGTCTGACAGTGTCACACACATTCACTCGTATCCAATATCTTTCTAAAGACAAGTCTGAGTTCATGAGATGAATCAGTATTTTACTCTGCATATGACCTGGTCTAAATGAATAATAAATTCATGGGGAGAACAGAAAGTGATCGTGAATACTGCAAAGTGGTATAATTGGGAAAGAGCCTGCCATTAAAGTATGTTGTTATCTGCAAGAACAGGTGTAAGGGAAAGTCACAGGATACACGCTTTACACTCCAGCTGGCTGCCTGAGGCATACCAAAATTGAACATGTGAATTCCCTATGAATAAAATATATTTAGAAGTATTATTTTGTTCTGAGTGTTGCCACTTGCTTTTTGATACAGAGAAGGTGAGTAGTAGCATTGTGGATGACAGAGCTACATGTTAGCTAGTCAGTAACTGTTTTTACATGTATTAACATGGAGGAAAGAACACAGAAAGCTTCTTCATTTTAAACTTCAACCTCTGTACTTGAGGATTTATAATCTTTAGCTCCACATAATCTTTTAAAGTGTAAATAGCACTGGGCACATGTAAAATTCTGACTACACAAAAGTAAAGCAAGAACATTAGAGTTAGACAGAGTCTGCTCAGGATTATAGTACACCCTCTGGCTTAATCCCTGTGTCAAAAAGGATGATCTGTGAATTAGTGTGTCATTAAGATACGTAAGCAAGTCTGTAACTGTAAGCTAAAGAACAGACACAGTTTGAATCAGACCTATATATATCGAGGACTTTAGCCACACAGACAACTGTCCTATATATTATATGTTTACCTGGCCATGACAGAAGATCCTGATTTTACACCATCAGAAAGGGAGCAAATAGATAAATGTTGCAGGTAGGTACCTCTGTTCAATGTTTTTGCCACATTCTGTTCACTTATTTAGATGAAAAAGGACTATGAAATAGCATCATTTACCCAATGTTCCCACTTCACAGACTCCTTCAGGAATTTGTTCATTCAAAGCAAAAATTAAAGTTTGATCTTCCCATAATTATGTTATGTTCAAAACATTTTCAAGAGCTTTCCTTCTTTTATGTGCTATGAATAATTCTGGTGCTCAGAGACTTTGCAGCTGTTCAAGTTGCATCTCTTTGAGTAGTTTTGCCAAGACAGAGATTCACTCATGCGCATGTCCACACATGTGCATGCACATACACACACACATACAAACTCTTGCAAAGCAGAGTAGTAAAATATAGACAATCTAATCAACGTGATACTCTTTTCCAAGGAGAGAAGGTCTTGTCACGTTTGACATGCCTAGTTAACAAATTCATCATGTTAAGTAAATAATGAATCCAGAAGGAAAAAAGAAAACAAAACAGAACATTAAATCTTAGTTTAGAAAGTTTACCCTGATGGACTGATCTCTCCAAGACTTGTCATCCAAGAGCATCCTGTCCTACCTATCCAAATCTAAGCTGAAAGAACTCTTCCCCACCCTCTATCACCAAAGTCCACAGTGAAATCCCATTCATACAAACAAAGCAACAGAATGGTTTTCTAAAGAAGGCCATAAATGAAAAATACAGAAACTCATCTTCAACCTGCTATAACGTAATTTCAGTTAAGTAACACCCCAGTGCCTAAGACAAATATTTCAGACTGGACTTTGTTTCCTCTTTCATAGTTTGCTCAGCTCATGTCTACATTTCTCTTCAGCCATCTAATATCCTTCATAGATTTTTTTTTTCATTCCTGTTACCAGAAATGGTTGGAACTGATGATATTTAATGTCTTTTGCAACCTAAACGATTCCATGTTTCTACCATTCCATCTATCTTCCTACTATCTGAATATAGATTATACAGTCCAATAAAGCTATAAATATTGGATGAGTTAAATTTAAAATAACAAAGACCACAAACTAAAAAAACTTGAAACAGAAAATCTATCCAAAACTGAAGTTCAAGTTCCAATTTAATCTTCATTCTCTCTTATGTTCGTCAGAAGGCTGGGTGCAGTGATGTTTCACAAACTTCTGAGAGAAAAACAATATTTCTTATTTCACAATAACTTAAACAGTAGCTTAAAGAACAAAATATTTGCAATTGTCTATTAAAAATATTAAACCAGTGATGTTAATTCTCTCCCATCATTTTCAAATGACCACTTTGGGAGAAGTTGGATTCTTTCACCAACTAAAACTGGCAGTCTCAGCTGAGGAACATTTTTTTCTTTGTGAGATACAAACTGAATATATAACCTTGGTTTCTCTGTAATTAAGGAAGGAGCCTAGCTGAAGTGCCTCTACACCTGCATACAGCTTGAGGAACAAAAAGGAGGAGCTGAAAGCCACTGCTCTGCTAGAAAACTATGATGTAGTTGCTGCCAATAAACCTGGTGGGACGATTCCTGTGACTGAAGCATGACTATCCACAGCTACAAGTTGTTCTGAATGGACAGAAAGGGAAGGAAGGGAGGCATTGCCCTCCACATCGAGAAAGATTGTGAAAAGCTGTCCATGAAGAATGGTCACAAGAAAGTCAAAAGTTTATGGGTGAGAATGAGGTAAGAAAGGAAGCCTTGTATTTGGTGTCTACTACAGGCTGCCTTGTCAAACGTAGCCTGTTGATGAAGCTTTCTTCCTCAAACTATCAGAGGCATCACAATTGCACATCTCTCAGGCAGCTGGGGAACTTCAACCACCCTGACATCTGCTGGAAAAGTAGCACAGTGAGCTGTAGGCAATCCAGAAGGCTCCTGGAATGCATTGAGGATAACTTCCTTATCCAGATAATAGATAATCCACTAGGGAGGACACAGTACCAGACCTGTTGCTCACCCACACAAATGAACTGACTTTTGACGTCAGGATTGGAGGCTCCCAGGCTGTAGTGACCATGCTACTGTGGAGTTCACACCCCTGAGGGATATGAGACAGACAGAGTAACATCAACACTCCAAATTTTAGGAAAGCCAACTTCCTGAGTCAAAGGAACCCTAGTATCAGTACAATCTGGGGGATGTAAGGTTTGACATTGCCCTGCTGAAAAGGACTTGGGAGTACTGGTGAATGGCATGCTGGACATGAGCCAGCAATGTGTCCACACAGCCCAGAAAGCAAACCAGATCCAGGGCTGCATCTAAAGAGTGGCCAGCAGTTAAAGTGTCAGAAGTGATCCTGTCCCTCTGCTTTGCACCAATGAGGACTCACCTGGAGTACTGCATCAAGATGTGGACTCCTCAGTACAGGAGAGATGTGGGCCTGTTGGAATACATCCAGAGGAGGGACAAAAAAATTATCCAAAGGTGGAACACCTTCCCTAAGATAACAGCTGAGAGGGCTGGATCTGTTCGGCCTGGAGAGAAAAAGGCTTTGTCAAAATCTGATAGCAGCCTTTCAGTATCTAAAATAGGGCTATAAGAAAGAAGGGGACAGGCTCTTTATTAGGGTCTGTTGAGATAGGAGAAAGGGAAATGGCTTCAAACTAAAGGAAGAGAGATTTAGATTGGATATAAGAAAAGTTTCTTCATGGTAAGAGCAGTGAAGAATAGGAACAGGTTGCACAGAGATGTGATGGATACTCCATTCCTGGAGACATTCAAAGTTGGGCTGGATGGGACTCTGAGCAACCTGATCTAGTTGTTGATGTCTCTGTTCATTGCAAGGCGGTTGGACTAGGAGTCCTTTAAGTATCCTTTCCAACTCAAACAATCCTATGATTTTGTAATAATAACTTGTAACAGATTTCTTGCTATAAAGTTGTAATACATTATAATACTTATTAATACAGATTCATACTTATTAATACATATTAATACTTACTATACAGAAAGAGACTCCAATATTTGCATTTTTTACTGAAATCTGTGTTGATAGCAAACACCGACCAATTACTCCCTTGTCATATGCAATAATGCATTTTTAAGAAGCATACTATTTAATAAATTTCGTAACCATTTGCTTCCATTGTTCCTCATATTTAGTGACTTCACTGTCACGTTCAGTGCATGGTGCTTAGCGTTACTTCAGAACCCAGTTGGCCTATGGGTGCCAATAGCATACTACAGTAATAGCCAGTAAACTAAGAAAATTATTTTCTGTATGATTCACTTTTTGAAAGGAAATTTGAACTTTCATAAAGGAGTATGCAGCATACTAATCGATGCGTAGTCAGAAGGAAAAGAGAAACAGTAATTCATCACAAAATCCTCAGGCTGAAAACTCAAGATTTTCATCAACGTAGCTCCTTAAAAACTGGTTACTTTGCTTGTACAAGACATGTGAGACTTTTAAACACCACACTCCCATACCACAATCTGTCACAGGGTCATTTTAGGAGTGTCCAACTAAATTGTGTTAATAATTTCTGAATGATGCCAGGCAGATGTATGTTTGATTTCTGAGAGGCACTGAGGGGATAAATAATGGCCAAAATCTTGCTTCACATACTTTCATAAATAGCTCCATTTGGAGACAAAAGAGCAATTTAGTCACATAAAGTCAGTGTGACTACACTTAACAGGGCTTGTTGGGCATTTGGGACTAATATGATAAACATAGTCAAAAAGAAGCATTGGACTAAGCAAATTTGGTCTGTCCTGTGATTTTTTTCTTCTACAGCTGTTTTATAACAATGTTTACATCCTGAGAAATTCAGTAGGTAGGAAATACTTATGCTTTTGCATATAAATCATGTTTTTCTGCAGATAATACATAAGATGAGAGGTTTGATGTTGTGTTTTGTTTTTATCTCTGAGCAAGCTAGCTGGTTTTCACAGGTCACTGCCTTCGAATTTTCTAAGTGTTCTGCATAGCTACTGCTTTACAACAGCTATTACAATAAAGAAAGTAAAAGAAACTAAGATCTGAGCTGTTAAAATAAGCAGCAGATTGCAAGGTGCCTTGAAAACTACGAACATTAAATATTCAGATAATAGAAAATGCTCATCCATCCACTTAAAAAGTGTGAAAACAGGAACTGGGATTATTATAGTATCATTCTTGTACACAGTGTTATCTTCAGTTGCACTTTTCTGACCCAGATAATTTCAGTGTGGCTCTTAATAGAGAAAGCTCATGGAAACAGCCAGAAGAGGTCCTCACTCATACAGTGATGTCTTGTTAATTTTTGAGCTTTTCCAAATTCAGATACAGTTGTTCTGACAGATAACTTCTCAGAAGTTCAGGAAAGAAAGGTGGAGCAAAACAGCATAATGGCATGCTTCCATATTAGGGGATATTTATGAACTTTGATAACTTTCCTGACAGGTAGCACTCGATAGGAGAATTACTGGTGAGTAAACTTGGCCTGCTGTGGCGTACTACCTTTACTCTTCCTTGTTCTTGAACAGTCAGGACTGCAGAGTCCTGAAGATCTTTTACCAAGACAGTTTTCCTTCTTTCTCCTTGCAACATTAACATGACAGCATTAGTGAGAGGGAAAGCACACAAAGAGAATTCAGGGAACCCCACTCAGGAGTAGCAAAATGCATAGAAATGCAACTCGAGGAAAGTATCCTTGCATCTTGCATTTGAGGAAAAACTTTTCCTCTGAGGAAAAACTTTTTCTCTCGGAGACTGGTCAGGCACTGGAATGGCTGCCCAGAGAGGTGGTGGAGTCACTGTCCCTGGCAGTGTTCAAGAGGTGTCTGGATGAGGAGCTGTGAAATATGATTTAGTAGCTTGTGGTAGCTACGGTAATGAGAAGATGCTTCATAGATTACACTAGATGATCTTATAGGTCGTTTCCAACCTTGTGATTCTATGATTCTATGATCTGTGTGCAGAGAAGCTGTTATCATTTCGTGTGAAAAAGCATCAAGTCACTGCAGATAATTTTATAGGGCAAGATTATAAAAAAAATAATCAAACTTGGGATTCAAACAATGCAGCAACACGAGGAAAGGAATTACAGAAAATTAAAAATACTGCTGTATCAGTGCAGAAACTGAGATAGCACACATTTTGCACCCTGTGCACATTTCCAGTCATCCCATCTTGAAAAGGATAGCAAGCTTCCACAGCAATAAGGAAAGGGTAACAAAAATTATCAGAGACATGGAGAAAACAGTTTGTGTGAAGAGAAAGACTAAAATAGTAATCTCCGATTTAGAAAACCATTGAGATTGACAGCATCCAAATCTGAAGGGTGAGAAATGATTCCGTATTCATATCTCCTGTATCTAGGGGACCATTTTCAAGCAGAAGTTTTCAATCAAAACAACAACAATTTAAAAAGAACATTTAATTATTTTTTAAACAAAATGTGTGAATCAGATTTGGAACATCATAATGCCAGAAGATACCATTAAGGCCAAATTTACAAAAGTTTCAAAAGACTGATGAAAATAGGTCTATGAAACAGCTGTTTGACAAAAGTAACTTGAAAGCAGCTCAGGCAGTTACTGACAGTTGTTGGAAACTAGAAGGACTGCAGTGTTCAGCCTTTGTTTTCAACCCCTTCCTAAACAACCTCCCCAATATATTGCCAGCCAAGAAGCTGTGCTAGACAGGCCTTTGGTCTGTTCCACTGTAATAGTTCCTACATTCTGGCCTACACAGAGCAACCAATTCCATCTCTTTCAGCAGAATAATTGAACTGCTATAAATTTGGCAGGATCCTTCTGAATGTAGCATCTCTCTATCAGGTCACATTACCTACAAAATTGTAAATAACTGGAAAAAAAAGAAGAAGAAGAAGAAGAAGAAATACCAGGATAATGAAAAAAATAAGAGTGAGTTGCTTTTTTTTTTTTTAATTTTTTTTTTAGTAAGATATTTTAGATACTGGTTTTGTTCAGCACATTTGGAGCCTTGCAGTCCCTGCCAAATAAAATCAGAGACAGCAGAAGGAAAAAAACATGTCACTTTTCAGAGTTTTCTATGAATTTTCAGCAGCCAAATATATTTTCAGTAGTTACTTATTGATTATTCATATTGCTTCTTGGTTTAGTAAGAAAAGGAGTTCCTTCTATTATTATTTGAAAGGAAAAGTACTTAACCATTCACATTGCATCAGGAGGGGGTGGTCTGATTTCAAGCTTATTTCACAACATTCCCGGTGTTAATTAATAACATCTGAGCCCCAAAATAATGGTCTATCCTGCCAGACACTTGCATCTGTTTATAACCATAACTGCTAGAATATATTAATGTACTGTATAAGTATACACTGTCTGAACACATATAGTTCAATAAGGAAGAAAATAGTAGAAAAATAAAAGTCAATTAAAAGACAGCTCAAAACCAACAGACTGCCATCTAGAAAAACTCACCCTCCTAGGTTTAACATATATTTAACTCCCTCTCAGTATCCAAATATGCAGCTTTTTTTTTCCAGGTGGTTATTATTTTCAGACCTATTTTAAAATTCCTGCTTTTCTTCAAAAAACTCTGCTTTTCTGTCTATTCTGAAAACATATTCATTCAAAATGTATTTCATTTGACCAGTTACCTGCCAACATTTTTTCAATTGATTATCCAATCTTTGCTTTGGTACATTTAGATAACATCATTGATATCAGGACTGCGAGTTGCTCTTTGGCTCACACTGAACTCCTTTTTGAAATATTCCTAGGAGTTTTTCCCAGCACTGAAATGAAATTCAAGTTTCTCATCTTCCACTTCTAATTCTCTGTATAACTCTTCACAAGTTTCTGCCTAGTTCTTACCCCTGACATTAAACAAGATAGCAGGCTCAGAAAAGGTTTTTCTCATGAATCACCTGCTACTCTTTTGCCAAAGTCCTATATGAAAATTGAGGGCAATTTCCTGCAGAGCTCCCCTGACAGGTGGACTCATTTGCAGTGTGAACTGTAATGATTCCTTCCTATCAGCCACTCAACTGGTTATTCATTTCTTTATGTTGCTGAAAATCCTTATGAAAGTTCAAGAGGGATCATAAAGAGATTTTGTTCATTTTAAATACACTGATGAGGATTACAGATTTCTCACCTCACACTGGTAGGAAGACTTGGCTATAATTGAGACCTACCATTGCTTTTATTGAAACTCATTAAAGCCCTTTTTGCAGACAAAAGCAGAATTATCATCAAGGGAAAATAAACAAACAAAATTAACATAAAAATTAAAAACCGAGAAAATGAAACTAACGAACTTCTAAAAGATTTCAATATAATTTATTAAATAAGTTTGAAGTACAAAAGATTTAGGTAAAAGAAATTTAGTCGCTGAAGTCATTTAGAAAAGTTCTTAAAAATGTGTTCCTTTAGAGTTGAGAGAACTCCAAAGCTTAAGAATGCCTGACTATTAAGAATTAATTCCTGAAGGTATTTTGAGAACAGAGTGATATCATGAAGAAGGGAACAAGAAATCTGTGGAGATTTCATTCAAGTTGTCAAACTCAAGCTGCATATTACATAAATGTTGTGCATTTGTACAAATGCAAGTCAAGTCGTGCATCATGAAAATGAGCAAACAAGTAATGACTGCACTTTGCCTTGTTCCCTGCTGGCAGCTAGCTCTTGGTACAGCTCTTGCTGTACAGTAGATGATCAGGATTTAGATAATTATTCATCCTGTCAGTTTTCATATAGACATAATCCATAGGTACATTAGCTCATATATCTTGTGTTTCAGTTGCAGAGCATCCAAAAACAAGGTTTCAGCTTATTGAAAACTAAAAACAAATCTCAGTTTCTAGTTATGTGGACAACTTTTCCTGTGCAGCACAAACGACATATTGGTGATGCAGGGAAGACTTGCATTCTGAAAGAAGAAAAATACTTATATATGAGAAAGACTGCTCAAATATGTGGATAATTTACTCTCCCAGCTTTATAGTTCGCCTTATGATTAGGAAAAGTCAGAGAAAAAGGAATCTGAATATCACGTACCACAGAGTTTGATCTCTTCCCTAAAGCCTCTGGAGCTGCAATTTAAAGGACAGAGTTAGGTTTGAATCTTGCTGTGTTGTATCCTTTGCGTATTTCAAGTCAAGTGTTCAAGTCAAAAAAAGACAGAAAATTCAACTAACTGCTATAGGAAAAGTTTACTCATCGTCTGTAAGAGCTTTGAAATCTTGCTGTATAAGACAGTCATTCTGTGCAAACAATGTTATAAAAAGAAGGAAAGCAAGGAAATGCAAAAGCTATGTAATACCATTTCCCAATAGTACTGGATGCTTTTGCTGTCAACTTGATTTCATCACATTTTTCTAAATCAGCTGTTTACAACAAGAACCTGTGCTGGTCACATTAAGGCAGGAGTGCTGTGCACATTGATGTGGGCTCAGTTACTACAGGGATGTTTCACCCACTCAATACTTCTCTTATTTGCATTCAGGAAGAGCAGCTGTTTTTCATGCATACTGAGTTACTTTTAACTGATAAAGCATTACAACTCCACAAATATTTGTTCTATTCCAAATGCAAAAGCAGCTAATAAAAATATTTGGATTATGAGACTACATATACTATGGAAAACATGTTTTAAAAGCCTGTGCATGGATATGGCTCTTATTTTAGCTAATGTTTTTCTCTTACCTGGCATCAGTATTAAAGTAATCCTTACTGTTCAGTTTGGCTTTTTTAAGACATCCATTGACAAATAACTGCGTCCTACTGACTGGCGGACCAATTATGGTGTAAGTGAAGCAGTAACTAGCCCAAATTTTTCTGGAGGCCACATTTATTCCTTGAAAATATAGAAGATAGTTCAGTTTCTGTGTTAATTTTAGCAATGAGTTCTGTCCAGCTAAGGCTATGCTATAGGGCAGAAGTTACACTAGTGTCTAGGATCACATTACTTACTTTGTATACCATCAGATAAAAGAGTTTTTAACAATTCTAATTTGTATTTCAGTTATTTCTTTAACATGAGGATATCATAGATTTCCATCTTGGCTAGATTTGGTTGGTTCATTTCCAAGTATTACGGAAATTCACAAAATGAAATGGTTCACTATTCTTTCTGAATTAGGATCAAAATCGGGAGGATACATGCTAAGGGAAAAAAACATAAACCCTTAGGCATTTTTTTTTATAGGGAGATCTCAGGACCACAGATTATATTCCCCTTTCCAGCACAAATTATTTCTGGTCTACCCTCAATCTTCCTTATTGCAGTGAACTGCTTCTGTCCTATTCTCTGATCATCTCAGCTGTTGGCATAGCCTTCTGCATGCATACAGATGCTCTCCAAGTCTGCCGATCTCCCTGTTTAACAGCTACAGTTCCTTCAGATAGCAAAGGTATGACCTCTGATCTCTCTCATTACTTCTTGCTGGATTCTCTGCCACGGATCCAGGCCTCATCTGAAAAGTATCACCACAGCTCAGGTGACAAGTTCAGTTAAAGCATTGCTGTGTCTAAGCTGCATATGATTTTCAGTTTTGTATTTGTCAGTGTAAGGTTTATAATATTATTATAAATGTTTTTGTGATGATAGGCTACACTAGGAAGAGGACTTGAAACACAGTGTCAGGAAACCAAATGCAATAAAAATAAAAATGACTGAAAGTGATATTGACAACCTGGAGATGTGCTAGAAAAAAAAATAGGATGGCATTTGATGAGAAAGAATACAACATACTGCACTTAAGCAGGAATAATCAGCTGTATAAAATATAAAATCAACTGGCTCAGTTGCAACCCTGCACCATTCTGTAACACATGCATGCTGCAAGGACAGAAAATGGCCTATAGTTATCTTCTGGATAAATCAAAAAGCAATAAGTTTCAGCTGCAGCAATCTCTTAGGTGAGACATTTGGGGAATTTTTTTAGCAGTAAGTGTAGTAAAACACTGAACCTAATTGTTTGGAGACATTATGGAGTATCCCTCACCAGAGACTTTCAGGAGTAGATTAGACAAACTTTTGTCAAAAAAGGTAGCAGGCAACGCTGCACTCTTTCTGGAGGGGGGTGGATTAACTCCATATGCTTCCACCTCAGTGTCTCCTAATCACATTCCAGATGTTGAAGATACGCTGTTAATCACACCCCTGTCATGTGGAGTGATTCCATCCTCCGCTTGATACCCCTGGGTACTACCTGCGTGGCTAATATGAGTATTCTCTGTTTCATTGTTCAGACTACTGATGAAAACATTGCACAGACCAGGCCCAGGACTAACCCTAGGGGAACTCCATAAGGTCTATTCTCTCAATTTGATCATGAGCTGCTGGTAATTACCATGACTGTGTTTTTCCCAACCAGCCTCACATCTGCTTTGTAGTAGATACCTCTAGGCTGTGTTTTTTGGCTATTTTGGAAACTGCCATTTGAGACAATACCAAAAGCTTTGTTAAATACATGTTATTTATAATTGCCTCTCTATTCTTCATTCCATGATGTCATCAGTGATAATTAGTCTAATTTGTGTGGTTTATTCTTTTCAAGAGTTGTTTTCTGTTCTTGTTAAATGGATTGCTTATTTGTGTTTATCTGGGTTCAGAAGTCAAACTTATTGCTCAGTGAATCTTAGTACTGATTCTCCCTTCTGGCTTCTCTGCTTCTCTTCTTTTCACTTTTAAAAACGTGATTATGATTTTCCATTCTCATCTTCCAGAACCTTTTCCACTCTCTGTGTTACTGAGGAAGCAGGGACAATCTCAGCTACCTCGTTAAGTATTCCAGGGTGAGTTTCATCAGCCTCTGCCAATTCACAAACATCTCTAACCTGTTTTTTTTTTTGTTGTGTTTTTTTTTGACGCTAGTTAGAGCACTTAACCATCTGTCACCGATGTTCATTGTGTTAGCCATCTGGCCACATTTATCCTGGTTAGTGAAACTGAAGCAAAAAAAGGCACTTAAACACTCAATTTTTCCCAATATCTGATAATAGTTTTATCTTCTCACTGGGATTTGTTCATTACTTCCTTTTCTTAGAGAATGCACTTTGGAATGTTTTTTGCAATCTTTCTGTCTTCTGTTTGTATTAAATCCAGTGAGCCCTGGCATTTTTTATGTTGTTTCTACTGTGTGTGTCTGTCCCTGAGAGAGAAAGCAAAATAATTCAATCTTTCAGTGTCAAATTAAATGAAGAAGAAATGAGTTTTGGAAAGCTAGATGACCCCAAAATTATGTTTTTATTAAAACAGATTAAAGAGTCCAGGTTGACATAAAAATTTTAAGGACTATTTAGTTGCTTTGCCAGAAATTAAACAAGCAAACAACAAATAAATATCAGATTTGCCCAAAGGAGCTCTTTAAAAAAGAACAAAAATGTTTTTGATCATGTAACTGAGTTACAAGTTATTTGTATTCCTCCAGTGCCACTAAGGATCCTCAGCCCTAAAGCCCAGGGAATACTAATCTAGAGATCAGTTTCCTTTTTGCATGTGCACTCTTTCAGGTAAATAAAATTTATATGTCAATCCATTAAGAGTTGTCATGTATAGCCATGCCAACTACTGCTTTCACAGAGTCAAAGCAAGGAGCCTTTTCTGCACATTTATAATAGTAGACAATATTTAGATTACTTAGTTTGCAGAGAGCCATTCTTCATTACCGCCGTGATAGCCATGTCACAGGAAGTAAGATTTTGAACGCAGAATCTTTGATCATAGTCAGCTTCTCACATTCTGACATGAGGAAGAGGAGTAATAGCTCAAAAGACAATGCAAGATATTTTCCAGAAGGGAGTTAAGCATCTCTGAATCTTCAGCAGTTGAAAGGGAGGTGGGCTCATACAGAGACAGCAAGCAGACATGATGGTTCCCTGCCCTTACTGTGGAAAGATAAGCAAGCTAAAAGAACAATCAAGGGATTAGAAAGATTCCTAACATTTGCTGAGTCGAAAAATTTATTTAGCCCCAAAGCATATTTTAGCTTCAATAGTATGTATTCTTTGAAGTGGATTGTGTTTGCCTTTCCGTCATAAGACTCTTCAAATCATGACTGAATGCCTTTAGCACATCTGCTCTTGTTTACCCACAAGCCACAGTTCTCTATATGGCAGCTACTCTCTGCCTTACTGCAGTGCTATAAGCCCATTACCAATAAGATCAGGTCTCACTCATCATCTCCTGAGCTGAAATCAACCTGTAAAATAGCAGATTCAACAGGTGCACTCCATTTTTTAGAAGTTTATAATTCAGATGTGTTTAGATTTTCAAGTGGAACATACTCAAAGCAATGTGGCCTCAGTATCCTCAGCAACACAGAACAGTTTCTTCTCTAGCATTAATATGATTTGAAACAGAGGAAATTCAGAGGCATATTCATGCCTTCTTCCAATTCTACTCACAATTTCCTTGCCAATAGGTAAAAAATACTTTCCTCACAGCTTCCCAAATATCCTCCGTTGGGTCCAGTTACACCTCTGTCAGTTTTTCCCACTGAAAGATTAGCAGAGAAAACTCACATTTACTTCTCCAAGTGCCAGGGCCTTGACCACAGACCTATGTCCCTCCAAACCCTAGGAGACAAGCTGCCTACACGCCTAGACCAGTTCCGTCATAGTGCTGGGTGATCTTGTTGCAGTCTGTTGTGACTTGGGAGAAGCCTCTTTGGAAATCTTCCCTACCAGCACTCTCAACTTGTGTTTAAGCTTTGGTCCTCACCTGTGATCTCTGCTTGAGCTTCATTGTAGCTACACAGTGCTAAGTTCCACTGGCTGGTCTAGACCACTGGCTTGCCTCTGGACCTGATGTGTTGCTAGGAACCTACCTGGTGACTAGCAGACCTCTTGTCTGACTGCATCCAGACCATGATTCTAACTTGAGAACTAGGAGATGGTACCGATTAGCATGGAGGTCACTGTGCTGATTCCTTGCTGTCATCCAAATCTCTTGCCACTTTTCCTTGAGTTATGGGAACACAAGAGATTTTCCCCCCTTCTGTAGTCACAGTGAGGTCAGAGAAAAGAGAAAATACATGGAAGAGGCTGCAATTTATTTTTACTTCTCCCTTTTCTCTCTCTAGGTGCTGTTTATCAAAAGAGAGCCAAAGACTTTCCAAGGCTGACTTGTTTTTTTTCGGAAGTAACCTTAAACCTGTAAAAGACCATTTCAACCCACATTTTTTTACTTCACAAATAAGCACAGGAGCAGATCACAAGCAACATGACTTAAGAGAAAAATAATGGGAAAAGGGCCTCCAGAAGGTTTACCCAATAGTAAGAAAATGACTGTGACAGTACTGTGAAAAGGATGTACATTCTGAGACAAGGCAGTTTGTGCCTCCTCCCAGATTTGTGTCTAAAATATGAGAACACAACAGATGTATGTTACACTGGATAAGTAACATGCATATCTAAATCTTATTTCTTTGTGTGGTGCGGCAGGAAAAAGTGTCCATTTCTCACTGGTAATTAGAGGGTGCAGCAGATGGTAAGGCTTAGTGTACTTCATAAGGCCCATAAAAAGAACCCAGGCTGCCAAGCAATTCTTCATTATAAGAAGCTTGTTAAGGTGCACCTAGGACTTTTTACTGGGTTCTAGGAAACATTCTTTTGTATGGTAATATCCTGTTAAAATTATTGTTCCCTTTCCTAATAATAGTTTTTCTTCTAGCTCCAGGAGCGTAATTCTGATTACAAGACCATAGGCACCAATCTTTATGTATACATGGCAAGATATGTTCTCCATCACTACTCCAAACAGCTTATAAGTCAAGAATGAGAAAGAAATATTTGTATCTGTGTATATATCACACAGAGGTTAGATCCTGTTAGTATAGCAAGAGAAAACCATAGAGAAAATGGGCCATAAATTCAGATCTCTTAAGTCAGTACAAGCAAATTTCACAACTAACCATTTAGTCTTTTCGTCTGCAGCTCACATCACTTCTCAATCACTTTGAGATTTCCTTTTATTTCGCCTTTTTTAATGTCATGTTCCTTTTGCTCTGGCAGATTACACAGAGGTACACATGGAGATGTGAAATGAATGGTAGTTACTTCCTGCCATGTTCGTTGTCTGGGATAAATAAGAATTCATGTCAAGAGGTGAAAAATAATCATTACCCTCTGTATGTGAGTCATCCAATTTACTGCTTCATGTATACTTCCATCCTAAATAGAAAGGGATTATAAATGAAGACTTTCTAATATTCTTTATGTGACTGCCATGTAAATTCTCTGGAGTGATGAAGAGTAGAAATCAACATTAATCTTTCCCCTTTAATGTAGTCATCAGAGGACACTGGTAATAGCTTTTTTTCCCCATAATATAAGTGGAAAAATAATTCTACCCTCCCTTAAAGGATATATGAGATAATAACTATCACACCGCGAATTCCAGAAGGAGTCTGTATTCCTTCACTTTGTATTAGAGAACTATGGTTCAAAACACACGTTCCTTGCTTGTCTTTGCTATTGCTTCCCCTCCAAGTAATACCTATATTACTATTGCCTAGTGTTTCCCGCAAGAAATGGTAGGAAAAACTACATATCACTGACACAGATCCTGGTATACTTCTGCGCACTTTGCCAGCCATTGCATCAACTCCTAGGGCACAAGTGGTACCTCCTTTTGCCATTTCTCCAAACACAGAGACAGTGTTCTCAGTTTTCTCACCTGGCCCATCTCAACAAAGTCCATTTAAAACACAGATCTGACATTTGTGGTACACACATTTGCTGCAAAATGGCTGAATGTGAGCTTAATAGGACGCAGAAAGACTTGTTAGATTGCAAGCCAGAGTACTATTGTAGGGGCCTGCATAAGATGGAGTCATACAAAAAAAAAACAGGTTCTTGGTACAATAGTTCCAAAAGTGTCAGAGATTCAAGTGCTAAATACATGATCAGAATTTCAACTTACAAATACATATGTATCCAACACACATTCAGATGTGTTAACTGGTCACAAAGCAAATATCTAATGCAACAGTTTATGTAACATCTTCTGACAAAAAGGGATTTCTGAGCTAATTACTACCAAGTTCTAGCCGCAGGACAGTTACGACAAACCGGTTATTATTTGGCAAGTAACATGCCATTCTTGGATGTTTTTTCTGCCTGAATTAGCCATGTAACCTATAATACTGCAAGTGAGTTGGACTCACTGCTGGAGGGACCAAGCGTCCTTGCCTAAATGCTTGAACAAAAAGACAAAAACCTATGGAATTAATTCGCAAACAAAAGCAATGGAAAGGCTAATGATCTGAATTGACTTTATATGTTAACACTGAACACACTATCAGCTATGCAGCAGTTGAAACCGGTATTACATTTTGCATAATCAAATTTGTCTCTAGTTCATACTCTTTGTAAAAGGAATTTCCTCACTTAAGTTGCCTGTAATTCAGTCTGAGTTCTTGCACTTTCCACATTGCTGCAGATTTCAGAACTGCTGTCTTTCAACAGAAAATGCCAAACACAAAGAGTAAGTGGATCACAACAACCACAGCCAGAACCATGAGGAATCCCAATAATCTGTGATTCTATATATCTCCTCACTCAAAATAGAAAGAAGAAGTAACTCTGAAAAACATACCAATGTACCAAATTAGCAGATCTCTCCTGGTTCTCAAAGATCTTAGATCAAAAGATAGTATTTGAGGGGAAAAAAAAAAAAAAAAAAAAAAAAAAAACCAGGAGAGGAAAAAGAAAAAAAACCACATTATTTTTAGTTTGTCTTCATACCAAGAAAGGATCAGTCATCTGTTTTGTGGGGATTTTCCTACACAGCAATATGCTTCCATTAAAAGAATCCTCATTGCTTCTTACTTCAACAAACTGAAGGTGGACCACAGGCAGTTCTGGAAATAAGAGCTTGCAGTTGCTGTCCATGCCTGATCTGAGCAAGATGCCCAGAGCCAAGAAAGGTGGTTTATGTGATCTCAGGCAAATACCAGTTATCTTAGCCACAGGGTAAATCTAATGTGCTGGCAGATCGGGATATGGTTAGAGTATTAGTAAAGCAGGCAAACTAAAATATATAAAATATATAAAATATGCCTATCAGACAACAGTTACTGTCTGCATTTCCTTTTCTGTGTTTCAGGTTCATTGCATTGCTTTGTTATGGTACATTATAAAAAGAACTTCAGAATAAAACATGAGACCTAAACTAGTAATTATTTTATTTTCAATAGCCTTTGTGTACGTAGAACAGTAAATTTCTATTCTAATGATGATATAAAATTAATAATCCAACAGACAGAGAACAAACATTATGTGTCAGCTAGGAACCTAAGAATAATTCAAATGTTTATTTTTTTAATCTTTTGTGCATTTGTTTTCTTCGGGTTTTTTTTTTGTCACGTAATATTTAATGGACTGAGGTGTGGAGGACAGGGGACACTCTGAAAGGCTGAAGATATTGAAATACAATCTGTCAAACCAAAAATCTATAATTCAAATGCAAAATGCTTCAACCCAAACTCCTTAGAGTAAGATCATGAAAGTGACTGTACCAGGTAACTCCATAGGTTTATCTAGCCTACTATGCTTTTTCCCACAAGTACCCTGTGAGAGCACCTGATGAAGGGTATAAGAGCAGTCTAAGTATATCCAGTTTTTCCTCTCTGATGATCTCCTAATATCCAATCATTTTTAGCTCAGAAGAGTGATGACCTATCTTTATCTTCTATAATTGCAAGAATTCACCACAGGTTTGTCTTTTATGAACTTGTCCAGTCCCCTCTGGGACGCACAGAAACTTCTAGTGTCCTCAGTGGTATCATTCTACAAGTCTCTTGCATTCTGCATGAAGAGCAGACTCCATGGAGTGGAATGGAATGGAATGGAATGGAATGGAATGGAATGGAATGGAATGGAATAGAATAGAATAGAATAGAATAGAATAGAATAGAATAGAATAGAATAGAATAGAATAGAATAGAATAGAATAGAATAGAATAGAATAGTTCAGTTGTAAGCAACCTTCAAAGTTCTACAGGTCCAACTGTGACATTTTTGAGGCTAATCAAAAGCTAAAGCTTGTTATTGAGTGTTTTGTTCAAACATCTCAGTTACAGCATCAACTTCCTCTCCAGGAAGCCTTCTCTAGTGTTTGGCCACCCTTTCAATAAATAAGTGTTTCCTTATATTTACTCTGAACCATACCTTGTGCAGCCTTGTTGCCATTCCCCCATGTACTGCCATCAGAAACTTGTTTCTCCTTCTCAGGGAACAGTAGAGTGCAGTGTGGTCACCACTTGGTCTCCTCCAGTCTAGACAGTTCAATGTCCTCAGCCTTTTCTTGCAGGGCACGCATTCCACTCTTTTGACAGTTATGTTGCCCTTTTCTGGATGCTTTCAATGACTGTCATATTTTTTATACTGTGGAGACCAGAACTGCACATAATATTCAAGGTAAGACCACACCAAGTATAGCAGGAGAGTCACCTGTTTCGACCAGCTGCCTGCGCTGTGCTTAATGCACCCCACAATGCATTTTGCCCTCTTGGCTGCCAGGCACACTGCTGCTCACACTGAGCTGCTGGCACCAGCAGCCCCAGGTCCCTTCTTGCTGAGCTGCTCCTCAGTCTGTCCCCAGTCCAGCGCTGCTCCATCCCAGGCTCAGCACGTGGCATTTTCCTTCGCTGTACTTTGTGCCACTGATGATTGTCCAATGCTGCAATGTATCTTGATCCCTCTGTAAGGCCATTCAGTCTTCCAGGGAGTCAGCAGCACCCCCCAGCTTCACTTGTTACCAAACTTGCTGAGGATACACTCCACTCCTGTCTGCAGATCACCAACAGTACCACTGAACAGAATAAATCCTAGAAATGAGTCCTGGAGAATGACGCTGGTGATTGTTCACCAGTCTGATGTAGTTCCATTTACTAGAACATTTTGAATTCTACTGTCAAATCATTTCATCACTCAGCGTCAAGTGAACCTGTTCATCTCACAGTTAAATAATTTGTCCAGAAGGATGCTGTGAGGGATGGTGTCAAAGGTCCTACTGAAATACAGAAAGATTACATTTGCTGTCTCCCCAACTTTGCTGCTCTTCCCTAGACTTCTTCCATCTCTGCTCTGCTCTCCTTGCGAAGAGGAACATACCACTGGAGCCACAAGTGAGCTATGTATTTATACTGAGTCACAATAATAATGTTCTCAGTTTTAGACTCTGATCTTTTTCTCATATTTTCCAAAATCTGTATTGCTTTTTGACTGATACCAAGCACAGAGTTCATGTTTGCATAGAAATATGAGTCATAACCCTAAGATTTCACTCATGGGTGATGATGGGAGCTGAGAGCCCATCTTTTTGTATTCAAACTTAGGATTGTTTTTCCCATGTGCATCACTTCATATTTACCAATTCTGAATTTCAGCTGCTTCTTATTAAATAAGTGTTCTCTTTTTATGAGTTATCCATTACTGTCTTCCAGAATATTCTTATTTGCTACTGTAATTGTTTGTATTTCAAAGAAACTTTGTTCGTTTTTCAGTAATAATTCTGCTGGCAGTTTCCACAATATGTCATTAACAGCACTTTTGATTCAATTACAGAATAAGAAGCAACACTTCTTATTTGGAAACAGAAGCATCCTTAGAACCAAGTACAGTAAGTTATAAAAATTGCTAAAGTTGCCTTCATAATCACAGAGAATAAGAAAATACCACATATTTGTCACTGCCTTTCACTTTGGAGAATCATATGAACTTTCTGAGACTGTCTTCAGGCATGACTACATGGTATATAAACAGTATGGAACTGATATCTCATTATCTGATATGGAACTAACTGACATGGACTAAATAGTTAATTTGGGATAAGTGTCCATAGGCCTTAGAGAGTAATAATTCCTAACTTACCAGACTTTAAGTAAACTGACTTTCTTTTTGACCGGTTCATGCTGAAAACATATAAAAACCAGTTATTTATATTTAGAAAATACAGTTATCTAAGTCCCACTAGGTCTATGATATTCTCTTAATTGATCATGTAATTTTTTTTTTTTTTTTTTGCAGGCTAATATATAATAGAATTTAAGACTTTTGAGATAATAATGAATGAGGATTTAGATTTTTAAAAAAAAGGCTAAATTTCAGAAAACACCTAGAAAATTATTGATCTGTTGATTTTTGAAAGCTATATTCGTTAGTTATCACTGAACAATTCTACTGCTAATAATTACATGCAACCAATTTAAAATACAATTTCTCCATTCGACTGAACTGAATGCATTTCAGACACAATTGTACTTAATACAAAAAAGTCTGGAAATTTTAGTCTGCAGAAGAAGCTGAGAAAAATCACTTTTTCTTATATACAGATAAGAGCAGTTGCAAGAAAACTCCTCCTCCCAGAGTACTTTGCTGTATGTACAGAACCCATATTCATGCCCAAGGGATAGATTCTACCTTAACATCCTAGATAGATAAGTTCTCTTTGAACCTCCTTTTTGGAGACATTTCTGCATTTAAATTGAGCCACTGCTGTGTGGACGGTGATGGCAAACCCTTGTAAGCCAGGTTTGCTGTTCACTCATTCCTTGCAAATGGACAAATAAAATGATAGCACTGCAGAATGAGGTCTGAGAAACCAACAGGAAAAGAGAGTTTTTGTCTTCAACAGCCAGAGGAATCTTGTTCAGCTACACAAAAACAAGGAAGGAGGGGTTTAAATGAAGCCTATGTTAATATCTTTTTCTTAGGACTTGACAAAACAACTTTAACATAGCTCTCACATAGATGCATCCTAGGTAATGATGGAACTTACTGTAACTCAGAATCTATGCTGACATTTCACAATGAAGGTTGTTTTAACATAAGCAAGATCATTTTAAAAATAAAGCAGCTTACTTTGCCAAATATTAAACCTCATTAACATCAACCTGCGGAAGAAATGCAGAGGTGATCCTGTTTCCTCTGGAATGAATGAGATTTTGTTCATTGCTGGGGAAGAGCTTGCTACATATTTTTCAATAGAAAACTGGCCCTCAGAGCTCTTACCAGAGGGATCGTACTCAGCCCTGAATAGTTTCTCTTTATCTGTGACCAAGAGAACAATAAAGTAGAAGATATAAGAAATTTCTCCTCCCTTTGAGGAAAGGCCAGGTATAGCAGAATAATGCTTAAATGCCCTTGTTCCAGTTCCATCATCCCTAGCCACTGCTGAGTTTTCAGCTCGTGTCCTTAATTACCTCATCTGAAAAAGTAGAAACAGATAATTAACCCTTTGAAGAATTCAAAGCTCACACAATTTTATAATATCAGCGATTTCTTCTGATTCTTAGTATACTTAGTATATTATTGTGGAGGAATACTGTCTTCCTATCTACATTTAAGTAGTCACGAATGTTGCAATTATGTTTGAAAATCATGTATTTTTTTTTCTTTTTCAGAGTTAGTGCAATCAGATATCGGCCATCACACATTACCTCCAGGGCCTTGATCTGACAGTGCTGAAGCTACAGCTCCAATCATGAACAGTTGTTATCATCGCATAATTGGGAATACTCTAAAAAGAAATGCTGTGAGTACATCTACACAGTATTTAGACATGTAGTCATGGCAAATAGGAACCATTCAGCCCACCTTTACAGAAGACCATACTGACATGGACTGGGGCAGCCAAAAAATCCATCTCCTGGCATTCACTTGCTCAGCCTCAGAACTGGACAAGCACAGCTATATGCTTTTTTTTCTTTCAACAGTGAGTATGCACCATTGGTGGCATACAACATAAGCATAACCATTAATGCAGGATGGGATTATTTCTAATGGACTTGAATGTGGGACCAGATGTGGCTTGCTCTGCTACTTCAGTGTGCAAACATCTGCTGATCCTCATCCAGGTACAACAGCACTACAGGGGAAATAACGAAGTGCAAATGCTCCCTGGGACACATGCAAGGGAAGGAGAGTGACTTGCTCCCCAAGTCACGGACAAGGCAAACTCTGCCAAAGCCATTTATTTAATCCCTGAAAAGAATTTTGTCCATAATGTTATACAAATGAAATATCAAGAACCCGCCTTCAAAGTCAAAGTTGGAGGAACTACGGCTTTATATATGGCTTCATATCATTACCCAAATAAATGACTAAGCAGATTGCAGCTACATTCAATTAACACTTAAGGTAAATCAGTGATCAAAGAAGGAGAGAAAAATCAGCTTCAGGGAAATGCTCTTACAGACTCTTTTAGGGGCTGCATAGAATGACCCAAGGTGGTTCCACAAGTCATCAGGGCAGCTAAGCTTGTCTTAACATCCAAGCCAGGAGCAGGGCACTGAGGGCACCCACAGACACAAGCATTGGGCATCTTCCTGGGGACAGGGACAAGCCAAGGCCAGAACAGGACATGGGGCTGTGAATGTCCTACCTTACTGAGGCCCAAGGCTGGGCAGGGCAAGGCTGAGGGGAACTGGAGATTGTCCATGCTCTGATCTTGCTGCAGCAGGGGCTGATGGCTCCAGGGGTCCCATTCCCACAAAATGGGTCTGACAACTGGAGCAGTAAAGCAGTGCTTAAGCAAGAGCAGGAGTAGGAAAGCTGTGACCTAAGTTGTAATTGCTGACTTTGTTTCAATCTCAGGAAAAGGGACATATCAGATGACACACAAGAAAAAGCTGCAGGCTTGGGAATTCTATCCATTTATCTGGTCTGCTTGTTTATGAGATTTACAACCATTTCACAATTCCTCCTTTCCTGATGTAAATCCCATTCAGAGAGGCAGATGACATTTTAAATACTCCAGAAATGTAGCAGGCAATCTTTATGTGTGTTATGAAATTTTACTTCCTTTTCTGATTAACGCTTTTCCAAATGATGTGTTTGCAATGTAGATGTAGCTTTATTTTACCAGGACAATTGAGTCTGTACTCCCCAGGCAGTGATAAGCTACAACAAAAAGTCCCCGACAGCCCTATCTTTTCCCTAGGTGTGCTTTATAAATGATCCAGCCCCTTTTCAGATATGCTCATCTGTTCCTTAATCCCCTCTCAAGACATGTTTTAGAGAGCTGAGGAATGCATAACGATGTTTGATTCACATTTTTATCCTTGTGCTGTTTTGGAATATATTGTACAAAATGCTCCACAAGTAGGATGTAACTGGAAAGCTGGTCTCTGTACTGACCCTCCACAGCTCTATGAGAAATCAAAAGAAAGCTCAGCAGAGCTCAAAAAAAAAAAGTTTTTATTGTTGTCTTTAAAACATTCTTCTAAATTAAGAGCTTTTAAATTCAATTTTAATGCTGGGAGAACAAGATCTGCACTGTTCACATCTGTTTGTTAAAGTAAATAAGGACAATTCTTCTGGATGCAGAATGACTGTCCTTCCTGTGCCTTCAGTCCTTTTACTCATTCATTACACACCTTTCAAAGGCAAGTGAGTACCAGCAGTGATTCTCTCACTGTTCTGGCGTGACTCATTCAACAAGACTCACCCAATACCTGCAGCAGTGGCCAAGTAGGAGAATAGTCATCCCCCACAGTGACTGCTCCTGTATTGACCTCAGAAGAGTATGTCATACGTAGGCACTTGGACAGTCCCACACCTGTGATCCAGATTCATTTCTTAAAAAATTAAATGCTGGTTTTTGAGGGAGTTCTATCTAAAACGACTCCTTTAGTTCTGTGTTTTTCACTTTTCTGAAAAGGGAAAACACCTTTGTTAGCCAGTAGTTAAAGTTGTTTGATGAAATCTACCTAGGGAGGGTAGGAAATTTTCTATAAGGTAGTAAAAATTCTATGGCTCTATGTTCGTGTTCCTTACTCTGAATATACAGTCCTGGAAAGGATTGCTACAGCTTGCTGCATCCTCTGCATTACAAATTCCTTTTACAGAAACTTTGCAACTAAAGGTAAAGGGATGTAAATGATAAACAAGTAGCACATGAGAGACCTCAAAGGTTGGCTTCTGGAATTTTACCAGGGCTCACGTGCATCCTGGGTAAGACTTATTTTTGTGATGAACATGTCCAATTGCAATTATATAGAAAAAAAAAAATCAGACATAAACACAGAGGTATTATGTCAGCTAGATTCCTTTATCCTTTATCCTTCTGTCATAAGAATAGGAAATGTTTTAATCTTACTGACAGGAGTAAAATAAGACTGGCGCATGACCGTAACCACAGAGGTCATTTTGTCTATTCCTTGTCCCTAGCTCATTGCATCTCAAGATATCATTTTAGTCTTTCAGTCATGCAGCCTCCTTACTCAGATTTCATTTCCTCAGCTCTTGCGCTGACGTGTATAAGTAGACATACATTCCTTGGAAACCCATTACTCTGTTCAGTCCAGCAGGAAGAGAAAATGCCAGAATTCTTGGGGGAGATTTGGGGATGGGCAGAGAATGGTCACAAGCAAAGCAGAAGATCAGCAAAGAGCAGAAGATCAGATAGAGTTTCTGCTGTCAGCCTGTGATCAGATGCTTTGTCTCAGCTCTCAATCATCAAATGTGAAGCACACTAAACTAACAACATCACTCTGAAGGGTGATTCTAAACATCGCATCATTCTGCCTATTTCTGTTATTAAAATCCATTCTATTTATTGCTATCCTTATTTTATCTGCTTTCTCCTCCACACTGGTTCCTGTGTAAATCAATGCTGAACACGAAGGAATCTATTTTTTGATCCTACCAAATCTGAAAGACATTATAAGTAGTGTAGAAACCTTCTATAAAGACATGCTATAGCTACAAAAATTTGCAAAATAAAAAAAAAAAAAGCTCTTCCGAGTTAAAGAGAATGAGAATGCAATACAATGCGATACATATTTGAATTGCTTTTTCTTCAGATACTGTTTGGCTTTTTTTTCATGTTTAAGTGACACATATGATTGTGGATTGGTGTTCTTCAAAATTTCTGGGGAAAAATAATTAGTAAAAATGAAACTGAATATCTGCTTGACGTATAATATTTAATTCAACTAAGATGCACCAAATGCACTAAAATCTGTTACATAAGTATGTATGTTTGCTTTTCTCTTTATGTTACAGGTAACTCCTCTTTGCCAAGTCATCAAACTACGATTAAGAAAATGTATTAGTATAGAAGATTCACTTCTGGGAAGTAAGGGAATATTACCTCTTACTTTACAAGGATATAAAGTTCTCATGTAAATCACAGTAACCTTTAAAATCAAAGATTGTTCTAGTGTTAAAAAATACTACAAGGTTTTCCTTATCTACATATCTAGTAGGATAACATGAAGGTCTTTCTCGCTACACAGAAGAATTATGCATACCTGCTCTGTTAACTTGCAAAGAAACAGAAGTATATTAAAGTTGCCATGCTAATCCATTTGCCAGACATCAAACAGAGCTGTTCTCAGAGCCACGAACTGTTGAAATGTGAAGGAAACAGAAAACCAATTAACAGGTTTTCAGCAAGGACACATAGACTTGGAAAGAGTTATCTATGCCATCTTCTTTCTAAGCCCTACTGATAGGAGGAAAAGAAGAGATAGATGAAGATAATTTCTACACATGAGGGAAATGCCAGACACAGAGTTGTGCATAAAAACAAAGCAGGCTTCTAGCAAGTCTTTGCAAATTGAGTGTAGATTATGTAGGAAACGAATAATTTTAATACAGTGAGAGCAATATGCTGATTCTGCCTTCCCCAAATGTTTGGAAGTCAAGATGCAGCTTCTTTCATTTAACTTCTGTTCCACAGTTCAGCAGTCTTAGAAGGCTGACTCCCCCTGAGAAGCCAAAACGTTTGTAAAAAGTAAAAGTAAATGCAATTAAAATATTAACACAATAATAGAAATAAGAAAAAAAAAAAAAAAAAGAATCCCAGAAAAAAAAAAAAATTACAATCTGAAAACGTAGCTAGTAGCAGCCAGAAAGAAGTTAATTGGGCTCCAGAAGGGGACATGGCAGAGAAACTAATCCCGATGTTTAACTAGCCAGCTCTCACAGAGACCATGCCAAGAGGTTAATTTCAGCCTGAGACCCCAAAGGGTCCTGCTCAGCTCAAAGGTGTTCCCACAGATTGCTGAGGAGAACACAGTCTGTTCAGTGCACTTAGTGCAACTGTCTTACATAGGATGAATTTAAGACTCTGCACTGATACTGGTTTAAAAAAAAAAAAAAAAAAAAAAAAGGTGAGCTGTCTCCCTGACCCCACTCTGTTGCAGTCTCCTTTCCCCATCTTTGCAGTGGCTGCAGATTTTTAGAGTCAGTTATGTGAGCAAGAAAAGGGGATGTTGAGGCTTTACCAGGTCTTTTTCTTGCCTAGCTTTTCATCTTGAAAACAATGGTGGAGTTTCCATCTTCCCTCACTCTCTCATGTACAATGCCTCTCTGGTCAGCTCAAGTCATGGCCAATAAACTTATATATTTTGATACACTGGCTGAACACAGCCCTGTCAACAGCAAAAAATATGCAACCATGCTTTCCATTTGGATAAAAGAATTTGAGAATAGGTTTCAAGATTGCCACAAAAATCATCAATTTTTTGGTTTATTTATGACTCCATTTTCCGTCAACATAAATATATTACTTATGAATTTTCAAATGAAATATATGGAGTTGAAATCAGATATTCAACTGAAAAATGTGACCATGTCTCT
The DNA here is from genome assembly GCF_951394365.1 of Tetrao urogallus. NCBI lineage: Eukaryota > Metazoa > Chordata > Aves > Galliformes > Phasianidae > Tetrao > Tetrao urogallus. Next base: position 46,644,874 of record NC_136815.1, on the reverse strand, counting down.
CCACCATACTTCTATAAGCCTTCTCTTACCAGAGAGAAATACCCCTCACTTCACAGCCACACCTCATTCATGTCATCGCTTTTGACAGTATGTACACTTATGAATAATTATTTTGAAGGATGAGACACTGGAAAAATAAAATTTCATCAAAAATCTCTTCAAACACCTTGAGAGCTCACTACAATTTGCAGCCACTGCTGTTGAACCAGAACAACATATTAGTTTCATGAAAACAAGGTCACGTATACCACTAGTTTCATGGGTTTGTTGCTCACCTTTTTTATATACAAAAAATAAATAAAATGCTTTTTTACTTCTATATATTAACTATATTATATATTTTATGAGGACTGCTCCAAAAGTAATGCCTCCTGCTTTATTATGTTGTCCCATAGCAACAGAGGAGGATGTTGATGGGATGGCAGTATGGGCTGAACCTTCCCACCAGTATAACTTTATGTTCTATTGCTGTGTGACAGACGGCAGCAGAGGGGCAATCTGACAAAATGGTGTCTGACATGAAAGTACAGATGAAGCAAAGGTGTGTCACTGAGTTCATCCTTGCAGAAAAAAGATGCACCCATTGGCATTCACTGATGCTTGCTGGATGTTTCTAGAGACCAGACATTGAAAGTGAGCACAATAAGAAGTGTGTGGTATATTTCAGCAGTGACAACAGCAACAATGAGTCATCTACACGGTGCAGGTTTTTACAAGTGTAGCATGCATGTTCCTGATCATCTTTAACAAAAATGCAGAGTTAATAGTGGTGACCATGTTGAGAAATAGTGCTTTTTTAGCTGAGAATTACTCTGTCAGAAGTCATAGTATGCTCATTTTCTCTGTAGTTTCCATGTAGTTTCCATGGAAATAAATAGGAGGAGTTACTTTTGGAGCAACCTACGTATATATAGCCCAAGGCAGGTCCTCTTCATTCAGTGCTGCCCAGGCAAACCAAGAAGCTGGACACCCATGAGCTACTCTGTTCTCAGAGATATGTAAGAGGAAGCTCAAATGTATTCCTTCACTGAAAAGTTTCTCTATGAACAAAATGTTATTTGGTGAAAGAAGAAGTGCCAATAAATAATACTGAAGAGGGAGATCATTTGGGGCGTGTGTGTAATGCAGCATCCAATGGGTGTTACCTATTTCATGAAAAAAAAAACACCAAAAACCAAGTGGTATTAAAAGCAATTACAACAACAAGAAAGCTTTGATTTGCTCATTTAAAAAGAAATCAAATTACTAAACAAAAATCAAACCTGCATCTGATAATGTCTATTAGCCCTTTGCACATCGCCAAGAACACAAGATTTTGCTGGAAGACCAAGCCTGCCCTTTGATAGTGACTCATTACAGCATGCTGCAAAGTTCTGCTGCAGGAATCTGCTGCTAGAACGTGACCTTCTTCCTGTTAAATAATGCCAAGACTGATGTAATGTGCTTATTTGAACTTCTAAATGAATCAAATACAGGCACCCTTTCCTAATTCTGACATTGTCTTACAAGCGAGAGCGCTCGTGTAACCAAGAACTTTACCACAATAGCGCTCTGTGCTATATTGTAATACAGCCTCATTGTGAGAGGATCAGAAAAATGAACGTGCGTAGCAAATTCTGACATTTTTTTTTAAAAAGTTCCAAATACAATATCTGAGATTTCTGGAAAACAAATGCAACTATTTTCTGTGGTATGGTAGCTGATGCCCCATAGAACTGTTTCATCAAAGATTTTTATGAGTTCCATCCGTAAATACCAACAAATGGCGCCAACTCACAGCCACACTACATAAGCTTTAAGGCTGACAGTCTTGTTGTCCAGTATAAATTCTCCATATTCTGTGCAGATCTTGAGATATGCCTTCTGACATGAAAGCTGCATCAGGACTAATCCAAACAGAAACCTAACTTCTGCAGATAGGGCTTTTCCAATCCCGTATGTTAGCAACTCAAATGTGCACTGAAAATACCTGTTTATTTGTCTAAAAGAGGAGCAAATGCAGTCTTTTAAAATTATTCAGTTGTATGGCATCCTGGCCACATTTTTGTCTATGAAAGATCTAAATCCATTCAAAGTTTGCTCTTTAGTGCTGAAATATCTCCTGAAACTGACCTTCTCACCTTGATTCCTCTGCCCAAGGCTTTCTGTCCCCTCAGCAGCACTATTTTAAGAGTAAAGCTGCACTCAGCAAGCCTAATTCTAAACCATCATCTCAGGTTTTGCAGCAACTTACCACACCAGCATATCTAGATTTAAATAGCAATTTGCATGAAATAGACCATTATTTATGTATACATTATTTCATGTTGGAATATCAAAATACAGCTCACCGAAATTTTCTCAGGAGTACTTTTAATAAAGTAAGATTTTAAAATGAGCCCACTGAGTGTTGTCCTTTTGGGACTACAATCTCTTTTGCATTAACACACCAGAAATCAGTTTGTTGAACAGAATGCCTGACAGAAACCAACAGCTTTTCTTATTTAAACTATCTCTTGCACAGTTTAACTCACACACTCCCACCATAAAGCTATTTCATCCTTTTGTAGGAAGCAGATTATAGGTTTTCATATTATGTTTCTCTGGCATCTTCTTAAACAAGTTACCTCTGTAAGTGCTATCTATAATACAACTGACGTGTTACTGCCTTGAGCACTAAAAAGAGTGGATTTGGGTAGGAAGGAGAAGAGCTGTTACAGTTGATCTATTCTCCTTAGTTTTTTCCTCCTGCTGGGTGCACTCAGCGCAATATTGGTTCTGCATGCTTAAGAACAACACGCTGGAGTGCAAGAGGAGTAACAAGCCTTTTGAAGCATTGGAGAATATTTCTAGCCTGCAGCAGAGGCCTGTGTCAGGCAGAGAATTTCTGTGTAGTTTTTGCAATTTTCACTCCTTTGCCGTAGTTCCTCCTTCAGATGGAAAATTTGCTGCAGATTCAGTACATTCCCCTTCACCTAATAGGTTGCCAGGAGCAGGACAGGACTCCAGTCCATCCAGCTTTTGGCCATCACCACCTCTCTTCTCAGAGCACTTACTCTAGCCCAGATGGTATAAATGCCAAAATCTAATTTCTTCAAACTGCGTATTTATCATTTATTCCTTTAGTTTTTCTTCACATTTCCACCAACACAAGCAGTGTTCAAGCCGTTACTATGCACATACTAAAGAGCACATAATCACAATGACACTAGACCTGTGCTGAATGCTACAAACCATGGCTCTAGTAAACATGGGCATCATCTCCTTCATTTTAGTGCTTCAAGGGCAGCAGATGCAAAGAAGAGATGAAAAAGTAGCTCACTTATATGACATTTGAAACTCTAAGTAATCTTTGCATGAAAACCATCCTGCTTCACCTATAGTGACAGGTTCTTAAAGATAATTATTCCATGCACTCTGACACATTATTCCTCCCTTAGGACTCTTCAAAACATAATTCTTGCTGTTCTTGATGCCAACCCTAGATCATGAGGAGATGTAGTCTCTGCATAAACAAGCTTAGTCTATTTGCTGGAGTGTGCTAGTGGAAGGCCTACTTCCGAGGAAAATCTCACACCTTTACTGACATTATGAAATGGAGAAGCAGGACATATTTTGACTGTCTTTTTTTCAGTCTCTATCAAAGATATGTGTGAAGTAAAGCAGAGGGATCAACACTGGGAGATCACTAACAAGTTATTGATTTGCTCCCACATCTAATCTGCTTGTACTTCTCCTATAAAAAGAAACACGAAGGCATGGTGAATAAAAATAGCCAGAGGCAGATTCTCCTCAGCAGCAGGAAAAAGAGCAAAAGATGAGAATCTTGAAAGCCCCAGATGCAAAAGAGGAGCAATCTGTTGGGTGGGGAGGTACAGGAAGGCAGTGCCAGGACCTAAGCAGCGATTGGGAACAGGAATGGTGGAGGATGGTCAGCATGAGCAGCCAGTAGGGTGAAGCAATCCAAAGGTGAGGAAGGGGCAAAGGTGAACAATTGCTACTTGATCAAATCACAAGCTTGGGAAGGCAGAGAGTAAAGTATTACAGCTAAATACAGCTGGTGAAAGATTAATGCAGCAATACTTTATGTGTTTGGATAAGTTGGCACAGCATTTATGCCAAACAGCAGGGAGATTAAAAGATTATCAGATAAGGGCTAGTTTTCTGGGTGGACAGGAGATAGAGAGGGGAGATGTTGATTTGGAATATAACAATGATTCTCAATGCAGTAAAACCTTATGTCAGATACGCTATAGAAACATTCACCAAAGGGCACTTGCTCTTTGAATCACAGAACCATAAAATAGCCTGGTCAGAAAGGGATTTTAAAGCCCATCCATCTTCAGTCCCTGCTGTGGGCTTGGCTGCTCCCTAGCAGCTCAGGTGCCCAAGGCCCCATACAACCTGGCCTTGAGTACCTCCAGGGATGAGGCACCACAGCTTCTCTGGGCAGCTGTGCCAGAGCCTCACCGCCCTCTAAGTGAAGAATTTCTTCCTAACATGTTACCTAAATCTCCCCTCTCTTAGTTCACAGCCATTGGCCTTTGTCTTACCACTATCTGACTGTAAAAAGTCAGTCTCTATTTTTCATCTGTTCTGTCTTCCACTGGTAAGATGAATATTTTGCACTTACAGTCTGGATAACTGACTAAGCATTTCCAGATTTATATTTTAAAGATCATGCTTCTTAGTATCTTGAATGCTATTACATTAAGTGGATTAGTAGGGAAATAAAAATGGAAGCATTTCTACAGACATAAACGTCTCTAAAATGTGTGCATAGACTTCTGAAAAGTTTACAGCTTACCTTAATTCAAACTCGCTCTGTGATGGCATTGAAATCGCACACTGGTGGTGGTACCAAAATAACACTAATCTGAAGGCAACGTCAATATTATCCCCATCAAGTTAAATCCTCATGGCACTAAGTTTCCGTGTACACTAATCCAGATGTTACTCAGTTTCTAGTTAGGTAGGTTATGTTTCATTTAGGTTTGTGATAGCTTGTCTTTACAGTGTCATATGAGTTTTTTGAATTACCAACCACATGGTCTGTAAATGTGTAACGCTCATAATATAAATATACTTTGTAATTAGTATACTTGCTGTCAATACACATTATATTTCTGTGGCCTTTTCATGAGATATTCCTGGGTTGATATGCCTCATCAGAAGAAAAACCCGTGATCGTTTTAGCTAGGAGGAAAAAGAGCAGTTTGTTACAGGAAATATGCATTCACAAACTATAAACAACCTCAGTAACTGCAGGACCTCTCCCACAAAGTGTCATTAACCCAAATGAGTGCTGAGCAGAGCTGTATAAGTGAAGGTAATCACTTCACTAGTCAGTAGCAGTAGCAGATTTGTAACTACTAATACAACATTACTGCTATCTAGATTCCTGAAGTAACAGGCAATAAACAAAAAACGTAAGTGTGCCATTACGGATAAATTCTGTCTGAAAGTTTGTATGAAGCAAACAAGGAATATTAGGGAAACATTTTTCCATAATTACTTTCCTGCTATCTGCTATCTTAAATATATTGTCCTTGTTTTTTAATTGCCATTGCCAGAGGGAGAAGCCTATAGTGTTTCAAACCTCTTGTGACACAGACAGCAGGAAAATGAAATTGCAATATGTAAACTGACTCGAAAATTCATAATCAAAGCTTTTCAAAGGAGGACGCAAAGCAAGTGATAGTGTTTTCTCTCAGTGGAAACTAATTGAAGCTTATGAAACACATGAGCTAAGTTGGGGAAAGTCCATGACATTTCCTGCAGGCTTCATTTCTCCATTCATTGTGCTGTCACACAAAGTGCTAAAGCTTTCTTCAACGTGATGAGTAAACAGATGAATAACAAGGAATTTGGGATTAATAACTATATAATTTATTGTGGTTTTATGATTCAGGAACATCTGCATGTCTAAAAAGGGCTTGTTCCACAGTTTAGTGTGGTCTGAAAAATGGGCAGCAGAGCTTTTATTGTGGAAATTTCCATATGTTTTTAGTCTGCCCTTTTCAGGAATTCATTTGCTGCTCACATTCATTTATGTTTCAATCACTCATTCATACACTATAGAGAGTTATCATTCTCTCCCCACCCTCAAAGGATTGCTTTGTATAGCTAATGCAATCAATACTTCAGTCTGAAGGGATAAACTACCCCAGACTTCCTATTGTTTAGTGGTTTATTTGATTTTATCTCAAACTACAGCCATATCAAGTAATATTTTGTCATCTGTTTGACAGGTCTATTGCTAGGATATTTTTTTCTTTCATTGTTTGGACTCGACTAATCTTAGACCACTATTTATTTTCATTTCCTAATTAGTGTTCAAGTGACCCAGTGTCATGTTATAGATCTGATGAAAGTTATAACTACCTGGTCCTTATCCAAGCTGTAACTAATTTAAAGTGATAATACTGGTGTCAATCAAAAAATTCCACTGATAATAATTTCATAATAAATATTCATAATTATCTTTCTGTATAACCTGACTTTAGATGTAATTAAATTGGCTTAACATTTTTCATTTAATTCAACCTGTTTATACTGACTATTCACAGTCAGTTCAGTTTCTAGCAAATAGAAGAAAACCAACAGAAGTGGAGAGTCCACAAAAAGTTTTGCATATTATATTAAAAATGGGAAACACCCCAATTTGACTCAATAATTAATGAATAATAGATTTCTCATTCTGAAGCTCATACGTTCTAAAAAAAAAAAAAAAGAGTTGATGCGTTAAATTAGTACTGCAGAACAAGGGTGATCTTTTGAAGGATCTTTAGAGAAGACAACCTGTAGCTCATGATTATAAGTATATACAATTATTCTCAGTCAGTACAGCAGAGGTTTGTTCCCAAATATTTTGAAGAGAAAAAACTCTCTGATTTTATTCCAATTTTATTCATCTTGAAACTCTTGTGTCTCCTTGTGTCTCCTGTCTAGAACAACAGATTGTAACAGTATATAGCAATTGTGTGAATTTACAGAATTTAGGAGACTCTTCAGACACTGAAGAGAGAGAGATATACATATTCTCTAACTTTCTAAAATGCACCAGGCCTAAACCTAAATATTTCAGATGTTCACAACAAGAGAACTATTTAATGAGAACTATTGGTGATAGGTGAACAGTTGGACTGGATGATCTTGTAGCTCTTTTCTAACCTTGGTGATTCTACAATTCTACAATCACAGATTCTAAGAGAAATGCATAGGAGATATTTTATCCAAGACTTTTAGGAGAGATTCTTATTGTAAACAAATACACATATGGTTAAGTTCTTGCTAATCTATGTTTGATGACGTTGTCATACAGTGACAAAAGTAAGTCTTATTTGTTCAACTTAATAGATATGCACAGTTCTTGTTCAGATTATGTTATCAACAAGTGCATCTTTCTTTTTTGACTCTCTCTAATCTCCCGTTTCTTTGCTGGAAGGCAATGAGATTTTTTTTGGTGATTACTATCCACCACTATCCAAGAAATAAACACTATGAAATGTATATACCTATATAAAAAGAAAGGAATTCTTTCGGATTGACAAAATAAGAACACTCATAATATCCCTCTGTATTACACAATTACTCTCAAGGCTTCTTGTTGCCTCATGGTGAAATGAAATATATATTTATATATATTATATATATATTTATATTTATAGATTTATAGATAAATATATATATTTATACTAAACTTTAAAATTACAATGACACCATCAGTAAGATGCACTAAAGCAAGAAAGTTCAGGCAAATAACATTTTTTTCAGTGAAAATGGCTTAGCTTTTTGAAGAGATTTATTTTATATAGAAAAATGTGCTTTTACTTAAAATGACAACAGCAAAAATGTTATTGATTTGACTTTTCAAAACGTAATTAAAATAGCACAAAAAATCTGAATTCTATTTCAGAGTGTTTCAAATAAATGCAAACAGTCACGCGAGATAAATTTATCTATACCTTCATTGTTTAGTTACTGAAAGTGCAGAGCTCAGGGAAAACCTTTGAGAGTACAGCCTCTTATGTGGATCAATTTTTGTCCCAGCCTATGACAGATCTCATTTGAAATAAATGTGGAAATATTCATCAGTATTAACGTAAACCAATTAAGTATTTGGAAAAGGATTACAGAATCACAGAATCACAGAAACACCAAGGTTGGAAAAGAGCTTCAAGATCATCCAGTCCAACCATCCAGCTATCACTAATAATTACTAAACCATGTCCCTCAACACAAAATCCAACTGTTTGTTTAACATCTCCAGGGTCGGTGACTCCACCACCTCCCTGTGCAGCCCATTCCAGTGCCTGACCACTCTTCCAGAAAAGTAGTATTACCTAATGTCCAGCCTAAATCTCCCCTGGCGCAGCTTGAAGCCATTCCCTCTAGTCCTGTCACCAGTTACATGAGAGAAAAGGCCAACCCCCAGCTCACTACAACCTCCCTTCAGGTAGTTAGAGAGAGCAGTAATGTCTCCCCTGAGCCTCCTCTTCTCCAGTCTGAACAATCCCAGCTCTTTCAGCCGCTCCTCACAGTGCCTGTGCTCCAGACCCCTCACCAGCTTTGTCACCCTTCTTTGAACCCACTCCAGAGCTCAATGTCTTTCTTGCAGTGAGGGGCCCAAAACTGGACACTGTACTCGAGGCAGCCTCACCAGAGCTGAGTACAGGGAGACAGTCATTTCCCTGTTCTTGCTGGCAGTACTGTTCTTGATGCAAGCCAGGATGCCATTGGCGTTCTTGGCCACCTGGGCACACTGCTGGCTCATGTTCAGCTGAGCATCAACCAATACCCTGAGGACCATTTCTTCTACGCAGTCTTCCAGCCACTCTGCCCCAAGCCTGTAGCATTGCCTGGAGCTGTTGTGGCCAAAGTGCAGGATCCGGCATTTGGCCTTGTTGAACCTCATCCCATTGGCTTCAGCCCAGCTACCCAGCCTGTCCAGCTCCCTCTGTAGGGCTTCGCTACCCCCAGGCAGGAGGAGAGGGGAGGGGACAGGAGGGGAGGGGAGGGGAGGGCAGGGGAGGGCAGGGGAGGGGAGCATCTGACATCAGCACATTCAAAAGTATTTCACTTTTTTTTGGCAAAACATCTGTTTTTCATTGGAATTACTGAAAGAAACACAGCATAATAAAAAACTATTTTATTTCAGGTCAGATAACCTGCCCAAAGGAGACCTTCTCTTAAAACAACCCACCTGCCTGTTCGTACATACTTTTGATTGCATAACCAACCGATTTCTTTTTTCTGCAGATCTATCAAGGGTGGATTTTACCCACGAGAAGAAAAAAATGTCAAAAGATTAGCTTCTTCACAGCTGATCAAACATATTTTTTGTTTAAAATCTAAGGTTTACCTCTCTGCTTACTCAAAGTCTTAAAGTGTAGCTTTCATGCAAATACATTAATTCCTTACTTAACTGTAGTTTTTCTTCTTTTCCCAAATCCACCAAGTTTCTTTTTGTATACAGCAGTGGCTGCTTTGTCTCTCTTATGGCTTGCGTGTACAGGTTGGAAAATAAGATTCTTTCTATGTAAGACTGGAGAAAAATAATCTTTCACCTCTACCCAACACACTAGATTTTCAAATGGTGATTTCCAATGTAAATTGGGAATTTTCTTGTATTTGCAGAATATTTCCTTCTTTTTATCATTTCACTGTGAAAAAAACTTCTTTATTTATGTAGCAGATGTATGTAGTACACATTTTACAATATAAATAATAGAAGACAATATTAAGTTTAGACACTGTTGATTAAAGGCTGATTTAGCAGAGGGTTGTGAGAGTTAGGGAAGTTTTGGTAGGTTGAGGTTGGACTCTATGATCTTAAAGTCTTTTCCAACCTGAACAATTCTGTGATTCTATGATTCTAAACCACTTCAGTGTAGACAGAGCACTAAGACAAAAGACCAAAGAGTGGAAAGAGTCACTCACACAACTTGAGCCAGTGACAGTAATCTAGGTTTAGCAACTGGTTACTTAGGTTGGTAATTGACTCATTCATTCAAATGAGCATCAGAACAGGAACCATGTGAATAAAAGGTATGCAGGACACATCTGGATTCTATATGTTAAGCTAGAACATGCTATTTCATGGAAAAAAAACCTCCATAATTTGCTGTCAAAATTATCAGACAGGTATATAGTAAGCAACAAAGAGTAAAACTGGCTAGCAAGATAAGATAGGTTTGTTTTAATTTGCAGTAGTGAAAATGTCATAGGTGGGGAAAATATTATTTTTGTCCATATTTTAGAACACAATCTGTTCAAACAACAATTAAAACGTCTGTTCTGTTATTGCTAGTTGAATCTCTGAACCACACTTTCCCTGTCACTTTTTATATCAGCTGAAGCAGAGAAAAAGATGTAGTAATGATATTTTTTAATTTCTTAAAATAATCTGTTTGTCTTATGACTGTGTTAAATCCTGCCATTTAAGATCTGTTTGTTTGGGTTTGTTTTTTTTTAATATTTAGTATGTTTGATGCTTTTGTGTGAAACTGTTCTCATTTTGTGCTGTCTAGTATATCTGGTGTCATGCATCAGTTCTTCTAGTGAATAAAAATTTACTGTGGAAAACCCAAATATGTAAAGGCTGACATTCCACAATTACAAATCTAATGTGTGAAGCAACCAATTTCATTTAAAAATAACTATTTAAATAGATATAATATCTTTATTTATAGCAATTATATTGAAAGCTAGCACAGGATGACTGCTGTGCAAACATTCTTCTCTTTCTCTCTTTTCACAGGAATGATTATACTTTAAATATTTATTTATTTATTTATTCATTCATTCATTCATTCATTTTACTTATCTACACAGGAATACACACACTGAACCAATTAAGTTCTACTTAATTTTCTTTGCTTTGTTAACAGAGAAATGCAAGTGCTTCTGATGACAGGCTTGAATGGTCACAATCCAGTACCAAACAGAAAGTCACTTGTGTGAATCCAGTTGGAAACACAAAGAGAGATCTGGCCAGTGTTCAGGCTGTCTGAAGAATTCCCAAAGGTTTGGTAAGGACTCTAGAGAATTTAGATCAGGAGGAATTCATCTTCTAGTTCTTTCAGATTCTGGGTTTATCCAGACAATTAATTTCCACCCTAAGCAAGTCTGCTTGTTGCAGAAATGATCATTACTCTTCAGTGATTTCCAAGAAAGCATACTGATGTGTAACTGATTGAACATTCTCCTGATACAGAGGTTACATGAGTTTTCTTTTTGGAAATGAACTGCTAATTAAAACTGAATAATTGGACTGTATGTGCTAAAGAGCTGGAATATTTCAAAGCAGAGCGGATTAGTACCTTCCTTTTCTAAATACAGACAAGTGAAATGAACTTTTTCACATGAGGATGTGACAACACGAAGTGTTACCTGATGTTTCTAAGAAGGCATCTTGTTTCTCTTCTAGAAAATGTGAGGGATTTTTGCCTTGGGATTTTATCTAGCAAGTGAAATGTGCCAGAATAACAAGCAAACAAACAAACAAAAAGCCTACCTATACTTTAGCATCCACCAGTTCTTGGTTTATTGACTCTTGTTTACAGAAGAGCTCTTTTTGAGTATTTTGCTTACCCTTATTTCATACCTTCAGCATTTTTATTCTGTTAAACTGTACATTTTAGCCTCTGGGTTGCACATTTTTTGTGTGTTCAATAAACTAAAACAATCTAAGTTATTACTCTTGGATTACACAGTACTGAGGCCACAATGTTGCTGTTGTGTCTTACCATGGGAAATAATAGGGTTTTCGTACATTCAGTGCAACTACAGACAACTACAAACAACTATTCACAAGAGAGCAACATTTACAATGGCCACTTAGGGTTCAAGCCAATGTAACTGCTCTGTTGGATCTGAACTTTCAAAATCAGAAAATATTTAGCAGTGTCTGGATCCAACTCTGTAAAATACAAGACTAAAAAAAACAGTCTGTTCTGTACATTGTCTTTACTGGCCACTAAACTTGAGGTGAGCTCTTTAAACACAGAGATTCTCATGGGTGAGCAATATACAGTCTCTCTACAGCCTGTCGCCAGAGCTGCTAATAGACAACCATCACACCTCTAAATCTAAAAAGTTTTGCAGTAATTCCACGAGGATCTCTTGCCTCCCTTCTTACATGTCTTCTCCATCTTATGTTGCATTTTCTTTTGTTGTAATGTCCATCTTAAAATCAAGCAATAATGCCTGTGCTTACGTGGATTGATTCACCACGTAGCACTTGTGAAATAAATCACAGAACACTTGTGAGATTTTAGCAACCATGCTCAAGATAACTGACAAAAAAGTAATCATAACAGATCAATAGGTTGAGATGTACAGTAAATTTTGCCTTACAACATGATAGGAAGAGACTGATTTTAGCAAAATTGGTTAAGAGGATTGCTGTAGGATTCATGGCAGATTCTTTTAAGGACTTCACAGAGGTTTAACAAGCGCTCCTTGAAAAATGTCAATTCCTGCTAAGACTCATCCATTTCTGCTTATGCCTTTTTTGCTGCACACTGTTTTCTACTCCTGCAATGAAGTCAATATTCTTCATACAGATCAAATGAAGAGGGCTTTATATATTAACAGGCCACACACAGAAACATGAACAAAAACTGTATTTACATGATCTGCCTCTGGGCTGGGCATTTAAAACATCCTTACAGAGCTGCTATCTCCTGGTCAGGCACTGGAACGGGCTGCCAGTGAGGTGGTTAAGTCACGCTGGAAATGTTCGAGAAGCATTTAGATGTTGTACTGAGGGAACTGTTTAGTGGGGAAACATTGTTGGTAGGATGGTGGTTGGACTGGATGATCTTGGAGGTCTTTTTCAACCTTGGTGATTCTTTGATTCTTTGATTCTATGATTCTACAACAATGCAAGGTTCAAGCTAACAGTCCCACTCTGTAACTTCCTAACAGTTGCCACTGTGAGCATATTCTTTTTTGTTCTTCTTCCTACATGTGGCATAACACTTAAAATATTGATCATGCACTAACTCCTTAGGATACTTTGTAAGTTGCCTGACAAATTACTGCTGCATATTTCTACATTGTAATCAATCAGATCTGGATAGTGATAGAAAGTGAGAACACATCAGTACACCTTTATGTTTGGATTTTCTGTTTAATATTCATGGAAATATTAAAAACAGATAAAATTGCTTGTTGGCTGTTGCAGACTGAACAAGAGGGAGGTAAATTATCTTATTCAAATGTGAATTTACTTGCTTCTTTTTGCTTTTGAGTACACTTGTTGATTTCCCCCGCCACATACACAAGAAAGGTAGTAAAAAAAAAAGTATGAGATAGCTACTTTTAATGAGAAGCAACTCTTTAAATTTGAGAAAAAATAACTTACCCATGAATCAGTCCTTTTTTTTACCACAGTAGTATAGAATTTTATAACACACCTGTAGTTTCATTTGCATTCTCATATCCATTTCTACATAAAGAAAAATGAAAAAGACAGTTGTATGTTTAATATCTGTGCACTTCCAAATGTATTCTAAAATATCTAAGATATTTTTCCCTGAAAAAATGGAAGACTCTTTGTTTGCAATACTTACACAAACAAGAGTAGTGATAAAAGATCTAGCTGTTAGGGACAGGTGATGTAAATCAACATCAAATCAGTCAATTTCACTGACTTCTGAACTGGTTTTAAACTAGTTAGGTTTTTTTAACTGGCTTGACTAAAGAAATCCAGTTCTCTTAAAGTAGCTAACATGAGCATCAAGGTGAATTATTCCAGGTTTAAAAGTGTTTGAATAGTCTTTCTCCATCTATGATGTACATGTGGCCTGAGGGAAAGGGATGAAAAGCTGTAAGATGGAGCACAGCAAGTAAAACCAATAAAAGAAGCAGTATCTGTAGAATCGTATTACATTTATCTTCGAGATCTGTGAAGCCCACGAATCAGTGCAATAGTTGAAAAGTAATGTTAAGCTTAGGCAGACAAAGATGTTCTCTACAAAAAGAAACAGAATAAGTTTTTGATCGACAAGTTTATATGAAAAGCATTTTAGTTTTATTGCCATGGGTGTAGTGAACTTGTCCAGCCATTGGCTTTTTTAAGTTTTTATGACATAGCTGTTCCATAACATGTATCATATGAAATCTTAATAAAAAACATCTTGACATTTTATTAAAAGTTCCATATCTGGCTTTAAAGGAAATTCAGCTTTTCCATTCACAAAAACTTCCTATCAATTTCACTTATCCTTTGTACACTTTTTGCTCTTTTACCACATGTTTACCAGCTCTTTATTTTTATATTGAGTTAACATACAGTCAGCATTTTATCCAAGAAGATCCTGATAAGGAATAAAAATCTCTATCAAGATGCTTTAATCAACACTTAACTGCACACATTTCTGTTTGATCTCAGGAGCTGTGTTTGAAAACACCTTGTTTGGAGAACTCCTGGCAGTGGAGACTGGGAGGATAACAAGTAAAAGTATTTTTATGTCAGAAGATCTGAATGAAAAGAACATTGACACGTTTAAGTGTCTTTTTTATTCTTTTCTTCCTCCTGTTCTTTTTCCCTTTATGGATAAAACTATTTTAAAATTCACCGATACTTCTTGTTCCACTGCCACAGCATTGTTCCCTTGGTATTAAAGAAGACTGATGTTAGCCAAAAAAAAAAAAAAAAAAAAAGCACTCATTAGGAGTTGAAAGGAGATCTGCATGGTGCCAGACAGGGCTGCATCTGTCTAGCATGAGGTTGCTGTGCCATGCTCCATAGCATCTGGCACTGGCCCCTCAGAAAAGGGATGGTGGATTAGATGGATCATGGATGTAATCCACTTTGACAAGATCTATGTTTCTGTGGCTCAAGAAACATAATCCAATTACTCAAAGGAGCTGGCACACCATATTTAAAAACAGTCTCTTTTGTTGTTTGTTGTTAGCTACTTTAAGAGAACACTAACAGCAAGTGGATTGTCTGGGATCCAACAAGGCATTCAGCCTGATTATAGTCTTTGTATGGTTTAGAAACAGAGAAAACTGTGTGGCCCTGCATGTGGCAGGGGGGTTGGAGATTCATGATCCTTGAGGTCCCTTCCAACCCTGGTCATTCTGTGATTTCGTGATTCTGTGTGTGAATGCTCCAGTGTTTGATGGTGCACTGCAAACTGTGTGATTGTAGTGCAAACTGCAGCCTTAGAGCAGACACTGAGAATATCTCTGCCATCTACTGGGATAAGATGTCCAGCTACTTCATCAAATAAAATAGGGGTTGTCAAGCAAGTTTCTGGGAGAAGGGCAAGGTGGTCACTAAGAAGAGAAAGAAAGAATAACAATGTAAGTGCTTCCCTGTTTTCCCTTTAGAATGTCAGAATAAGTAGTGAAGTATCAATCACTACTGGGTCAACCACCAGATCATCAGCTAGTTTAAGCCATATTTTTTTGAATGCTTTAAATCAGCCCTGAATTGGGCCCTTGATTCACTGACTGTTTTTCATCTTAAGTCATGGTACGTAATCTTACAACCCCAAAGTTACTCCCAAGTAGACTTACATATATCCAATTATTTATTATCTCTCTATTCCACATACAAAATACATCATTCAGTTTGTTCTTTCACCTACACTGCCTGCTCTATTCTCACTTTTTCAGGATTAATTCTAAAGAAGGAGTATTTCTCCTACATTTAAATTCCACATTAATCCTCACCTTTATCAGAAAGTTATAAACTTGTAGTCAGTTAAGAATGCCCAGCATAAGAGATGGTTTGAAACTTCCTATATATTTCAAGAGTAAAAGATGCATTATTAAATACAGTGTTATTAACAAGGATTTGCCAACTTAAAATGGTATTTTTTCTCACTTCTGAGGTATCCATTTTTTGTTACAATAAGTAATCACAAGTAAACACAAATAATAAAAATATAACAGTTGTACTGTGAAAAAAATATTTATCATTATTAAACATAGTCTGTAGTTAATTACAGTTTGCACAAGAGAAAAATATAGCTTAAGCAGCAAATCAAATACTTGTTTTTGGATATCCCATACGAGTCATTTAACTAACTGGGTACACATAGTTGATTATTTGCAATGTGTGGATCACAGTACTTGTTTGTTTGTACTCCCTGCAGTAATATCTTGCAATAAGGTGTTAAACTGATCTAACGAGTAGCCAAGGAGACATAGACCAAAGTTGAATCTCAAGGAGTTCATTCTGTATGGAAGAGTTCTTTTCAACCTGCTTTTCAACCTTAAACCATTACACTATAAAGAATAATACAAGATGCTTTCCTCAAGGCTAGGAACATATTGTTTTAAGAACTCAGTTGGGTATTAGCTTCATGTTTTAGATGTAAATTCTTGCTGCTTCCATTAGACACTGAGGCAAACCACTCAAAAATATCCATAGCATCAATCGTTCAGTGCCTAATTCTGTTGGAATAACTCAAAACAGAGGCTGAGATATGCAGATAGCAGAAAGATCTGAGCTCCAGCAAAGTCCAAGCATTTTTGGAGATCTTTCTTCATTCATAAAGTCAAATAAATAAATCTAATAAGGCTACCTGCAGTGGCACCACCTAGCTTTTTCCTACAACATAACCATTATTGTAGATCTTGTTTCTCCATCAGGTTTCATTCTTAAGTTCAGAACAGGATATATCTAGGATATAACCATGATTCCTCAGTGTAAGGAAAAAAAAAAAAAAAGAGAAAAAAAAGAGAAAAAAAAACCTTAACATCCCAATTTGAAGCATCTATTCATTTCTAACTTAATATTCCTCAAAAACTTGGTATTTTATGAATAGACAACATTCAAAGATACCATGCATTCAGGCTTTGCACTGATTTGCTTCTCAAATTTATTTTCATTTATAAGATTGTATTGAAACCAGTTGGGCAGAAAAACATTGTTGGATTTGCGATGCAGCCAGAAAAACTTGATTTACATGAGACAAATCAAAGGCTGAACTATTAATTAGATCTCTCTCTTACTCCCTAGTCTCCTTTTGCAATTATCAGCTTTTCCTGAGCAAGCTGAAGTCATGCCTTCCGGATGCTCATTTTCTGAAGAAGTGCCTTGGCTTGGAAAGTGATAATTCTGCTCCATTCTATATTCTTCAGCCCCCATTCCTTTCTTTTTACACCCGTGTATCTAACTGGAGAACTTAACTTTGAGCTTACAGTCTTGTGTTGATCCATCCAACACGTCAATTCATTCTTGAGAGGCATCTTCAATCATTCTGTACTAATAGTTCTCTAGACAAGACAAAACATAAGAACATACAATTAACTGTGGAAACTTTGACTGTATGTTCTTTAGACTTCCCATAACCCATCTCTTAGTACTGTTAACAAATTCTACAGCAGTACCAATGACAGAAATTTCATGGTGACTGGTAAGGATAATGCAGGTAAAACAGGAGGCATGCTATACAAAAACAAAGTCTCCTGCATATCTGGTATGCTTGTCTTCCCTGATTTTCATTAAAAATGTTGCCTGCAGGATCCTTTCACCACTGGATACTTATAGGGAAGCACAAATAGCAATACAAGTCAGTGGTACTCATATATAATTGCCAAGAAAAGCCAGAGGGCATAGTGCCTATTTAAAACATCATAACACTGTGTATAGTATTAAAGGGAACTATAATCTAAAAAGCTATATACAAACACAGATTTCCTGTCTTAGCATGCTGGGAAAGTCTCCAAGGGAATCCCATCAGGAATAACTTTTGTTATGTTTTAATGCCTCATTCAGTTTGCAAATCCAAGTGATAGAGGTGTTCAAAGGAATCGTTCCATTATAATTCAATAGTCTTTTCTTATCATTAACCGAGATTGCTCCTTTGTTATTCAGCCAATATATCTTATCCCTATTGCCAACCACTGAATCTTCAATGCAAATCCAGTGCTGCATTTATAGTCTAGGTCTAGTAGCTTAAGGTGGCTGCAGGACACAATAAAACAGTTCATGATGTTGTTCACCCTCTTATTTGTCCATGATAAATAATTACATCAACATAAAAAGGCTTTTCAGCCAATGGAATTCCAATGCTTTTTTGGCAAAGTTGTTTTCAACATCTTTACAAAAACTGAATTTCAAAACTGGAATTTGATTTCTCACCAAGACTTCTCAAAGCAATTTTTCAAACAGTTTTTGCAAGAGGCAAACTCGACTAGTCAGACTTATCACTGCTGTACTTCAGGTGTGTGAAAGGCAAGCTGGTAAACAAGTTCATCCAGCAGAAAACTCAGCAGGGTAAAGGTGGGAAATATGCATGCACATATTGGGTTTCTGAACGTGAGCTGTCCCTGTTCTGGACAATTAGTACCTTGTAACAAATCCTCCTCTTTGGACTCACTCAGTCAGTAATAACCATCTCCTAGGGAGGTATAAGGAAGATGCGGAGAGCAAAATGGCTGGAAAAGAGAATTAAAACAGTTAGTGTTGCATTATGCATGCCTGGAAGTTTTGGGTGTCACTTTGGTAAGAAAGAAAACAACAAAGACCTTTACCAAGGTATGAGTATATTTATAAGAACATAAAACAGTGAAAATCTCACCAAGAACTAGAGAGGGCATAACCATGTATTTGATGTCACACCTGTGATTAAGTATATTTTTTCCCCTCCCTCTTCCATTTTTAAAGAAGCAAGGTAGCACAGCTGTATGAGAAAAGGAAAGAAGCAGAGTAATTTAGAGCAGTGTGACTAAATGAACTTGACAGCAATCCAGAGGAGCTGATATGAGCAGGGAGACCAGAGGCTCTGATGGCTGCAGGCTCTGCGGCTGCCGAGGTGAGTTATCTATCAGCCGAACAAGACAGTTTTAATGGATGGTTTATAACGAGTGCACTGCCAAAATTTTGTGGGTGGGACAAGGAAGTGCTTGAGGCGCTAATGCTCTGTTATATCTTCTGTTGGATTCAGCATGAGCAGCAGAGGGCTGGGGGAAGTCGCCAGCCAGGCATGCCCTTCCCCGAGGCTGAGGTCAGACACGCTCACTTAATTATCAGCAGATGAACATGATGAACAGGAGTTGCTCATAAATTCTCGTCTTTGGCCCAGTTCCACTATTAATGTCACCAGTAATCATTTTCCCATTGAGGGAAAAGATTAGTCCACCATAAAGCCCTTCAAAAACCTGTTCTATGTGCATGGCTGTCGTCTGACTGATCGTGGCAAGCAAGCTCTGACTAGGCTTTTAATTCTGAATAGACCAAAGAAGCACCCAAAACAAGCACTGCAAGAACAAGGAGTTTCTGCCACATATATCTTTCAGATCAGACAAGAAC
The DNA here is from genome assembly GCF_951394365.1 of Tetrao urogallus. NCBI lineage: Eukaryota > Metazoa > Chordata > Aves > Galliformes > Phasianidae > Tetrao > Tetrao urogallus. The sequence goes on along the minus strand of NC_136815.1, from coordinate 46,625,613 downwards.
AGACTTACTTCAGACTACACTGTAATCTTCCTTCAGCACAGTGGCTTTTTGTGTTAAATGCAGTTTTATATTTTGCTTTCTGTGCTAATGAAATACAGCAGCTGAGTACATATTTTAGTGAGAACAATGTTCAAATAATACTAACACTTTTTTTCCTCTTTAAAAGATACATGTTGTTGTAGTGATGACATTTCAATAATACACTTATTGTGAAAGCTACAAAAGTCACTGGTGTGCATTTCTGCTGTAGTGGCCTAACTTTTGAGTCTGTAACAATTTTTGTTTTATATCAAGTATAAAAAGTTGCCTAAAACAGAACACACTTTCTCCCTATTCACAGTATCTGTGAACCTGCTAGTTTTTTCCTGGTTTATAAAGAGAGATTATTTCACACCAAATCCCAGTCAGTTATTATTTTTATAGTCTCTTTGCAGCCTTCTGAAGATAGGGAGATAACTAATTTATTATCTTCTTACCCCCTCAGGAAAAAAAAAAAAAAAAGAAAAGAAAGAAAAAAAGAAAGGTCCATTTTACTCCCTAAACTGTTTTCCAGCAACATTCTTTGCAGCAGCTACCAGTTACAGTTATTCCTATACCATGTAATTTCCATAGCAACAGTGCTTAACGTGAGGAACAAGGCCTTAATTGGCTGAACGTTCTACAATAGATTACAAATGTTTAAAGAAAGGAAGAAACCTGTTGCAAGTAATTTTCTAAATCTGTAAATCATCCTCAAAACTTCATTAAATTTTTCCAGGAAAGTACACGACATGCAGAAAGTGTCCCTGTTATAGCAGGAAACACAGGCTGTATGCATTTTTGCTCACATTAATTTATAATACATTTCATTTTCAGAATGGCTTCTGCAGCACTCTATCTATTTACATGATCACATTTTTTTAAAAAGCCAGTTTGTATTAACAAAGATTATTTCTTGCTCACAACTAACTTTGAAAGAAATCAGTACTAATATTAATACACCAGAGCAAAATTTCAGCTTCTGAAGGCATTCTTGCCATTCACATTATGGTTATTTCAATTAAAATAAATAAATAAATAAATAAATAAATAAATAAAGGACTTCTTACACCAGTAGGCCTTCTAACATTGTCATGAGGGACCCACAGTTTCAGCTTTTCAGCAATATGTGAGCAGGGCCACCACAGTGCATGCTTGGTCCAGCTAGGAAAGTAAAATGATTACATAGCAACTTTACTCATTTCTAGGAATATCAGCAGTAAAGCACATAATTCCACTTTCTTGGTAATTGTCATGGCATTTTTACATAGCTTGAAGGCTCAGAGACTTCTTTTCCTCTGTAGATGAGCAGGCCATGCATTAGGACTTAGCAGGAACGTGATACAGCAGGAAGAGTTGTTAATGCGGCCAGCAGAAGCGTGTTGCAACTGAAAAAGTGAGGCTGAATTGTAACTTCAGTAATGAATTGTCATTATTTCCACTGCTGAAATCTCTGAACTGGTTATTTGTCTTTACTACTGCTATTCTACTTAACATGTGTATACCTTTCTTTGATTCCCCAAAGTGTGACTGTTACTACATGTTGAGGGCTTTTCTCAGGAATCTAATTTCCCTTGTTTTTTCCCTATTCCTGATACAATCCACTGACTTGTTTCCACCTGTGATCTCAGAGGGAGCAGACAAGCTACTCCCGTCCTCAGAGCCACGAGATATAGGAAGAGTCACGACGACCTCGTTTGGGTATCACAAGTTGCTCCTCTAGAAGCTTGCTTATAGAACAGGCTGTTCTTCAGCCATTTACATCATCACAAGAGGTAGCAGAGGTGAATAGGAAACTTCTTACTCTCAGTACACACCCACACAGGGCAAGAAACATCTCTTAAGCAAACATGACTCAGAAGGCCAAGAAATAAAAAATACTATACTATTTCATTGCATAAAGCAGTAGCACAGGGGCAATATTTATTCACTCCTCAAATTAGAGTCATATTAGGTTTTATGGTGAAATACAAGCAAAATAAGTTTTTCCTCTTACTGTTCTGTAGTGGAGTCAAGAACCTGAGAACTTGTTAGAGAGGAGCCAGAAAAGCACCTTTTCTGAGCAATCTGAAGGAGATGCATGTGCAAATCTTCTTATTATAATAAGATTGGTGCATGTACTTAGTACATACAGCCATGCAGAGACCCGAGGTTTGGCTTCCAAGAACGTTGGATAGCCTCTTACAGCAAACACTAGAAACTAAAACTGCTAAAGTGGAAAGCAAGCAGAACAAAATTAAAAGAAGTCATTGCCAGTGGGTTTCAACAATGAATATAAGACTTGGCTGTGACAGCTCTGACTTTAAAGCTACATCTATAGGTTTTTTTATATTGTACCTCGCAGGCTCTCCACTTTCATTCGCAATGAGTTACATTATCTTGATTCATCTGCCACCTGTAACCATTCTTATCTCTAGGGTGCATTTTTGTTCCTTTGTCATGGTTCTATGTTTTTGTTTTTGGTCTTGTTTTTTTATGGTTTCGGTATTCCACATCAAAACATCATGTAGTGTACGGGGCATTAAAGTGTTAATGCCCCAACCCCAGGTACCTATCCCTGTACATTACAGCAGTCACGGGATCTGATCCTTCCGGGTGGGGGGGGCGCTCTTCTTGCTGCCTTGCAGTGGGTGCTGGAGGGTGCTTTCCTAGCCGTTCCAAGCTTTTCAGGTTTGACTCGATTCTGGGAACTCTCTCTCTCTCATCTTGTCTGATTTATTAATCTCAATTTCAATTAAATTGTATATATTGTGTTATCTTGTATTCCAATATTATAGTAAAATAAGTTTTCCTCCATAGATTGTTGCTGCTGCTCTTTTCCTCCCTTCCTTCCTTCCTTCCCATTTTTGTGGGACTGGGGTGGGGGGGGAGGGCAGAGGCCTGTCGCCCCTGTCACGGACATAGATTGATCTGGTCAACTCCGTGACAGATTTTTGGCGCCCAATGTGGGGCTCGCTGTTTTTTAGCTTTTAGAACGAATCTCTTTTTCTCTCTGCTCTTAGAGAGCTTCGTTAGGGAGTATTATCAGTAGTTCAGGTTTCTGTGCTGGAAAACCTGACCTTGAAAGATTAGGCGTACTGCCAGTGTTGTGGGATATTTGTAAACTTTGAGCACTACTTAGTCTGGGTCGTGCCTTTTTTTCTTTTTTTTTTTTCCCTCCAGCACAATCCTTTCTATAAAGTTAACCAAATACCCATAAAACTACCTCTTAAAAAACACAGAAACCCTCAATAGCAACCATTCAAACCAGTACCATTCTCTTTACATTTGTCTAACCTGACTGCTACAATATGTTTATTTTACGAAAGGAGATGCTTGGCTTGCGGATGTCTAGTCAATGCCTACATCAATAGAAAAATGCTTTCTCTAAACTCTGACATTTGGATTTCAAATACCAAGATGTTCAAAATTCAGTATTAATGTTCATGTATTTCTGTCACGTAATCCTTTGTCCAACAAAACAGCTGCTAGTCCCATTACAGGACTACGAAGATGTCATGGTTTTACGTTTTTTGGTTTTCAGTATTCCATATAATAATATCACTTAGTGCACTGAGAGTTAAAGTGTTAATGCCCCAATTCCAGGTACCTACCCCTATACATTACGGAAGTTATGGGATCTGGCCCTTACAGGTGGGGCAGTCTCTCTTACTGCCTTGCAGTGGGTGCTGGAGGGTGCTTTCCTAGCCATTCCAAGCTTTTCAGGTCTCAGGAACTCTCTCTCCCTCCTATCTTATTTGATTTATTAGTCTCAGTTTCAGTATACTTGGAACCGTTTACCCCAGGGGTGGAAACACAGCCTGATCATTTGCCACGGGTTGATCCAAACTGTATTGGAACAGGGCAGTGCTCCTGAGCACCTGCAGTACATTGATGATATTGCTGTGTGGGGCGATACAGCAGAAGAAGTCTTCAACAAAGGAGAGCGAATAATCCAAATTCTTCTGAAAGGAGAATCAAGCCAATTTGCAGAGGTAAAAGATGTCCAACTGGCCTTAGACTTTACTGAACGGGAAAGGTGGCCAATGCTTTATCTTTATACTAACTCATGGATGGTGGCAAATGCCTTATGGGGATGGTTACAGCAGTGGGAGCAAAATAACTGGCCTATTTGGGCCGCTGAACTGTGGAAAGACATTGTTACCCAAATAAAGGATATGGTTGTAAAGGCGCGCCATGTAGATGCTCATGTGCCCAAGAGTCGGGCTACAGAAGATCAGCAAAATAACCATCAGATACAGCTGCCAAAATTGAGATGGCTCAAATAGACCTGGACTGGCAGAACAAGGGTGAATTATTTCTACCTTGGTGGGCCCATGAGACCTCGGGCCATCAAGGAAGAGATGCAACGTATAAGTGGGCTAGAGACTGAGGGGCGGATTTAACTACAGATGCTACTGCACAGGTTATTCATGACTGTGAAACATGTGCCATAATCAAACAAGCCAAGAGGATGAAACCTCTCTGGGAAGAAGGGTGATGGCAGAAGTATAAATATGGGAGGGCGTGGCAAGTTGGTTATATCACCTTGCCATGATCTCGCAGTGGTAAGTATTATGTGCTTGCCATGGTGGAGGCAACCACTGAGTGGCTTAAAACATATGCAGTACCCCATCTACCACCCAAAACACCATATTAGGTCCTGACAAACAAGTCCTATGGCAACATGACACCCCAGAAAGAATTGAGTCAGATAATGAGACTCAATTCAAAAATTCTCATGTAACTACTTGGGCCAAAGATCATGGCATTGAGTGGATTTACCATATTCCCTACTGTGCACCAGCCTCTAGTAAAACTGAATGATAAAAAGTGTAGTTAAATCTATGCTGAAATCAGTGGGTGGCGGAACATTTAAGCACTGGGAGAAGCTTTTGGCAGAAGCCACCTGGCTAGTCAATACCAGAGGATCTATCAGTCATGATGATCCTACCCAATTGTCATGGTTTTATGTTTTTGTTTATGGGTTTCAGTATTCCACATCAAAACATCATGTAGTGTACGGGGCATTAAAGTGTTAATGCCCCAATTCCAGGTACCTATCCCTGTACATTACAGAAGTCACGGGATGTTTGCCTAGCTGTTCCAAGCTTTTCAGGTTTGAATCGGTCCCGGGAACTCTCTTTCTCTCATCTTGTCTGATTTATTAGTCTCAATTTCAATTAAATTGTATTATATTGTGTTATTTTGTATTCCGATATCATAGTAAAATAAGTTTTTCTCCATAGATTGTTGCCGCTGTTCTTTTCCTCCCTTCCTTCCTTCCCATTTTGTGGGACTGGGGGGGGGAGGGGGGAGGGGGAAGGGCAGAGGCCTACTGCCCCCCTGTCACAGGCGTAGATTGAGGGAGATAAAGTCCCTGTAGTACATGTAAAGAGCATGTTGGGAAAAGCAGTTTGGGTTCTTCCAGCTTCTGGAAAGGGCGAACCTCTCTGTGGTACTGTTTTTTGCCCAGGGACCTGGGTCCACTTGGTGGGTAATGCACAAAAACGGGGATGTTCAATGTGTACCGCAAGGAAACTTATTCTATGTATATATGTATATAGATGTGTGTGTAATGCATTTTAATCATTGTTTGTTTGTATATATATATATATATATATGTTAAGCATGATGTAGTGATGTAGAATAAGGGGTGGAATGTCATGGTTTTGTGATTTTTGGTTTTTGGTATTCCACATCATAACATCACATCACACTGGGAGTTAAAGTGTTAATGCCCCAATCCCAGTACATTGCATTACGGAATTATGTACATTACGGAAGTCACAGCATCTGGCCCTTCCGAGTGGGGCAGTCTCTCTTACTGCCTTGCAGTGGATGCTGGAGGGTGCTTTCCTAGCCATTCCAAGCTTTTCAGGTTTGACTCAATCTCAGAAACTCTCTCTCTCTCCTATCCTATTTGATTGATTATTTTTTGAGTCTCAATTTCAATTAGGTTGTATTAATTGTGTTATCTGGCATTCCCATATCACAGTTAGTAAAATAAGTTTTCCTCCATAAATCACTGCCATTGTTTTTCTTCCTTCCTTGAGTCCAGCTCCCATCTCCATATCCGTTTTCCCTTTCCCATTTTGTGGGTCCAGGGGGGGCCCAGGGGCCTACTGCCCCCCTGTCACAGGCATAGATTGATCTAGTTAACTCCGTGACATAGGAGTATTCTCTTTTATCATATTTTTTAGTAATTATTTGATATTCCAGTGCATCTTAAAAAGCCACCTGACTGAATCAAATAAGTTTCTTTCACTTTCTCTGTGTGATGCTCTATGTGCTGTCAGGTCCCAAATAGCTCCTCTTACATGGCTCTATATGTATATGCACTTAGATGGGGCTCTTGAACCACAAGAATGCAATGAGAGTGCAGACACTGTTATTTTGGAGAGACATTCTTGATCTCTGATGATTGTGAGGAGGGTCAGGGTGTGGTTAGGTTAAGGCAGAGAGCACAACAGTATATATAGGATGACAGGGAACAGACAAGAAAAGAGAGCAGTCTACTTGGGGAGCACATCTTCTCTCTGCCCGCCCTGACAGTTCATCAGGAAAGGAGCAAGAGAGATGTAGGAGGATCGCTTTTCCAAGAATCTCCTGAGCAGGTCTGCCATGGAGGCCTATGCTGACATCAGCTCATGGTCAGAGAGAAATTGTCAGCATGACAAAAAGCTGAAAATTAGAACGAGATTAGGGAAAAAGAGGAGAAGCCTGAAATAGCATACAGACAAGTGAAACTGCACACGGACAAAGCAGTAAAGAAAATATTTGTTATGTAATATGACGGAGCTCCTTAGACTTCTCTCTCTGTGAAGATCAGTAATATATTGAAGACAGAAAATAGGATTCACATCAAAACATCTTCCATTTTTCTTGTTTTTTTTTAAAACCAAAATCTTTTCTACTTCTTACCTACTGCACAGTAAATGAGTTCCCTAAAGACACAGGAGGGAAAGAACAAAGAAATAACCATAGCCAAGCAAATGGTATGAACTATTATTGATATTTTATAAAGGAAAAGAAACACTTAAGGTAGAGATCCTTTGTTACTGGTTTTCAGGAAAAGAGAAAAAAGAAAGAAAGAAAGAAAGAAAAATCAGTCTGAACCAGAACAAGTTTTCTATCATTTTATTCAACTGGCTCAGTTAAGTTTTTCAGGTTTCAGCTCAAGAAATGTGAAATAAGTTATTTTGTCCAATGCATATGTGGACATGCCCAAACATACCCCATTTGTATGCCTGGTGTACCTACATGTGGCACCACAACACTGGTAACTGAATAGCTATAAAATGCAGACTCAGGGCTTGCAACCTAAATAGAAAAGACAAAAAATGAAGGGAATGGGCTTTCTCTTGGAAAATTCCCTGAGCAAAAAGCAGATGAAAGCTAGGAGCTGATTGGTAAGAAGTATCTTTGCTTGACCTCTTCATATTCTTCTGTAAGCACTCTTCTCTGCACTAAAGACAGGATATGGACTACATGGACCTTTGGTTCAATCCAGCACAGCCATTCTCTTCCAATGATCTAATTCCTCTTTCCATCTCTGTTTCTGACTGTTTCTGGCTCTTTAATGCTAACCAGTAGAAACTAGAAGGAAACTAGATGTTTAGGAATTCTGTCCTCTCTTACTGCTTTAGTTCAGATGACTACATTTGAAAATTTTGGCCTGAACATTTTACATTAGTAGACTGCTGGTAAGGATTCAGGTTGCCAGTGCATGAAAGTCAGTATCTATGGTTTAGTCATGTGATGAAAAAAATGAAGTAGCACAGTGCATGCACATTACAATATACTTACTGATTTTCAAAGTTCAGCACATTTCAGCCATATAAAAATTGTGATTTTTAACAAATGGCCAGGGAGTGAGTAGTGAGCTCTTCCTGGCAAGAGAGCCAAGTGCATTGATGTTATTGTTGAGAGGTGAGTTTGTTACCTGCAGGAGTTCTGAAAACTTTTTTTTTCACTTCGTAATTCACTTTTTTGACGTTACTGTGTGATTTAGTTGGTGTTCTCACCTTTTAGTTTCTGCTGGAATCCCTTACCACAAGCTATTGCTTTCAAGCAATGAGTGAGCTGAGAAGTGGTAGCAAGATAGCTGTGTTCAGTAGCATATTGTGCTTGTCCATCTCTGCTCCCTTTGACACTGGAGAATGTTTTGTCATTGACAATAGCAGAGCAATTTGGTTCACTGCATACTCTCTGAATGGGACTGTCCTCATCATTTCTCATCCCAGCCTACATCTCCCTCTGGCTGGACCAACAGTAAAATACTCTGTAAAATCCCAGTTCCCTGCAATACCCCAGGCTGTCCTGTCCTGCCTCCAAGGGACTGGCAGCTCCCGCTTCACGCTACTGCTTTTCTCTGCTCCCAGCACAGTGGGATTCAATTCTGCACACCAAGGGCTGCTCAGATCAGAGAAGGAATCCTTCACCAAGCCAGGTAGAAAACTCTCAAATTTCCTTTCCAACCAAAGCCTTGGACTCACCAAATCGTCAGCTGCTTGTTGACATTCCTCTCAAGAATATGTAAGGTTTTTAACACATAATGATACAATTAGTTCTCAGTAGATCATCCTATCACCATTACCTGTTTTCTATATCTGTGCTTCTCTCTACACTTTCCTTCCTTAATACCTTTTAAAAAGTCTGAGAACAATAATAAATAGCTAAAGGTCACCACTTTCACCTCAGCAGAACCAAGTGCGCAAACTTGAAGAGAATGTATCTGAGAAAAAAAAAGTAAGAATTTCAAGTAAAGATCTCTCATTCCTTTGTTGTTGCTTTCCGAAGAAATTTTATTAGAATAAACCGAGTTGTAAGGCATGGCCTTGGGGGTGGAGCATTGAAGGTAAGGCTGTGCAACTATTTCTTGGTGCTGGATAAGGGCGATATTAAATAAGACTAATGAGCTTGAGTGAGTCAAATGACCTTTCCTCATTTGCTACAAACAGCTTTGTTCCTATGATTCAGTTGGTTGCTCAGTAAAGGTTGTGCAGCTCATTTGCTGTATATTTTTTACTCCAGAAATTAATAAATGAGGCCACAGTGTTCTGTATCTATTTGGTGGCCCACTGGTATGCAACTTTAGCTACCTAAGTATTTGGATGAGGGCTTGCATTTCCAAAGCCACTGAGTGACACTATAAAGAGTGATAAAGCCATTTGGGAGTGTCAAGCACACCTTCGAACAGCTTGTTCCACAGGTCATTGTGTGCCCCCAGCACCCCATTTTCAAAAGAAAAATGTTGTATAGCAATACACTGCTAAATAATACAGTAACTGGCTTTCACAGAGTTGTGTGTTTTTTTCAATGTTGTATTTATTTATTTCTATAAAACATGTTGCAAACAGGAAGAAAAGGTATATATTTATGCTCTGAATGTGTGAATTGAATGTGACTGACTTAAAAAATCATCCCAAAAAATTAGGAGATGGAAAAGATTTCTAACAAGTTGCTAATCTGTCTCCACTTCCCCCAGGACAGAGAAAATGCCTACATTTTCATCTAATATTTTATTTCAAAGTACAGTTCAATGTTCTTCATCATATGTAAATGTCATTTTTGTGTGTCTTGAGGAGAAGGAAAAGAATGAGGTCGTATGTTTTTGTACGTAATTTCTCTTTTAACAAGTTTTGCTTTGTGCTATCCTCCAAGTGCACTTCTCAACACCTTAGCATCCTGATTCTTCAATCTCTGTTCCAGCTGCCATCTGCCCTACACTTACAGATGTCCTTTCGCTAGAAAGGAGAATAGGATATGTGAAGGATAGGGAAGATATCCATGAAAGTCCTACCTTTGCAAAAAAAAAAAAAACTGGGCTCCAGTGGTTCTGAAGTTTCATCCTGTTTAGATGCAGCTATTCTCAGAGGATTGTGATGAAGAGAAGGGATTTGACGTCTGAGAAGGTTTGACAAGCTGTAATTGCTTTCTAATCCCTTAACAATACATACTTAAAATTATGCATATGTTTAAGTCCTTTGCTAGATTGGGGCTACAGTTCAGAATAAAGCAAATGGCTCAGAAGGATGTCTCTATAGATGAGGACATTAACCTACGTAAGCTAGAATAGTCATGCCTCAAGACCTAATAGTGCACAACTGTCTCCTCTATTCCTTACTGTTTCCGATCCAAAATTTAAAACCTACTCTCAGGAGGCCTTTTTTTTGCCCTAAAATGGCTTCTCTTATAAATAATACCAGAAATCCCTGCCATACCATGTATATGCTACAGTGATACATATCTTTTGTTTCCCTTCCCTTGGTTACCAGTACTGGCTTTTACTTTCAGTAATGCTGCTCTCTCCTTCAGATGACAGTGATGTAAATGGATATATGCCCTAAAAGAGTAAATAATAGTACTGACACATAGCATCTGATTGACAGAAACTTTTTAAGTTCTGTCATATGGCTGGCATGTCACTTCATGATCAAATTCTTCTCCTGCCAGTTAAAATTACCTTGATGCCTCATGTGAATTTTAGCCTCTCCATTGGACTACAGCTTTATTTACCAAATATACTATGCATTTCATACGTTTAAGAAGATCATACTGGGAAATCTCCATGCTTGCTTGACTTCTCTCATATTTGTGTCAGATCTACCTTCAGAATAACACACTTCTACTGGTCCACAGGCTCATCTGCAAGTCATATGGAAACAAGCAGAGTGGGAGCAGCTCAACACACATTAGAATCAAGGCCCTTCAGAATTTTTATTGATAGAAAATACCCACCAGCTTCTAGAGGCACTGTTTGTTACTTAAGTGCATGTCTAAATGCAGAATCCTGACGTGAACCTGCTGAAGATATTTAGAGAAACTTCCTCGCAATATCATCATATCTCAACCAGGTCAAGGAAGATGTAACTTCAGAAAATCTACAGGTCAGTGTGGAAGAAAGCAGCAAGGAGAAAAAAGAAGCATTCCTGCCCAAGGAAAACATGCTCCCCCCTACAGATTTGAAGAACTGTACCCCCCCTTCCCTCTCACATTAATTTTGAGAGGCACATCACAGCTCAACAGTCACCACTGGAGAGATGGAAAGAAAGCAAGAGGCAAAGAGGCATTTGCAGATATGCATGAAGCAATGGAGGGCTGGTAGAGTTTGAAAACAAACTGTTGCAGAGGGAGTTCCCATTGCCAAAACATCCATGTTGAGACTGAGAGGGGTGAGAAGGTCAATGCCACACATGGCAAGAAGGCAGCGCTGTAGAAGGCAATGTCTGAACAAACTGAAGGAATAAGGGGATGGCAGTGATGTGGTGGCTATAGTTTGCATATTAGAGAAAGTAGACAGCTCTGATCAGAAAACACAGTATTTAGAGTGCTGGAATTGATAATATCAAAAGAAGAAAAACAAATCAGAGTTGAAAGGAGACAAAGGGATCATTTTAGTATTGGACAAAGAAAAGCACTGATCAGTACACAGCACTGAGCATAGGTAGACCACCAGATGGGATATCACAGAACTAAAATGATATTCCTATTTATTTCTGCTCACTGTAGAAATACCATATATTCGTTAAGTTGCTTCTTAATCTCATTCGCTTATTATTTTTCCATCTAATTACAAGATATGAAAATTTGAATTAGTAGAATATTTATGCATTACAGATTTATTTATTCAAGGTTTGCTACAGCAAGCTGCAAAGGAATTATTCAAAAAATTCGAAGTGAAACATTGATTAAGGATTCCTTGGGAAATAAAGTCATGACTTAAGGGAACAAAATCCACTTTGGGGAATCTCTCAAGAGCATTCAGTCATCAAATTTATTAAAATCTGACTCAGATTCAATAAAGCTTTTTTGAAATGAGCACACCTGTTCTGGAGCAGAAAATTTTGAAGATTGTTCCGCTTACAAGGAATTCTGGCAAATGCCCTATATTTAATATTTCTCCCATTTTGGCATACTGATATAAAAAGTAACACCATTACTTCTCAGAATTTTATGTTTCTTCTGCTGCTGATTACTCAAATGAAGTCACCCTTCTCTGTAATGGCAATAATTTTCTAGAACTATATTTGATGCTATGAATAACAGGTAATTAGTCACAGAAGATGATCAACTCTCAAAAAGCAAAGTGTTTTCATTCAGAGACTCCTCTCTGAGGAAAGAATGACAATAGAAGATATAAGTAGATAGACATATGTATCCTTTCATTATGAAAAGTATGTGTGATGTTCTGGAGACATCCATTTGTATGAGCCATACAGTATTCAAAAACTGACTAACTCTTTTAAGGAATAATTAGCAAAACATGAGGAAATATGATAATAAAATAATTAATTTATAAACATCAGTTTTTATCAGCTTCAACACATGAAACATATGAGAAACAAATGATAGAAGAAAAGAAATAGTACAATACTATTTTTCAGATAAAAGCATGCTTTATTTACACAAAGAATGGAGAAATCTCAAACCACTCTCGGAAAACATTCATGTTAATAACATTTATCCTTAAGAGGTGGAGAAGATTATTAAAAAACATGGAAACCTGCCACTAGAAATGTTATCTTTTGTGGCAGCCCAGCCACATCCCTCCCTGTTCCTTGCAGGCCACTGGCCCATGGTCAGTCATTGTCCATATCATCTGAGTGTCATCATTCTCCCACTTCAGATAGTAAGTGCAAAGTAGTCTAGCACCTAACACACCACACACCTGCACATGCAGCCCAGTCCCTCTCAACAGATTCTATTACCTAAGGCAACAGTGGAGCACTCTTCCAAGTAAGAGATTTAATTTCCATTTTAACCAGTGTAAGTGTAAGACTTCCACCGACAAAATTCTTCCCCTCCCCAGGCTGACTCCTGCAGACATTCTCAGTACAACCATCTGGTAAGTGGGTTTTTCTTTATCTTTTTGGGAGCTTTCTAACCCTCTCCCAACAGGTGGTGTCAGGGAATCTGTCCTATCACAATTACCCCTAATTACCTCTCTTCTCATCTAGTCCAAGTTAATTACGGAGAATTATTCTTTTGAAATGCAATACCCATGTGAAAAAATGTTGCAGGATCAGGTCAAAGCTTGAGACATCAAAAAGCAAAACAGATCTGTACTGCATGAGGGCTATAACAATTCTTTGAAACAATAAGCACTTTACAGAGAAATAGATGCTTTACCTTCCTGGTTGAGATAGTAAGAAAGCTCTACTGAAGTCAAAGCAGTAAATATTTTTTGAAATTCTAATAAGTACTTCCACAGCAAGTTTTACAAATTGATTTCATTTTCTAGAACACTGCAGGCTATTGAGTTTGTTGTTTTTGAGTAAAAAAGAGTTAAGTGTGACAGTACTACAGAACCTCCGTTATAATACTGACAGTGATGGTTTGACTCCACTGCACTCCTCGTATTGTGGACAAATACTGAGTTGTTTGCTTGCCTGTTCTGTGCTGAAAGTGCATCTGAGATTTGCAAATATAAAGGGCCTAAATCCTCTCCCAGTGAAATCACCATTGACTTTCACAGTCACAAGAGAAGTCTTCATAAAAAGATTTTTAAAAAACCTCTTTATGAAACCTCTTCTGCATTCTTGAAAGCTATCCAGTTATTTCCCAATCCCAGACTGCATAACAACAAGCATAAGTGTTATCTCATCTTACAAAACAGCTCCTTTTTCATGGATTAGTGGGCATGGGGGTGACAGATTGATAGCTGGACTAGATGATCTTAGAGGTCTTTTTCAACTTTAATCATTGTATGATTCTTTTTTTTTTTTTTTTTTTAAGTGCAGAGCTACATACCAAATACTATTTCTGATACCACATGGCAAAGTGAATTTGGATTTTGACCAATAACAACTGGTCAACCTGACAGATGCAGGTCTCCTTTAAAGGTATTAGCTCATCTAAACAATGAAATGCAATCCATCAGAAGCTAAACTAATACTATTGAATTCACATATGACATAAAATACAGATAACTAGGTATCATTTTAACAATGTGGGTGAATGGAACCATTATCACGTAGATCAAATTATCCTGTATTTGCATTCTTTGTTAAATCACATCTAACTCGGTCTGATGTAGAAGAGAGATGTTCCTTCCATTAATTAATTATTTTGCAGAGCTTTCTCTTCTGCCACATGTCCTGCTGACCCACACAAATTGAGGGATTCCCACACTCCTGATTCAGCACAGCTACTAATTAGATGCGAGCGGTGGATTTCTCAATGTGCAATCATCTCTATGATCCCTGCCCACCTAGGGGAACTGCAGTCCCAAGTCTCCTCAAACCTTAACGTGGGATGCCAAAGAGGATTCTAATCTGCCACTTTATCCAGCCTTGCTGTCATAAAAAGGGGCTGTGCTTGTGACAGTGTTATAAAGTGCTACAGAAGAAAGAAAAAACCAACTTTTGCAAAGTCTAGTCCAGGACAACTGGTGAATACTAGAAATCTGCTTCTATAAACCTATCAGTTCTGTTGTACTGGTTTTATTTACTACTACTTCCTTTCCTATACTAGAAAAAATATCTCTGAATTTTGGTTATCCTTCTATCATCGCTAGCAACAACAGAATTTTTGGTCTTATTAATTTCTGAAGAAATGTTGTGGAGAAGCCATAGGAGAGAACTCTAAGCAAACTGCTATTGGTTTGCCTGGCCACATTAGAACATAAATCAATTATTTCTCTTATGGAAGAGGTCTCAGAGGACAAAATAATGCAAGATCTGAATGGCATCTTGGCTGGTTTATCTGTATCTTTGACAGCTGACAGGAAAATTGAAAATTTCGTTTAAGGAAAGAAAGGATTCACTCAGTTCATCCACAGTGATAATTTTCCTCTAGCCACCTCACATGACGGAGGCCACTTCTGCAAGAATCTCTAAACTTTCCAGACAGTGCATCATGCAGCTCTAGAAAAATGGAATTACAGAATGATTGAGGTTGAAAAGGACTTCTGAGGGTGATCTGATCCAACTTTTGCTTAATAAAACTGCGCTATCCAAATTGACTGTAAGCACCAGATTTTCTAATTAAAATTTTTGTAAAAAAAAAAAAAAATTAAAGTTAAAAATAAACAAGCTTTAAGTTATTCTTCAGTTTCTGGAAAGATTTTTCAAGGCAGCAGGAGTAATAGTGGAACATTTTGGGAAGAGATAGGGGCGGCAAGGGGACATACAATGGAGCTTCCCCAGACCTGAGAGAGGATTAACCTAAGTATCCCCATGGTAGGAATACTGAACTAAAGAGCATTAGCAAGCTGTACCCAAGCTTTTGCTGCCAGCTCTTCTAAGATGCTACAGACATAAGTGATAAGACTAAATTACCTTTTATCAGCTTATGTTGCAAAGTTCAGGGAAGGTATCAGGGTGACTGGAGGCTTTTGAGAGCTATACGACCCAGTGCTAAAGTAGAACATTGCAAATACAGCGAGGAGAATATTTCTCTCATCTGAACCTAATGAATTCACTGATCACATTGCAGTAATTTTCTTTCAAGATATTGGTAGAAAAAATGGATACCTTGGGAGCCAAAACTGCCTGTGAAACCTAGAACTTCTGCTGTTTATTGGTATGTGTGGGAAAGTTGTTTTCCTGGATGCATTTACTTGCTGGCTTTAAATTCTTATGTTTACCTGGGGACTGTAAAATGGTAAATTGTCATTAACTCATCTTCCTGATGCACCTAAGATTGAAACTAATGTCTTTCAGGTGGGTGCTATTAAATTAGCCCACTGTAACCTGACAGGCATCCTCTCAGAAAAATGTGTTGCTTTCACTGGCTAGGGAATCTTTTTTCTGCTTCTGGATAGAAAGTTAATGACAAGTAGTCAAACTGTTTTCAATGTGTGGATTTGTGAGGACGGGAAATAAGAAGGAAATGGTTTGTCCCCCTTCATCATTACTACAATTTGTGTTTGAGTGGGGCTTACACTGTGCTAAGAGGTAAAGAGAAGAATGAGTGATTAGAAGAGTCTGCTGTCTCTGCAGGCAAGCAGAGGGAGATAGAAATATTAACACTGCCCTGCAGAACAAAGAGTTAGTCTGCCATTTAAACTGTGAGAAACACAAGGCCTAAGTGAGGACTGAGTCTGGTTCTGGGACTCTACAGTCTTAACTATAGGATCATGTCTTTGTACTTCTCGCCTTTTCTTCTTCATGTACAGATTGTCAGTTTTGATTGGTGTTTCTTTTCTGGATTTGTTGAGGAGTAAAAGTTTTTATGGCAATGCCAATATTTATGTTCATAAAATGGCAAACTTCCTTCCAATGTCCAAGTGCCACTCCGGAAAACCTGGATACCTCAGAACCACAGATGCTGCAGGTACATATTTCCACAGTGGAAACATAACTGATTAAAGAAGTAGCAGCTGGACATATCTTAATTTGAAAAAACATATATATATGAAGAGTTATGATACTTCACTGTATTAGAAGAGACTGAAACACTGCTGAACTGAACTTTCTTCTCAAACCATTTGGCATACAGAAGAGTCCATGAGATTGTTCTGTATTTCAGTGTCGTATACCAAGTATTGGCAAAGAACAATGTCACTTTATACTGTGAGGTGCTCCTTTGTCCACACTAAGATAAATATTCAGATTTTCAGTAGAACTGACTGTCTATGCAAGTCTGATAGGAGTATTTTAGTTCTGCACACACCACAGACAAGGAAGCAAGCATCTGCCAAACAGGGATTTGAAACAAGATTATCACACCTTATCTCAAGAGATTGGAATTATTATGGAAATGGCAATCAGGCTCTGGAACACTTTTCTAAAGAAAAAAAGAGTTCTAAGGAACTGAAAAGGAAATACAAAATCCACACAGACAATATAAGTTATCTTTCATCCTTTGAATCCTTTGAACTCTACTCCACGAAAATAAGAAATTTCCTCAGTGAAAGCTCTTCTTCCCAAAGAGTAAGAAAAGAAGAACTCTGACAATCACTTGAGCTAACACCATTTTTTTCATAGTATCCATGCACAAGTGAAACCCTCACTACAGGCATTCTAACAACTCTGGGAAGTCTGACTGTATGCGTGTATATGTATAAAGCAGGTTGATAAAACATTTTACATATTAAGTGTGCAAAAGATATTAACCCTCATTTGATATGAAATGCTCATTCGCTAGGCAATGTTCCCATTAGTTCATTTTTGCTCTGAGAAAAGCAGCTATTACACTGAAAGTGGGGATTTCTTTCAGTGTTTTATTATGATCTGTTCCATTACTAAGCTTTGCTTGATGTGGCCCAGCAAACTTTGTTATGTTACATCTTTGGTAACCCATATCATTAAGGTACTTCTGTTCTGGTTTTGTTCATGTGTTTAATAACAAAGCACCTTGGAGACATCTAGGTAAAGGTAATGGTAGGTTTTGGTTCTGAATATTTTAACAAACAAATAATACAGCCTTATTAGCAAGTCTTATCTTGCTAATTTGAACTAATGAAAACTGGGATGCCTTCTGGGAATTAGTTTTTTGCAAATTGCAAAGTGAACAAGCAAAAAAAGCCACACTAGTGCTTCATATAAAAAAAAAAAAAAGAAAAAACCACAAAGGTAATCATGAAGGCAAATAAGGAGACATACACACATATGTTCTTCTTACTAAGAAAATTACAGAAAAAAAAGAAAAAGGCAAAGGAAGCACTATAGTTATCAATAGAGTAAGCAAAAAACAGCAACACTTAAAAGTGTTCATTCAGTCTGTCAACCTTCAGACCACACCACATGAAGCAAGCAGAGCTAGGAGGTGCAGGGTGAAAGTTCAAGAAGTCAAAACAAGTAAAACTCCTGATGGATCCAATCGAAAACAAGTGAACAACAATAGCAAAAAACTGTACTGTTTCAAAGAGACACTGACATGCAGAATCAAACTCTGTAGCCCAAGTAAGATTACAAAGTAAGTATGGTTTATTCAGTGCTGCGCAGACACCGGGTGCAAGGGGATAGATCCCCCTAATTTGCATACCATCAGGAAAAATCGTGCTACAGATACAGGCCAAACTAATACATAATCAATAGTTTTCCCAGAATTTGGATACATATTCATTAACCCCCCCCTTCCCCCACCCCCCCCCCACCCCGAGAGTTCATTAGCATGCACACCCTCCCCTCTTGCGAGTGCATAGTGGGTTGTGGGATGAAAATTTGTTATCTTCCTCATGAAGGCTTGTGACCTTTCTTGCTGTAAACTCCTGGCCTTTCAGGAGGGCATCCCCCCAAACCAGTTTCTTCTTGCCCTGTGGACATTTAATCACCTCCCTGCCAAATATCCCCAGCTGTTCTCAAACCTTATTGGTATGGCCTTCATACCCCTCACTATCCCAGTCACAGTGTCTGCCATCCCTTATTTTGTAACAAGCTCTACATTCCTACTTCTATAAACTATCTCTAACTATCCCCTTCACCCCCCTTATTCTCAGTCACTGTGAAGCCTTCTTGCCATTTTGTTGCTGCTGAGCAGTTCTGTACAGAGCAAAGGGCATTTCAGTTTCTCAACTTCTCATACTGTCCTAGTAGCAAGGGAGCTGGAAGTGCAAGGAGCTGGAAGAAGACAGCACCAGGACAGATGATCTCAACTAGCCAAGGGGATTTGCAATACCATATGACATCATGCAAAAAAATTATAAACCTGAGGGGAATTGGCCAGGTGAGCTGCAGCTGCTTGTGGACTGACTGAGCACTGGTTGGTGGGTGGTGGTAAGCAATCACCTAGTGTGTCACCTGTTTTGTAAATATACATATGTCACGGAGTTGACCAGATCAATGTATGTCCGTGACAGGGGCGACAGGCCTCTCTCACCCCCCCCCCACCCAGTCCCACAAAAAATGGGAAGGAAGGAAGGGAGGAAAAGAGCAACGGCAACAATCTATGGAGGAAAACTTATTTTACTATAATATCGGAATACAAGATAACACAATATATACAATTTAATTAAAAATGAGATTAATAAATCAGACAAGATGAGAGAGAGAGAGTTCCCAGGACCGATTCAAACCTGAAAAGCTTGGAACGGCTAGGAAAGCACCCTCCAACACCCACTGCAAGGCAGCAAGAGAGCGCCCCCCCCACCCGGAAGGGCCAGATCCCGTGACTGCTGTAATGTACAGGGATAGGTACCTGGGGTTGGGGCATTAACACTTTAATGCCCCGTACACTACATGATGTTTTGATGTGGAATACTGAAACCCAAAAAACAAAAAACATAGAACCATGACAACATATATACATATAATTACTATTATTTATCTCTTCCTTTTCTGTCCTAGCAAATAGTTTCTATCTCAACCCATGAGTACTACTTTTCCTTTTTTTTATTTGATTCTCTCCCCAGTCTCACTAGGAGCAAGAGGAATGAGCAAAGCATTGTGTGGTACTGAACAACTTGCCAGGTTAAACAACATTACTGGGTAATCACCCTGGCAGAAGACTAGCTGACCTTATCTCACTGTCTGTAGTGGGAACCCCCCAGTAAGGCATATTTCTCTATTTTGGGCATTAAAATGAAAGAGCTTTCACATATGACATCCTCTATGCATGTTGAGTGCAATAAAGATATTTCAGCCAATGTTTTATTCCTATTACCACAGTCCAGAAAAAAGGAAAAATCACCTATAAACTACTACTACCACACCTAACGCATCCATGCATAAAGAGCACTCTTCTGTGTCCATACAAATAAGCAGTGGTTTAGCTGCCACTACAGTGCAAAAGTCTTGTCACTAGAGGCTTTCTGTTACTTTTTTAGATAAGAGGTTTATTTTCCTGAATAATGTATGGGAACCATTAGGTCACAACCTGAAGCAGTGATGGAGGACCTGGAGAAGCAGTGTAGCCAACCCTGGGAGAACAGGTAGAAGCAGGGGCAGGTCCTCCGCAACCAAAAAGGAAGCAGCCAAAAAGGAAGCATCTCTACTTGGAGATTGCCTCCTTTGGCAATCCTCTTTTGCCCTGATCCTCAGAAAGAGGTAAATTATTCCATCTTTATTACTGAATTGTGACCACTACCTTTCTTCGGTGATCCCATACTAGTTAAAGGCAACTTTATCAGCTGTTTCCTATCCTTACAAATGGAAAAAAAAAAAAAAAAAAAACTACAGTCATCTTAATGAATGTTTCTCAGAGGAGTCGGTGGGCAATTAGTTGTCTATTAAACCAGAAAGTGATTTTAAAAAAAACTGAAAAAAAAGAAAAACTTCTCTATATCCTTCCCGAACAAGTAAGCAAATAAAGAAAATGAATACTGGAAGTAATACACAAATATTTAAAATAGCTCCCTTCAACTCAAATGAACTTCCATGTAGTTTAAAACTACAAAGCCACAAATTTTTTTCCTTCCCAAGACAATTCAAGCAGCCTGGTATAAAAATGCCGAGAGCATTTGATTTAGATAGTCCTCCTCAGGCATGCAATAGGATTTCATGCAGGGTTTCACCAAGTGTGGTCTACAGTGAAGATTTTGCAAACTGAGGAAACCAAGCTTCTTCCAAGCTCATCCCGGTCCAAACAACTGGCTTTCTCCCCACTCTGCGTTTTCAGAATCCAATACATAGGAACAACAAGCTGCTGCTGGTATATTTGGAAATATCATTGAAAGAAAGTAAAGGCTTTTCCTCTTTCTTACTCCCAGTTCAATCGGTAACAGGGAAATAGCTGTCTCATTTCTTGAAGTTTCCTCAGAAACTGGTCCAACATGAAACAAAAGTGAATGGCCTCATTGTTCTGAAGGGGGCATAATTTAAAAAATACCAGAAATGCTTTTCTTAGTCAGTAATTGCAAATTCAATTTTAGTATTCTGAATGGCAGCAGGCTTCAAGAAGCAAAGCATATTGCAGCCTGGAGTTTGCCAACTGCAAGGCAATCACAAGTGCTCTTTATTTCTCGTGTCACTCAATAATATTAGACCTTGTTAAAGAGGAGAGATTGAGTTTCAAGATTGAGCCCTGGAGACAGCACCCATTTATAAATAAACAGAAAAATTAATGCTGCAAGCTACCGTGTGAGATATAGACTGCCACCAAATCCAAAAAAATGTGTTCTCATTTAGCATGGCCTTTCTACTGTGAAGTTTACAGCATACTGAAGAGAAATACAGAGTAAAATCAGTAATCAAAGGAAGGACTGTAAAATTAGATTTTGCAATAATGTCTCTACCCTGAAGCTAAAAGAGCAGTATTAATTTTATTTAACTTTTGCACAAGATAGAACCTTTCACCTTAGGTGGCTTTGCAAGAAACTCCACCCCTTAGCAGTTGAAATGCCATTTCATTTTGGTGTTAAGCACACCAGTGCTATCTGGTATAACAAAAATAAAATAAAGCATACAGAGAAAGCACGTAACCCTGTGTTGTACCCAAAGTATGATTCACTGCTTGCTAGCTTTGCTCTGCCAAAGGCTTGTAATATGGTCACTGATTTCATGTTTCTATACTTGCATTCTAATTAATATGTAAAACCTCCTGTTAATTGGAAGCCATTTCTCCTTTTAATCTTCTTTAATCCACACATATAGCTGTACTTCAAGTCTTTTTATAAAAATGATAGATGTGCCATTAATTTATATAACGATTACAGGTCCACCAATGAAAGAACATACCATGCATCTGAAATGCATGAAAAATAAAGACTGAAGATGATTAACTGTTGAGATTTGTCTCTGCTTTTTGAATAGACATCATCTCCCCCTAGAGATCAAGGATCAGATATTTAGTTCCTGGAACTGGCATACAAACCTTCCCCATCAAGCACTGTCTTAGTAATGTTCCTCTGTTCTCAGGAATAACAATAACAATGAACTGAAAGACTAAACAATGTATTTATGACATTCAGTGATGGGAAACAATGAGATGGTAAAAAAGGATGTATTGTATTTATTTTTCCTTATTCTTACTTTTTTGTTCTAAGAATAAGGTGTTTTCTCTTTTACATTCTGATTGTGTTTCATGACAATCATTATTCACTGAATGAACCATTTTGCTGGCTTAAAAATTAATTTGATGGTCCCAGCATAGCTCCCCATGAACACAAGCCCACATCAAAAAAAAAAAAAAAAAACCACACTAATTGGCAATCTCATTGGCATTCACAGCAGAGAAGCAAGGAACTCCACAGATTTTAAAGCCAGAAGCGACCATTGTGATCATCTAGTCTGACAGGTCATGGGACTTCCTTGAATTAATTATTGCTTCAAAACTCAATAGCTGTGATTAACCTGGAACATGTTTTTTAGAAAAACAGGCAATGTCAGTTTTAAAGTTTCCATAAATGGGAAAACCACTAAAATTCTTGTTTAGCAATTCTAGGAGCAGATTTTGCTTACTGTTAAATAATAATTTTAAAAATCTATTTTTACTATGAATTTTACTACTTTATGTTTTCAAATTTGTTGTCATTTTATACCTTCATTTGATAGAATGAAGTGTCCTCCCAGCAAATTATTAGTGGTGACACAAATGTCAGGACTAGAGGATGCCTTATTTTTAATGCTGTTGTCTAGCTATTGAGTCATTTGTCCAGGAAAATAGAAAAACTAGATTCAATGCACTCCTAAATCTAAGGAATTTGTAACCCACATTTCCCAAATCCTGAAAGAATAACCCAATTACTAGACTACCCACGGCTGGAAACTGAGGCTAGAATGCTATTTCCCTTTCTTTTTTGAAGCTGGGCCATTATGTTGGCAAAAAAACATTGTGTTTCTAAGGGCAAAGAGGGGACAGCAACAAAACATGGCACTAACCCCAATGTACAGAGTCGTTAGTTCAGAGAGGTTGTTAAGCTGTGATTTGTGCCATATATTATGTTATATAATGTTATTACATTAAACATAATAGTTGGTTAGTGAAATAACTCATAGAAGAATTTAAAACTTAGGACACATCTTTTTGCCTCCCTTTCCTTGCAGAGTGCTTTGGTATTTCTTATTCTTAATTCTGTTTAATACTCCATTGTCACTTCATCCCAGATAGAGCTTTATCACTGCAAAGATGAAGCATATCATGGGAAAAGCCACGCTGTATTGCCTGTGACATTCCCATTTTCTCAGTACTGCTGTTTGAATTTTATATTACAAATCAGGCAACCCAACACATTCCATTGCCAACATTTATTTATTTTCTAAATAATGTATTAGAACATTATCTTACTACTGGTGTTGTCACGTGGAAAGCATCTCCATCTTTCTAAAGAGTATAGTTAATGGTAGGTAGACACTGCATATGGAATCAATGAAACAACCACGTTTTCCAACAGATGGAACTAATAGGGATTCACCCTGATTAAAAGCTTCAAGTTTTAATGAAAATATAAAGCCTTTCCTGGGAAGTATATCTCCTTTGATTTGCACTTGAGTCACAGTGGCAGCCCCCTTCTTAAGAGACTGCCAGCAGAAGTGAGGCTGTTGAACACTCCAGGAGCCCTCAAGAGTACCAGCATATGAAGCTCATAATAGGAAAGCATAGTAGTGGGTTCAAGGTCTCTCAGTGAATAACTGGTGTATTTGTGCTCTAATTAAAGCACTGCCCTTTCTTTTACTCTTTTTTGCTCATTAGAGTATTATACGTGCCTGCAATATGTTGGGGTAGAAACCCTGACATCTTTAGTGCTGTTTGAAGATAAAAGAAAACATTTACTTAATGTGCCCAGTAGAAATTTGGGAAGTGTTTTGTTTAATACATATAATCTTTTTAGATACATAGGATATCCCCTTCCATTCAAATTCAAAGAGAAGAAAAAGGACATTGAACACCAACTCCATAAATCCATACTTCCTTAGTGTAAAGAGACTATTTTTAATAGCTGCTTTAATTACTTAATAGCTTGAAATAAAGTCATAACCTTTTGGTTTCCACTATAATTACCAACAACTAAAATTTGAAGCTCTGGCAAAATGTCTCCCTCTCCAGAAAAATGAACTCTCTACCTATGTTACTCCCCAATACTCCACTTAATCACATTTTCCTTCATTTAGATGGTGATTCTATTGCCAATCTAACAAGGAGAAGTTATAGCACAGTAATAGTGAGTGACTAGGACAGATTTTGATCAAGGCATTATTGGATTACAGATACTGAGCTGAATGGTGAAAATTGATGTTTTTGCTATGTGATGAAATTCTTCTTTGTCATTTTTTAACACAGAGTATATCCAAATAAAGATTAAAAGAAAAAATAAGGTTCATAATGGATTACATGCACAGAGACATATCTACCCTGATTAGTTTATTCAAAACATTATTATCTCTCTTATTATCTGCATGACACTTTATGACCACTTAACTGGGACTGCTACAGATCTACCAGACCTCCCAATTAAGTAAAGTCTTCAGTGCAACAGAAATCAAGTGGAGCTATCGAAATCTCCGTGAAAACCATTGCATACTCAACAAGAAGCCATACAGGGGCACCTACAAATGCAAACCTTTTAGAAAAGAAATCCCTCTTTCCCTCTAACAATAGAACTATAAGGGATTCAGTCCCTGGCAGTATAGTTGCTGTGCACAGCAGACAGCTGTTGAGCTGCAACAAGGCAAGGAGCTGGTGGTGAACATGTAAGGACAGTGCCAATTCATAAACCCACTGCTGCCCTATGTTTTTGGGACTGCATGTCTGTGCTCTGCCATGCCTGCTGCCAACTCATGTTTGGCACATGGACTGCCCTCAGAGGAGGACTCCAGGGATCCACTAGCACAGTGTGGCACAGGGATGGCTTTCAGGGCCCAGCAGCAGTTTTTTTAAGCCTTTGGGACTCTGTTTTAATTACAAAACAAAACCTGAACACCCAGTGAAGCCAAAGGCTAACCTTGACTCAACACCAGGAAAGACAAACAGAAGTAACCCCAAAGCAGGCAGTCAACACAGTCAACACTGTAATTATTTTAAGAAAACATGGTTCAGCAAACAGAGGCAAATCTGAGTTCAGGATGTATACTCAACCTCTAGTTACTAACTATGCAGAAGACCTTCTTTGTAATAGAGTGTGTTGTCCCACCTCTGGTCACTTGTGCCTCATAACCATGTCCCAGTGTGTTTTCCTGTCAGATAACCTCTTAGAAGAAGGAAGATAATCCATTTGGAGAAGCCTCCCTCAGAAGGTATGGGGAGGAAATAAGGAAGGTATGAGGGAAGATCGCTATATTTGATGACGAAAATGTAATAGAACTGAACTCAGGAGAGAGTCTTCCTGTGGGTATTTCAGTTACTGTGACATTTGAAGCTACAACTTTCACTCCAAATTTGATTTTCCAAAGCTTGTAGTTTTGCCAAAATACTTGGCCTTTTTCCTCACACTTTTCAGTATTTGGCTTTGGCCCTAAAGACTTCGCTTTTAAACATTTGAAGGGAAAATCTATAAATGCTTCGGAATTGTACAAGTTTCAGTGAGCTTCTCCACAGATTCAATACATAGAATCATAGAATCATAGAATCATTAGGCTGGAAAAGATCACTAAGATCATATAGTCCCACCATCAGCCCATCTCCGCTATGCCCACTGACTACATCATTAGTGCCACATCCACACAGTTCATGAACACCTCCAGAGATGGTGACTCCACCGCCTCCCTGGGCAACCTGTTCCAATACTTCACTGCTCTTCTTGAGAAGAATTTTTTCCTAACATCCAACTAGAAATGTTTCCTTTGCCTTTATTAGCATTTGACAACTTTATTCAGTTACATTTTTGTATCTGCATAGATTTCTATATACAAACACACATGTGAGCACATATACATGTAAAGGATCCA
The DNA here is from genome assembly GCF_951394365.1 of Tetrao urogallus. Taxonomy (NCBI): domain Eukaryota; kingdom Metazoa; phylum Chordata; class Aves; order Galliformes; family Phasianidae; genus Tetrao; species Tetrao urogallus. Next base: position 46,599,907 of record NC_136815.1, on the reverse strand, counting down.
TGATTACCATTAACAAAAGCCCATAACTACCTGCACAGCCTGCTGGAAGCCCAGCTGGTTCCCAAGGGGAAAACATAAAGCAGCTCTTCTTCTAATGTACTTAGGAGAAAACTTCACATGTGACCTTCCAGATTTACAGCAGCTTACGTAGATGTCTCAAGGGTCATTTAATAGACCAATGAAGCAACAAAGTCCCTAATTTCTGCAGGACAGGAGAATATACAGCAGTGTAAGCACAATGAACATCTTGTTGGGAGACATATGGCAATCTATCCAATCCACCAGCAAAATTGTGTTTCTACTTTAAGCTCAAGACCTGCTTCGTCACTGTCTTCATCCCCATGCTCTCATTTACACCTGTGCAAAGTGAATGGAAAACACTACTGAGTGAGAATTAGAGCAATTTATCATTCCCTTTTTGCAGCTACTACACAGTGGGGAAGGATGTAAAGAAGCAGACACTGAATTTATCAGGTCCAAAAGACATTGCAATTCAAATGAATGTATCTATACCATTAATTTTCAAAGGAAACACAGTTGTAGCCTAATACAACGTTAGTGTTCCAAATATATCTTCAACCAGGAAATATATAATTATGGTTCCCATAGTGGTCACAGCATGGTCACATTTGGGACATCTGAGTACATGCTGTGAACTGCCCTGAAGTTCAATAAAGTGATGCATACAACAAACTTGTTAAATAGTAGGAAAACGCCATTGTGTGAATTTATGAATTTATAGGTTTATATATATTATATATATTATCACTTAAGTTGACCATGAAATGGTCGAGTTCAAGATCCTTAGGGTATCAAAGAGGATGCACAGCAAGTTTGCTGCTCTGCAAACTTCAGGAGAGAAGACTTCAAACTCTTCAGGGAACTGCTCGGCAGGGTGACACGGGATAAAGACCTGGAAGGAAAAGGGGCCTTAGAAAGCTGGTCAGTATACAAGGACCATCTCTTCCAAGCTCAGAAGCAGTGCATCTCAAGGAAAAGGAAGGCAAACAAGAATGCCAGGAGTACTCCATGTATCAACAAGAAGATTCTGGATTTACCTAAGCGCAAAAATAAAGTCTATAGGGAGCGCAAACAGGAACAAGTTACCTGGAAGGACTACAAAGAAGTTGTCTGAGAAGCCAAGAATCAGGTTAGGAAAGCTAAAACCCATACAGAATTAAATCTATCCAGAGACATAAAGAGGAAAAAGAAGAATTTTTACAGGTGTATCAGTGATAAAAGGAAGTCCAGGGAAGATGTGGGCTCTCTCTAGAAGGAAGCTGGAGCCCTGGTCATGAGGGATACAGAGAAAGCTGAGGTGCTCAATAACTTCTTTGCCTCAGTCTTCACCAGCAAGGGTTCTAGCTACAGTGTCCAAACTGCAGAAGGCAAAGGTAAGAACTTGGAGAAGGAAGATCTGCCTGCTGTAAATGAAGATCAGGTTCGAGACCATCTAAAGCACCTGAAGGTGCACAAGCCCATAGGACCTGATGAGATCCATCCATCGGTTCTGAGGGAACTGGTGGGTGAAGTTGCCAAGCTTCTATCCATCATATTTGAAAGGTCATGGCAGTCTGGTGAAGTCCCGACTGATTGGAAATCAGACTGATTGGAAATTTCAAAAAGGGAAAAAAAGATCCAGGGAACTACAGGCCCATCGGTCTCATCTCTGTGCCTGGAAAAATCATGGAGCAGATCGTCCTGAAGGCCCTAGTAAGGCATGTGGAAAATAAAGATGAGGTGATTGGAGGTAACTAACATGGCTTCACTAAGGACAAATCATGCCTTGGTGGCCTTTTATGATGGAGTTACAGCATCATTGGATAAAGGAAGAGCAAGTGATGTCATTTACCTGGACTTGTGCGAAGTGTTTGACACTGTCCTGAATGACATCTTGGTCACCAGATTGGAGAAAAATTGATTTGATGGATGGACCATTCGCTGTGTAAGGAATTGGCCGGATGGTCGCATTCAGAGAGTTGCAGTCAACAGCGCAATGTCCAAGACTGGTGATGAGTGTATTCCTCAGGGATTGTTGCTGGGACCAGTGTTATTTAACATCTTTGTAGGTGAAATGGACAGTGGGATTGAGTGGACCCTCCCTCCCGCATGTTTGTAGATGACACCAAGCTGAGTGGTGCAGATGACATGCTAGAGGGAAGGGATGCTATCCAGAAGGACCCGAAGAGCTTTAAGAAGTGGGCTGATGCCAACCTCATGAAGTTCAACAAGATAAAGTGCTAAGTCCTGCACCTAGGCTGGGGCAATCCCAAGTGCACATACAGGTTGGGCAAAGAATAGCTTGAGAGCAGCCCTAAGGAGAAGGATTTGAGAGTGTCAGTTGATGAAAGATTCAACATGAGCCAGCAATGTGCAACCCAGAAAGCCAACTGTATCCATCAAGAGAAGCATGACCAGGTCAAGGAAGTGATTCTGCCCTTCTACTCTGCTCTCATGAAACCCTACCTGGCGTATGTGTACAGTTCTGGGGCCCCCAACACAAGAAGGACATCAAGCTGTTGGATCAGGTGCCCAGTGAGGCTGTGGATGCCCCATCTCTGGAAGTATTCAAGACCAGGTTGGATGGGGCTTTGAGCAACCTGGTCTAGAGGGAGGTATCTCTGCCTACAGCAGGGGATTTAACACAAAATGTTGAAAAAAAAGGAATGGTATTTGAATTGCAGTTTTGGTAAATTTACAAAAACTAGACCAACAATATGAGAAGCACAGACTTTTAGATGAAGTCGCTTGTATTATTCCAAATTAATATAACTGTTGCAGCAGGTTTTATTTTCATAAAGTTCCTGTGACCATCAGGCTGACCTGAAGCTGATTTACGTCCTTGAAACACCGTGATGCAGCGCCTGGGCTTTTAAATGATAATATAAATCATAAAAAACATCAGACCTTTGAAATCACATTCATTATTTCATGAGAACAAAAGTCACATTTACACAAATAGATAATAATATTTCAAGTAGGAATGTTTCACACCAAGTATATGAACCTTTGTTTGAATATATAAGAAAATAAGCAGATTTTACAAGTTGCTAGGCATATTCTCATCAGATGCAGGCTGTTTCATAAACATCAATCTACTTCAGGTAAAGGATAACTGAAAAAGAAGTATTACAATAACAGCATAATAAACCTATTTAATTCATGTATTAAATATTCTTAGATTTCTTTGTGGATTTAATTACATTTTCACTTTCCTTCTGTCGACATCAGCGAATGTATAATAACAAACTTTTTTCTTTCTTCCTCTAAAGATACATTATTATTTCAGGACTGAAAAAGAATGGCAGTAATGTAACAGAATTTAAGTTTGTCTTCTAGCTTTCTTTAAAAACAAACAAAAAAAACAAAGCCTCTCAGAAAACAGCTCTCATTGACTACAACTAATTACATCTACTTAATTTAAATGGACGACTCCCAGAGAGAAGCAAATTTGTTAGAATTTCCTGTAAAAAATCAACTCAACAACTTTAATAAAATAAAACATTTAGCAGTGTAAAATTTTCTGCTTTTGTGAGTTATTCTGCTAGACAGATTATTAGACTACTGTTACCTTATTCTGTAAATATATTATTGTCCATGAGTAAGAAATACAAGTTTGGGTTTGGTTGACCCATAGAACTGCTAAATATTTGTATATTTAGTGTTGCTTAGATGTGAAGGTTGTACCAATACTGGCACTGTTCTTACAGCAAAGGGGTTCAGAATTAATCCTTTTATGTAAGGAAATCAGTAAATGCTTTCATAACTTATCACCTAAGTCTTACTTTCAGAAGATGCTATGTGCCTTTTAAAGCTGCATTTAGAGCTCCTTCCCACAGACCATCTTGGAGTATTGCATACTAAAGTGTTAAAGGTGGGTGAAAGAAGGGAATAAACTAATTAAAGGGGCTCAATGGTAGCATGGCTATAAGTGCATATGTACAAGCCCTGATTTTTGCTTTGGTTTCGACAACGATTGTGTTCCTAATCCATTTCATTTAGCATTTCTAAGGAACTAAGTCTACTAAATTTTTCTTAAACAATGAAAAGCTGGTATTATTCACTTTTATATATTTAAATAGCATTCAAATTGGGCCAATCCTAACAAAAATGAGATCTTTATTTCATTGTTTTTCTCCAAAAGTTAATTTTCAAAATGGAGTTTCTTTCATTGTAAGTAGATAGGCTGCTTGCTGATTTGATCAATAGTGTCAGGAACAGAGTTGCTAATAAGTTAAACCGATGTGCTTTCTGTCTCTGTGTTAGGAGGTGATCACAGAATCACAGAATATCCCGAGTTGGAAGGAACACACAAGGATCACTGAGTCCAACCCCACTGAGTCCAATCACACAGACCACCCAAAATCCAACCCCTATGGCTGATAGTGCTGTCCAAACGCTCCTTGAACTCCAGCACTCAGGGCCGTGCCCGCAGCCCTGCGCAGCCCGTCCCATGCCCACCGCCCTGTGGTGCAGCACCTGTCCCTAACCCCCAGCTGCCCTCCGCTCACACAGCTCCATGTCCTCCTCCTCGGGTCCCGTCGCTGTCACACAGAGCAGAGCTCAGCACTGCCCCTCCGCTCCCTGTGAGGAGCTGCAGCCGCCATCAAGTCTCCCCTCAATTTCAGGCACTAGCTGAGTCTTGGGAAAATAAAACTCCAAAGCCAGCCGACTTGTCCTGAGAGAAACAAAGAAGTGAGAAGGTGGCAGCTTGAATCTTAAAATTTCTGGAAGAAGGGAGAGAAGTGTATACAATCAGTATATACTGAAGAGAGCGGTGAGGCTTGCTGGCAGAAAGGGGGATGCAGAGCAGGGGTAGAAAAGGAACTGGACTTTGGTCAATCAAAGCTGCCTTTCTCTATAGCTGAACTTCTAAATCCTGGAGCTGGCACCGTGCAGCCATGCTAAGGAAAGGCTGACAGGACGACACATACTCAGCTCTCCAAAGCAGCCAGATGTTGCAGTAAATGAGAGTACAAATAAATTATTTAGGAAAGTATCAGCGATATGAACAGTAATGGAGCAGAATTGAAGGGAAGCTGCAAGGAGGCAGAGTGTAATGAACTTACTGGAAAATCCAGGCTTGCTCAGACACTACTCTTTAGTGGAAGTGGAAGGGATTTGCTACTTGAGCATGGGACGTTTCTTATGATTTAATAAGCATTTTCACATCATTCTTAAACACTACGAATTAGCCTGTAGTTGTAATTTCAATTGCAGTTGAACAATTGCTGTTGTTCAATTATATTTAAAGCGTGTTCAGGAGGGAACTATCATATATTGATTGTGAGTATCCTCTTGATATGGAATCCCAAAAGTTTATAATCTTTTAGACTATTATCAAAACTAAGGATTTACTTCCTACCTTACATACTGAGTAACTTACAATCAACAGTACTCCTTAGGTATGGGAAATGTGCCTAAATTAAGTGATTTCTAGTGAAAAAACATTTCCTGTAGAAATATAAAGTATAAGAAAACACAAAAGCCCATTGAAGAAATCAGAGTGAAATGATTTTTCATATACAACACAAAATCAGTGTAGTTTCTGAGTCAGCAGGATGTCTGGTTTACTGGTTTCCATGGTTCTTCCCACAAACGCACTGTGATCCTACAGGATGTATAAGTTATTTGTTGCATTAACTTTTCTCTAAAGGATGCCAGGGAAATTCTTTCCATGTCATCTAGCTTTGTGGATCTTTGCAAATAGCTGAATTTTATTTTATTTTTTTTCTAATGTGCAACATGAAATATTTTCTTAGCAGTGAATTTTTGAGCTAAAAATTTTCGCAGGAAAAGTGTAAGAATAATGAATAAAATTAGGGCTTAGCAGGCAGCAAAGGAAATAAAGTTCATAAAGCAAGGATGACAAAATTATTTCCTTATATTTATGTGGGGATATGTAGATATTCTAAACTTTAGATTTAAAAGTCAACATGTTTTGTCTATCTAGAGCCTTCTATACCTGCTTACTTAGGTACCCGTTCATCAAATATATACTTGCACATATACATTTGCAGTTATATTTGATATTGATAACTCATTTATATTTGATATATGTATGCATTATCTGTTTCTGCAGATGCATAATGTAATTTCACAATTCTTCTATTAAGTATGGAAGCATAATCAAATGCAGAGAAGCAGTGTGAGATCACAAAGGCTGAATATGGTGAAGTTAGGATGTTAACCAAAATCTGGTTTTGTCTACTCAGAATTCATGGGGTAGGGACCCCACGTTCATTTCAATTGAAAAGATCCAAGCATTTCATTTTTTTTGTTTGTTTTAGAAAAGAATCTATAGTCATCTTTGACTTTTAAAATTCTAAGGTGCATCTTCATTGCAATTTTTATCCAGAAGATTAGAAGCAGATTTTTAAAAAGTAAAATTGAGGGTACACTTTATATCAATCTATGAATATACACAACATTTCAGCAATTGAAACATTAAGAAAGACATCAACTATTACGAAAAATCCTAAATGTCAAAGATGATGATGATACTGCATCTTGCACTTCATCTTTTAATTTGTTTTTAAAATCTTTCCTGATTTACTTCTTAGCAACTTAAAACTACATTTTTAATCAACTTTTTTAGCACAATATTTTATATTGTAAACCTGCCTAATTTTGTAGTATTGCATACACCACTGGGAAATCCTCAGGATTACATCCTTGACAGAAATAAAAACAACAATCATCCTTTTCCACTAGAAATCTATAAAATGGAAAATTCTGGGGCATAACAACCAGTTACATGAAGGAAATAATTATTCCGGGTTTGTGCCAATTCCTAATCGGTGCGATTTCATCACAGATTAGCGTGTTCAAACTACTTGGGTGAAATTTAACACTTCATAAGCAGAAAAATGTACAGTCCCATAACTTTTGCTGGAGAATCACCAGTCAAACACCACAAACACTGGGAGAAGTGAAGAGCTGAGCGCAAAGTGGCCATAAAAGAGGCCTTTTTTAGCAGTCTCACCTCAAGCCAGGGTATGCTTTGAATGCCTTTAATACCTGATCTGTCAGAACTAACAATCTAATTTTATAAGGAGTGAGTGTAGCTTCAGGAACAGGTATGCCTGTGCATGAGCAGTTCTGCATTGCACTTTCATAGCTTCTTATGTCTGTTTACCTTGTCCATTCCTGGCATCTGGTCCAGCTGTAATGCTTAAATCAGCAGAAATTGCACTGGATTTCTGTCTTACTAGAAGGAGATTGTGGGATTTCAAACCTTTCCTGTGCAAATAACTTCTCACCTGAAACAGAAACAGGCTACTTTGCTTGAGGCATAATTTGATGTGTGCAAGGGTAAGGGAACCTGCTTGGGTCTCATTTGTGCCCTGGGCAATTTTAAGCAAGTTACAAGCTTGCTATGCCACTGACAACCAAAATACTGGTTAGCTTTCCCTCCGTGCAGCAGAATATTCCTGTCACCTACAGCTCCTCAGCTATAGATTATGGTACAGCTGACATTTTTTAACAAGAAGAGACATTTGCAATGATGAGGAGCATCCTTCAGAAATCTCATTCTTTGGATATGAATGATGAACGGGCTTCTGCTTCTGCTCTGTATGTGAAGACAATGGAGTGAACAGACCTATGGATAGGAAGGAATCTGTGTACAACAGGAATGGTAGAGAAACTAAGGAAATGGAAGCAGAAAGGCAAAACTAGTATATGTGGACATAATTTAAAGTTTCCTGAGGTTTCAAGCTTTTTTCTCTATGCTTCTGATCAAGACATGAAGAACACAAGTGGATTGAAACAAAGTGTAACATCTCATTGATTGAATGAGATGAGTTATCTCTAAGATCTTTCAGAATTCTTCAGAAGCCTTGTACACATGAAGAAGAACTGAATGCCAAACAATGCCACTTTTTTTTCAGCTATGTTAGTTAATGCTCTCATTTAAAACACAATTCCTTCTCATGCTGTTTAGTGTAAGGGCAGTATTAAAGGCAAGGAAAAATTTTTAACATAAAGTAGAAAAATACTGCAGAATTTAATAATCTTCATCTTCAAACAGTGAAAATGATTGTACATATCGTCTTTTCCTTATAATTAAGACTTGATCATTGGAAAAAAAAAAATGATGCAGCTTTGGATTGGACAAATCCATGCTGTTTTTTCCAGTTACTTCAGGTGAAATACTCATTTATTTTGTTGTGTACACATGAATAAGTCTGCTTAGAAATCAGAGATATTACAGAGACAGTTCCCAGGTTGTCACTGTACAGGTAAAAGCTCTGTGAGAGAGCAGACTCCTGTTACAATTCTGTGGCAGTGGCACAGAGTAAAGCAGCACTGAAGACATGAAAATCCATAAATCAGAGTCAACTGAAGTGTGAGAGCTGACAGAGCTGCACAGAGTCCTAAGTATGGCAAAACAAGGCATTGACTTCAACAGAATGTTTGTCCAGCCAAGGGCACAGCATGATCTGGCTACAACTTCCTAATGTATTTTCAGCTGCTCTTCTTTCTAAGCAGAAGTAACAAAAAATAAATTACTATTCATATTTTAGTCTGTATTCTAGTTAATGACATTTTCATTACGTTGTTTATATTCTATTTTTAGAGCTGCTGGTCACCACTGAACAAGCAGAACATATGCTCTGGGAAAATTAAAATAGTTCATTTTCAATGAACAGAGATTAAATTGTTCCTTTTCCTCTTCCCCACCATTTAGCATCCACTTTTGTAGCAATCAGTACTGTGCCCATTCTCTCCAACAGACAGAGCCACTCAGGACACCATACTAGGGGCTGAAAATGGATCCATGCCTTATAGATTGATGGCAGGCATGTTGGTTTCTGACTTGTACTACTTTTCTTGTAAACAGGATATATAGACCCTCACAGTCTGGCAAAGAGAAAGAAAATAGTTCCCCTGGATGAAATTGTTCAACTTGTAATTGCCGAGTGGAGAGCAGGGAGGGGGAGCATTGAATAATGCAATTCATTAAAAAACCATTAATGCACTTCTTACTAAAAGGACAAAAAGGAGAAAGCTACACCCCTGCCTAGCCCACGCAGGATTGTCTGGCATGGCTTCTGGGCATAACTCTCAGGAATCTTCTACAATCTCAATGAGTACCAAGCTGATCAAGTCTTCCTTCTTAAAATAATCCAAATCACTGTGGTTCTCCAAAAATTTTGCTTTTCTTACTGCTGTCCTTACTATTAGTATTGCCATTACCACTACTACTGCTCTGTTGTCTTGACACTAATAGTAGTAGCACCTTATTGTTGCATGCTTTATTAATTTACTGAGAATTTTCTTGCCTAAGATCGTCTGCTCTGCCTCTAGAGATGAGTTTTCTGCCACAAGAAGATGACATACACTGCTGGTACAGTAGGCATCTCTAAACAGAGTTCTGCCTGGACTAAAATTGAAAGGTGCCCTTTATATACAGCATGCTTTCCACTACTGTGTCTGTGTCCATAGCTGGGCTGACTAAACCTGTGATGTTTGGTAGTTACATCATGATTAATGGTGTCACCTTAGTTTTGGACTGAGGAAAGTAAACATGGTTTGTTTAAATGAGAAACAAACTAGAAGGAATGTGTGGCAAACTTGTTGGCCTTTGTTTTGTGATTTCTGTTTTACATATTGCATAACCTCTCCAAGTAGGTCCAGAAATAGCCTGATTAGAGTTAGCAGTTTTTCCTGATTTCGTGCCAAAGGCTTAGCTTTTGAGATAAAGAAAATAGCAATGATTTCCCCTGCCTACTGCAGAATAAAAATATTCGTTCATTCTATTTTGATTTTACATTACTTTCCTGTTTGCTTATTCCCTTCAATGTTTGTACTACATCAGAGATTCTAACTAGCTTATTATGTTTTTTTTAAAGCAAATCCTTTGTTTTTCTTTTTTCTGCAGCTAGCACCAACAGATTGAAGTCACTGCAGAAGCTGGATGAGCTACCATCAGAATGCGGATGTACTCTTCAGCTGAGGGGATGGATTTCAGGGGCAAATTAAAGGAATGCTCTTCTTTAAAAGTGCGCTTTACCTGTCATGTAAAATGGGTCAAAGTATGAATTTAAACTGACTTTTTTCTTCCAATGAAGACAATGTGCCTTCATTCAACTTATTTACAAAGTTAAGGTTATAAATTTCCGCTATTTGTTTATGTTCACTGCTTAGAAGGGGAGTTTAACAGATTTCTACACAGAGTACTACACTGAATTCATCCTTTTGATGTCACACATAAAAATAAAACCTTGCTTTATGAAGCCTTGTAGATACAATTTGCTCAGCTTTCTAATATTATGTAGGACAAACAGATTGCACGCAAACCACTAGAGGCATTTTTTGCCTTCTTTGCACACCTTTATACTTTGTTCTTGACATCATATGGAGTAAAGGAAGCTGTTTATAGCACAAGCTGCAGTAACAAAAACCAGACACTGAGTATCTGGGATACAATCTGCATGTGAGGACGTAAGAGTTCCGAGCTAAATTTAAGCAGAGATAAGGCTGCAGTGGCTGACTGAAACTTTCTGTGTATGGCTAAAGAAGGCATCCAGTGGAATACAGACATTCAGCAGTAGCAAAACATATATCTGCAATATCAGAATGCACCATCAGAAACCCACAATTAAACCAAATAAGGGGAATAAGAACTGAGACCCAACTGCAATTGGGCATTACTGCACTTGCAAAACAGATATTTGCAAGCTGGACACTCAGTGAGCTCCATGTATGACATGAATACACAAACAGATGCATTCAAAACTCTTGTGTGAGCCACTTTCTACATAATAACTCACTCCACAGAGACCTATATGTTTCCACTGATTGGAAAATGTATGGCTATAAAGTAAATGAACATGGAATATATAAAACCATATTGTACTAGATTCCTAAATACGTGCTAAAACAATGAGGATACGTAAGTTGTAACCCTTTCTTAAGAAAGAAGTGTCTTTTGATATGAACCTGTAGTCAGGAGCACAGTATAAATGATTCTGGAATCTAACAGGATACAGGCTTTCAAAGTGTCAGAACACTGACCAAACCAATGTTCATAACATTCTGAATACAGGTGATGTCAGAAAGAAACTCGAGTGAAATTTAGTGTCCATCAGGTGATATACAAGCAGTGCTGCCACACAGAAATTAATAATTTTCATTCATAGGGAGCTGCTTCATATGTATTTTTTCATTGACTCCATGAAAAACGTATTGGTAAGACTAAGGGATTTTTGCTCTTTCATGTGTAGAACAAAGACTTTGATTTCCTCTGAAGAGAGTATTTTGCCTTACACTGATATTAGCCAACAAAAGATATTGTTTTTCTTTCATAAGGATTCATTACAAGTATTTGCATTCACAAATATTTGCAGATTAAGTATTTCTGTCTTATGCTACAAGCTACAGTGCTATAAATCCTCATGGAACCTTGGCACTGCCAAGAAGAGTTCCAACAAATCTGACCAGAAACCATGATATTCAACAAATCCAAGTGCAAGGTGTTGGAAGTGGGTCAAGGCAAGTGCTGCTATCAGTACAAGCTGGGGTATGTAGAATGAGGGACAGCCCTGCTGAAAAAGACCTGGGCATAATGGTGGATGGCAAGATGGACATAGTCCAGCAATGTGCCCTCACGGTCCAGAAGGGCAACCATATCCTGGCGTGTATCTAAAGAAGCATGACCAGCACGTCGAAGGAGGTGACCCTGCCCATCTTCTCTGCACTGGTGATACCTCTCCTGAAATATTGAGTCCAGATGTGAAGTCCTCAGTACAGGAGAGATATGGACCTGTTGAATCACATCCAGAGAAGGGCTACAGAAATGCAAGGGATGGAACAGCTCCCCTGTGAGAACAGGCTGAGAGAGCTGGGGCTGTTCAGACTGGCTGTTCAGAAGGCTCTGGGGAGACCTGATAGTGACCTTTTGGTATCTAAAAGTGGCTATCAGAAAGAAGGGGACAGACTCTTTAGCAGGGTCTGTTGTGATAGGACAAGGGGAAATGATTTCAAACTTAAAAAGAGATTTAGATTGGATATAGGGAAAAAGTTTTTTACAATAAGGTTAGTAGAACATAGGAACAGGTTGCCCAGAGAAGTGGTGGATGCCCCGTCCTTGGAGACACTCAAGGTTGGACTGGGTGGGACTCTGAGCAACCTGATCTAGCTGTAGCTGTTCCTGTTCATTGCAGGGGAGTTGGACTGGTTGCCCTTTAATGGTCCCTTCAAACTCAAACAATTCTATGATTCTACAATTCTGAACTCCTATTTTCTCTGTCTGTCCTCATATCCTGTCCCACCATGTTCAGTGAATGAAGAGGGGAGATTTGGATTTGATTTTAGAAGGAAATTTTTCATTCAGAGAGCTGTGAGGCTGCACAGAGTAGTTGTGAATGCCCCACCCCTGGAGATGCTCAAGGCCAGGTTGGATGGGGCCTTGGGAACCTAATTTGGTGGTTTTATAGAATCAGAATCATTTAGGCTGGAAAAGACATCTAAGATCCTCAAGTTAACTGTTAACATAGTGAAGTCAACCACTGAGCTATGTCACTGAGCACCACACTCACAGGTAAGCATTTTTCTAAGTAAATCGGTCTCTAACAGAAATTTCTGGAACTTCTAAGAACAGAAACTCATAAATGTAACAAGCAATACCAGGAAAAAGGTATAACAGGGCTATGTGTTTTAATCACTCTGGTGTACACAACCTTCCCACACTTGTCAAATCATGTAGATCTGCAAGCTCCAGAGAAGTCTAACACATGTCCAAAAAAATGATGTGCACTACAAGTCAGAACTTTATAAACAAAATCGCTAGGGGGTAGGTGAAGGAGGAACATCTAGTGGAAAAATCACTGTTCACAGTTTTCAGAATTTGGAAACTGTCATGATATTGGACTTCATTAAGGGATTTCTGGTCCAAATAAAATTGTTGAGGTATTTGAATTCCATCAGGAAAAATAACTTGGAGTTACTAAATTAATTCTCTTGAAAAGACCAAAATAAAAATGACTTGTTTCAAAATTCAAAATGTGGGGTTTTATTGAAAAGGAAAATCTGTTGGGGGGGGGGGGGGGGGGGGGGTGTGTTTGCAGGAATAGTTGATTTGATAGACTTTGATTCAAGGCCAGGCTGGACATGGCACTGGGAAGCCTGGTCTGGTGGTTGGTATAGCAGGGATATTGAAACTAGATTATCATTGTGGTCCTTTTCAACCCAGGTCATTCTATGATTCTATGATTCTATGATTCTATGAAAACTCTACTTTTGATCCCAACTTTGGATCTCTAGCTCTCATTACAAAAATGAATGAAATCGAAACCCATCGTCTAAGTACAGAAAATCTCCCCTGGCATCTGTCAAGTTAGACCAGATATCTACTATTTTCATCTTAAAAATAGAAAACAGAGCTCTGAAATGTTCTCTGTGGTGTAGGCATATGTCCAAAAAGCAAAGAACTGCATTGATTAAAAATGTGCCCTCTTAGCCACCAGCATGCAAAGCTGTTCCAGTTGGGCATTGAGACTCCAGGACTGCACAAGGCAATTTATTATCATTCCTCCTGAGACCTTGCCAAGCACCTTTCCGTCACTGAATGAATGGAAGCCAAGTTTATTGGTGGTCTTGTTTATCAGATATCTTCTCCTCTCAGATGACAATAATTCCTCAGGTTCTATCAGCATGCAGTAGGGATTTCAGGATTAGACCATCATTTGGAAAGAGGGAGGCAGATGAAGCGTTGAGAGCTTGAAGTAAAAGCAGGTGAAAAAGAAACACTGAATTTCAGCTGTTTTTAGCAAGTCTATTTATATCTCACCATATCCTTTGAAAACATAAAATTCTAGTCCTAATTTATTAATGGAATGTGCCAGCACCAAGTTATTTTTAAATTTAGAATATAAATGGCCTTCATGAACTAGAGCAAGCAGGCAGCATCTGACATGAGTCTCAGAGCTAGTGTGAAATTTACTTTGAAATTGCTGCTGCCTTTCCAAAAATTATGCACCGTGAGCATGTAGCTTCACTCGTGTTGGCTTTTTCTTTAATTAGAAAACAGAACCGCAGGAAGTGGCACATAAGAAGGATCTTGCCCTTGCTTGGATGTAAATAATCCTCTCAGCTTATTTCAGCTGCTGCTTCCTACATGAATTCAACTCACCAAAGCTATGCAAACCTGAAAAAAACTCAGAAAATTCCAGAATTTGTAGAAACACAAAAGGCAAACGTTATTTTTCTTGTTTGTGTTGTTTTCCCCACCTGCTACCATCCCTTTCCCTCTTTTATGGAAAACAGGAAGTGGAGAGAAAGAAAACTGAAATAATGAAATTTTGATTTCTTGAGCTTCTGGGGATTTTCATTCTCAATATTAAGTGAAATAAAAAGGGTATTCTTTGTAGAACTGTTCCTCAAAAGAACCTCACATCCCAGTGTTCATCCAGTCTAAGTCATTTGAATTTATATGCTGTTGTATTTTCCAACAGCTGTCCTCATCACAGCTTTATAAACCCATTAGAGGGCATGCATTTGAGTGTTTTAGGGAAAGACTAGATGCAGTAAATGATTTCCCATAAATAATTTACTTGATGACTTCAAAATCCTCAGTCTTCCTGTAAGAAGTGCCAGTCATGGAGGAATGCTGGTAAAAGATAGCGGCTCTGTTCCCCAATCCCACCACCTGACCAAGAGAAGCTGTTGTGGTTGCTTCTGGGACATGTTCCTCTGCTCTCTGAGTTAGCGGGAATTTTCCTTATAATTGAACTGGAACTGAATGAGATCCAGATATTTCCTGTTATTTTTTGCCTTCTGGGAATAAAACAGAGAAATTCATTGCCTTGCAAAAATCATTCTTGAGCATGAGTCAGATTTGGGACAAAAAATACGGCTATCGGGAGTATGGTCTCCTGATAGGAGACAATAGGAGACAAGGTCCTCAAAGAAATTGTGCCGTTATAAATAGGAAGGGTGCTCTGAAATAGTGCCGCCTATTTCATCATGTTGGCCCACAGTGTCAGAGGCAGATGTTGGTGGTATGACAGTAGAGGCTGAGCCTTCCCACCAATATCCATTAGATGTTGTTGCCATGTGACAGATGGCAGCAGAGAGGCAGCATGATAGAACGAGGTCTGACATGGAAGTCCGTATGAAGCAAAGATGTGTCACTGAATTCCTCCATGAGGAAAAAATGGCACCTACTGACATTCATCAGCCTTTGCTGTATGTTTCTGGAGACCAACCAGTGGATGTGAGCACCGCGAGACAATGGGTGGTGTGTTTTGGTGGGTTTCAGCAGTGGCAAGAGCAATGTGAAAAATAAGCCACATTTCGGACATGCACAGCTGTCACACAACAGATTGAGGAGAGTCTTGATCAGCTCATTGGCTGAGGGTGATGACTACAATGAAAGATAGTGTCCTGTAGCAGTGTTATTGTGCTCTCCTTATCTATTGTAGTTTCCATGGAAACAAATGGGAGGCATTACTTTTGGAGTTACCTACACAATAAAGATTTACAACACTAAACCACTGAAGGTTTTGCAAAGGTTCAGTAAATGCATTTTATACTGAGCTTTGCTCTATCTTCGTATTTCCAGTTTAGTAGACATAGATTTACTTTAAAATGGATGAAAGAATTCCATCAGTTTTCATTAATTTCAGGTTAAAAAAACAGTGAATTATGAATTTTTTGTTTTCTTGAAATACTTGAAATCCTCTAAAACACTGGCAATAGAAAACCTACCTGTATCTTAACACATTAAATATGCATTTGAAACTTGACCACATATAGTGAGTGTGTGTCATACTCTGGATGATTTTGCATATTGAATACAGTGTTTCTATGCAGTCTGTAACTTCTAGAAGAAAAAATTCCTGCTATGCTTTTTTTGTATGCTCTCTGTAAATTAATCACCTGCAGTGTCCTTGCATTGGTTTTGAGGAAAGAAACTCAGATGAGCCTTTTTATTTACCTTTGCCACTGTAATTTAAAACAAGTTCAAATAATAATTAGAATTAAATGTTGTAACTGCATGCTGGTATGTGGACAATTTATTTATCACTCTAAACAGTGAATGAGCTTAAATTATCTCACCTCACTTCCTGATAAACAATCAATGAACTTTATTTAACAGCTCCATCTCCAGCGCTAATTGTATCCATTTAAATGAAATTATTCTGATTGTTATTCCATGGAGTGATCCGGTGATATGAGACTTCCGAAGAGATATTATTGATCTGGGGCAACCAAGCACCATCCATTACGGCCATGAAGACAGGAATTAAATATAAATAGTGGGCTATTATTTTGCGGACGTCTTTGTGGACAAATAGGGTAGCAGAAGCAGGATAATTATAAATCTGCACTAATTTGTCTTCTTGATTTATAGGTACATGATTCCTGAAAATAAAATGAGGGCTACAAAGTAATCAGGTGAAGTTGGTAATAAATATAACATTGCCCCTCCTTCAGCAAAAAAAGGCAGACAAATCAGGTATTGCCAGATTTTAAAAGGTGTTTAGATAGCTAAGAAGAACCACTCTGGCACCTGACGAGATTTAGAACAATGCCTAAAATAATTTTTGGACAGTTAGATAGAATTTAGAAAGCAAGCTAAAAATAAAATAAAAATAAAAATGAAAAATCTTTCATTTTTCCTGAGTACATCTGCTGTGCTGAAAGAAACTGTAAGAAAATCATTTTTTTTTAATGTTGGAAAAAGGGACATGAGATTTTTGCTATATTCTTGGGATTGTGATGTGTAGGTCACTCCAAAAACAATACAACTTGTAATGGTATATTGGTGCAAAGGTTTAACCTCTAGTGCCATACCACCACCATATGCCTCTGACATCATGGGCCATCATTAACAAAACAAGATGCATTATTTTCAGATCAACTCATGTAGTACACAGAAGTAAAACTTTATATAGCACATCTTAAATTCCAAGTGAGCAGAACAGAGTTGAGAGTCTCATTAAGTGACAGCAAATCAGATGGAGACAGTTCAGAAAACAAAAGGAGGAAGGGAATGTGTGACGAAGGCTGTTGTAGTGGTCATGATAAAACCCCAGCTGGACAGAAAAAATTCATTTTGGGTGCATAGCACTCTAAAGCTCCTAGACAGTCCTAAGAGGGAGAAAAATAAAGAAAAAAGGTGGTTCTGACCTAATATCATCTACCAACAGCACCAACATTTGAGAAGCAATGACCCAGCAGCAAATACGTGCTCATTTTGCATTAGATGCAGAGTCAATTTGACTCACTTTAATGGAGTACTGTGTTTTGAACTGATTAGTTAACATGCAATAGCTATTCACCCTTCCTCTCTCACTGCAGGGACTCCATTGCCCATCCCCTTCATAGGGCCAGCTGTGCACTAGCAATCATCTAAGGAGATGATGCACAACAATTTTGTCAAAAATAAGGTAACAAACACAACCTGGCCATCAAGAAGGGCCAGCTTACCTGCTTCTCAGGTATGAGTCACCACATACTGCTTTATTCCACCATTTTTCTTTAAACTATACCCCAATACAAAAACGTGTAGTGTTCATAGGACCAGAACAAGACAGACAAGTAATGTGGTGCCTCATACTGTGTTCCCAGGCAGTTTCCTTAATCTGTATTAGTAGCTACTGATCATGTTGCTTAATACTGCTATGAGCAATATGTGAGCTCAAAAGCCCATCCATCTTTAGGCTATATATTAACTAACAATTGTAATTTTCTGGATGCTCTTGGGGTACTGGACACACGAGCATAATTGTATTTTGTTTCCAGATGGCTAGAAAAATATGGGATGACTGAGATTTAGATCTCAGTCCTGCAAAGGGAACACCTGTTACGGTCATGATTTGTCTCTAATGACCAGTATATCCTGATCTGGGCAGCCAGATCTTTTCCAAGTGTCCTGTGGGCTGCTGGGCAGAATAGTCACTCTATAGATGCAAGAGTGCTCTCTAGGCTGTCAAATAAAGCATTTCAATTCACTGTGGGATAATGCCTTAGAGGTAAGTCCAAAACCTGACAAGAGCAAGGTGTGCAAAATTGCCAGGATCTGTCCAGCAGTGTTTAGACAGGCCTGTCAGTACAGCCAGAGCCAAAACCTGTGTTATCCACAAACTTATATCTTTGAAAATATTACAATGATCTGTGTGAACATTTTTGGTACTTATCAGTTGATAAGAATTTAGAGAATCTAAATTTAAGGATGAAGTCCTTTCGTATATTTGCCATCATGTTGAACACTGAACATTTTCTTTACTCTGCCCCTATCCCATCTTCAAGGTCAGGATCATGTGTCCTGTGGAGACTCAACCTACAATCACAACTTATGTGTAACTCACCTTACGCATGGCTACATAGTCCTGAACATAGGAGTTGGACTGTATCAGTTTAAGGAAGACTGGAGGAGATGGACTCAATGATCCCCATGGGTCTCTTACAGATCAGGATGGTTCTGTGATTCTGTAGTACAAAGTCAAGTATTATATTTAAAAGTTTATCTAGATTAGTTATTCATGGGCTGTATGCAAGTTGCCAATGAAGAGAGTACTTGTCTGAAAAGCAGAAGGAAAGTAGGACTTGCTGTGCTTTCAGGTATCTGGGAGACTTCTTTCGGAATCATCTAAGTGATAGTAGAAACTTCTCATGAAAGTAACTATCATGCTGTGTCTTTTAGAATTGGATGAAAGTCAAACTTTTGCAAAATTATTTCAGTAGAAAGATGAACAAATACCTCCTCAACATAAAAGAGAAAATTCTCTTGTTGGTGCAAAGCCCCATGCAACTTTCCACCTTAATAGTAATTAATCTCGCAAGAATTATCTTTGACTGATTTTAATTGCGTAGTCAGACCATGAACCAAAACAAAAAGCTCCAATGAAATTCACTGGATTTTTTAAAAGGGAACTGCTGAAGGAATTTGACATTAATCTACATTTTTCCTCATGAAAATAATCCCAATAGTAAAAGACAATGCCTATTAACTAGGATCACTGTACTAGAAATCTGACTCCAGAGACGTGAATCCCTGGATATAGGCAACAAATAAGCAGAGGTACTGGTACACCTCTCCAACACCATATTCATCCAAGAATGAAAGAAAGATCATTTCAAGATTTTCTTTAACTTAAGCATTGCATATTTCCATTATTGGATGTATTTCAAACCTATTCTTTAAATTAAAAAAAAAAAAAAAAAGTCTACTGAAAATCCTTCCTTTTTTAAGTGATAAAAATGACCAGTTAATATCAGTGAATGTTTGTACAGAATCTGAAAGAGTACAAACAGAAGGCACAATCTAGTTATTCTTCTGAAGACAAAATTCTGTTATTTACTCTGTATCATGAGACAAACCTTCTGTCAAATATAAGGAATATAAGGACAAAGTAACTATTATACAGTGGCTACTCACTGCATAAAATCTGCACAGTTTGATGTCCAGTTCTGTTTCCCTTTGATGTTGATGTCATATTTTGGCATCAAGGCTCAAGATTAACTTGATTTTGATAGTTTGCAAGGAATTCAGGGAAACTGCTACACACTATTTGAATGGGAGAGAATAGGAGCAAGGGGGTGGAAAACAACTGAAGTTGTTGGTTTTTTTTCATTGGGCTGTATACTTCAAGTGAAGCAGTAAAATTTTCTAGTCTGTCTTATGAGTAGACACAGGTATTACACAGTAGAACCTATACCATTCCACTATCATAGGAATAGTGAATATGATATCAAACAATGATTTTTCTTATATCCCAAGCATAAACACTGTGACAGCATCTTGTACAATGAAAAGAACTTTGGACTAAATGAACCTATGGATCTCAACCCACTTGTTGTTGTCTGAATGATAGGGACATTCATTAAAGGTTGAAAAAGCCACCAAGATCATCTAGTCCAATCACCAGTCCATCCCCACCATACCTACTAACCGTGTCCCTCAGTGCTACATCTCTATGTCTCTTGAACACCTCCCGGGGTAGTGACTCCACCACCTCCCTGGGCAAACTGTACCACTGCCTCACCACTCTGAGAATAAATTTCTCCTAACATCCAACCTGAACCTCCTCTGATGCAACTCAAAGCCATTCTCTCTTGTCCTGCCTGGGTCACAAGGGCCAAACAGCGAGACATTCACAAGATGTTTCCCACTTGGGGCAGGAACTGAATACAGTTCTGAGGATTTAAAAGTTGTTTATGGAACTGACAGTCTGCTGATACTACCATGTCTAGAGAGCAATACAGAAAGTTTGTACACACAAAAAGTGTATCAGCGAATAGCTGTGATTTATGTATGACTTCATTACTGGCACTGAAATATTGCTGCAGGGTCTGGAAGGGAAGGATCCATCACAGAGCTCCTTACTGCACAACTGGTACCATACAGACAGAAAAGCTTCCACCACAGTTATCACAATAAGCCTTGGAACCAGCACACATCTGTAATTGTTCTAGCCACAACTTTGCTTTTAATGAAGAAATGAAATACTAAATATTCTTCTCCTGCACTGAACAATCTGCCAAGCATTAGCCTTGTGAGAACTATTATAACAAAAATTTATTCGTTTCTAAGAGCAGTAGTTTTATAATGGATAGAATGAGTCACTCTTTAGTAGTGCAGAAAGACAGAACTCCACTCTAATCACAGATTCCCATCTGGATCATTTATTTGTGAATCTATCTTAAAATGTGAAGCCATTTCAGATGCTTTTTTTTCCCTGCCACATTTTACCCTTGCTCCCTCCCTTCTCTTTTGACAGTATTTCCCACTCTTTTTTTCACTCAATTGGATAATCTTTGCTTATATTTTACTTATATTACTTATATTATACTATTTTACTTATATTCTAGCATTTCCCAGCAGCAAAGTATTAAGAGATTTACAACAAATTAACTTTTCATTAACAAAAAAGACAGTGTGTAAATTCATTTTCTCAAGATACTCGCAATAGGTGTTAGGGTCATGTAATTGCAAGAAGAATGAGAAATAAATTGTAAATTAGAAAAAGAAAAAATTCTATTGTTTTTCCAGTGTAAATTTGGTTGACAGAAGTCAGTAAGTGCTGGAATTTGTTTAGCTAGAGCCTAACATGGAGATCAGTTGTATTCAGATGACAATTTATGAGTGAATATGCAATAATAAGGGTAACACTTAAAGCTAAACTAACTACATGCTCACCCTCTAATAATTTATTACAAAAATGACAATTTGGCATGCATAATGACAGCATTATGGTAACTCAAATACAAGTATTAGTGTGCAAACAAACCAAACAAAAATATTTATCCAGAAGCCTCTTCTCTGTGTGGCACTTGGGTTAAATCAGACTAATCTAGGAGGGGAAAAAAAAAAAAGAAAAAAAAAAAAAACCACCTTTGTGGTAATACTGATATTTCTGTGGTCAAAGGTGCTTCTTTACTTTGAGAGTTTTGAATGAGCACAAACACAACAGATGAATACATAAACTCATATGGATGGTGATCTCTGAATGATTAGCCTCAGCCAGGCATTGTGGCAGAATTTAGCTGATATTAAGCACCTCTTTCACCAGCTTCATGAACAGAGAATCTACCTCTGTTTAACAGCTAAATAACTAAAAAGGAGCTATTAAGAAGTCATTTCTCCAATTAAATAACTCAATTAAGTCAGCACACTAAACTGCTTGGTCACACTAGGAAAAAGATGCTGAATTTTACAGAACAACAGAGAAACAAAGAAACCTGAGCTCCATTTACTCTTTTGTTGTTTCACATGATTCTGCTTACTGTAGAGTATAGGCCTTATGTACATGCACCATTGCTAAGGCAAACAACAAAAAGTACAGAATGTGTTTAACTTGAAAAACTACATGACAAAGTTTACTGGAAACACAATTTTGTCTAAGCTGATGTTGCAAGACGGTTTCTGGGTGCCTATCTGTACCGTGTTTCCACAGAAGTTCCCCCAAAGCTGTGGTCCTGGTCTGTTCTCAGACCTGCAAAGCAAGGGGGTTATGGGAGATCAGATGTCCTCACAAATGGCCCTGCTAGTGCTTCTCAGTGCATTTTACAAGATCCCATTTCTGATATCCACAACAGTTAAAATATTTCTTATTCATTTTTTCATGGCTGAGAAAGGTTTGAGAGGTGGAAGATTTGATTACTCAGTTGCATAAGTACTTGGACTCTTGGGCTGTTTGACCATCACACAGAGCTGTATAATGGACAGATATTACGCCTATAGGTGATAGGCACTGCTCTGTGTTAGCCAGCTGCTTTCTTGCACTGCAACTGTAGATGATCCAAATCCCATTTTAAAATGATGTGCTATGAGAGCAAACGCACTGCTGAGAATGTGCATTCAGGTGACTGGATAGCAAGGGTTTTATAAACACGAATACATGCAAGTGAAAATTTCTGAATATTTATTTCCTTTTACTTGGATGTGGAGTAGAAAGGAGGTAGAAACAGTAGTGGAAGTTAGCATTTGTGATCATACAGAAAACCCTCGTGCCACCTAATCTGCAAGAAATTTTGAAAGAAGTTGGTCCACTCAAAGTGCTCCAAAGAGCAGAGTATTCCCATCTTATCAAATAGCTCCTAACATCAACCCTTTTGTTAGTAATATTAAATTATGATGCTGCGAGAGGGAAAATCTTCCCTCTTGTCTCTCACAATAACTGAGACTTAAGAAGACAAAATCTGAAGTAGAAAGCCAGCTTTCTCCAAAGAGAAGTTACACCTTCATCCTTCTAGAATCTTGCTGGGAACTCTGCTCTTCAGGGTTCATAAATGGAAAAGATGTGAGCAGCCAAAGAACTACATTTCCAAATGATGCAAGCTTATGTTTTCCAAATAGTCATAAATTAGCATAACTTAAAGAATGTTCTCATGATAGTAGGTTACTTGGCAATAAAATGGCAAATTAAATTCAGTGCCAATAAATGCAGAGCAATGCACATTGGAAGAAAAAGTCCGTACATAAAGGAAATGATGGACTCTAAACTTGCTATTGCCACTTGGGAAAGGATGTTGGAGTCAGTTTGGACAGTTCTCAGAGAACACTAACAAAGTGCTCAACAACAGACAAATAGAATGATATTAATTGTTAGGGAGGGTGGAGAGCATAGCTAAAAACATCATGGTTCTGCTATGTAAATCCCTAAAGTAGAGATGTAGGTGGACCTAGGATATAGATGTAGCTGTTCCTTTCTCAAGAAGATGTAACCAACCCAGAAAAGGCACACCAAGGGTAACAAAGTTAATTGTACTGACACGGAAGAAACTAAATAGACAAGACCTGCTCACATTCAAGAGCTGGTGGATGTGTGAGAAGATTACCCTGCATAGGAGGTCAGGAAACTGCAGGAAGAGCTTATCCCAAGGGGCATCCAGGAGCATATTCCAATTCAGCCAGCAGCCCAGTGGCCAACAGATATGTTCCCTGTCACAAAGGCAGGTCCATGGGCAAGCAAAAAAATCAAGAAGATTGGGCACACTATACCCACATGGAACATAGTTTATCCAAGCAGCAGGGCCTAAATGGGACTCCTGGGCCAGAGGGTGAAGGTGGCTTGGTCATTCAGAATGTGGCTCTTCACTTCATTTCTTGCTACTGATGGAGAAAAAGGGTACCATGGTATGTGGGCATGTGCTCAGCCTTGGAGCTTATTAGGGAATGTTCTGATTTTAATTATCTTTGTAAATGAATCAGCAAAATAAAATGCACAGTTTTACGTCCCAAGCTTGTGTTAATATACTGTCTCAATGATTTGTGATTCATTCCTGTCCTGTTCTATTTGAGCAAAGGATAAAAATAAGCTGCCACTATTTAGCCTTCTTTGTGAATCTAAAATCAATATTTTTAACTAAAAAAAAAAAAGACTAATAAGGCTTAATGAAAAATAAAAAGACCAAAAGTTAAGTAGTGAATTCAACTATCTCATTATGTTTTTTTTTAAATACAAATTTATTCCGTAACTATGAGTTAGCCATCATTTCTATGAAACCAGAGGAGCTGAAAAATGCCTTCCCCTTTCCTTGCATGTTCTTGACCCTGACAGAGGTCCTATTTACTGTGAGTTAGAAGATGCTACATTTTAGAATACAGCTGTTATTGTTTTTAAATTTATAGACATACATAGAGGTAATTGTAAACTATTTGAGTGACTGCCATAATCCATCCTGAAATGACTGGCAGCCTTTCACAACAGATACTCATATGCAAGTTGGAACCTAACATGAACAAATGAACAATAATGGGGATACCAGAAGATATTTAGAACAGATATTTGTCTGAATTTTTTCTAGCAGATTTTAACTGGAATATAGTAGTGGAAGTGCTGAGCACCAGGACAGAGATTGCAAACCAGGATTACAGTAGGATCTGCCCAGGAGAGAGCTGAGAATGGCTGGGTACCCAAGGGCTTGGGAGCCAGAAGGAAGGAAGAGTCTGGAGACCTCCTGGGCAGAGGGTTAAGGAATAAGAAATGTTCATAAATTAATCATGTTTCACCTTAAAAGAAACAAACCCATGAAAACATCTTCTGAAGAGTCCCAACTGTGTAACTCTTAAGCCTTTAAGGAAGTTTTTATCAAGTGCAATTTCTTGAGCTTGCCTCACAGACCTAGGCAATAGGTTCAGTCTCCTGACTAAACCCAGCCCTGAATTTTCAATAAAAATTGAGGTAAATTCTTGTCTAAGTGGTTTTGGGGGAAAAAAGAAATAATGAAATGGGTTAAGCAGTGTTAACCCATCCATACAAATTTAAATTAATAGGTAAAAGATTACAGCAAACCAGAGTTTCTTTGAAACAGTGAACCATACAGACTGGTCTCAGAGGATCAGGGTGAGGAAATCTCTCTTCTGCTGATGTGGAGCTCCCTAGGTGGTGGGGCTGCTTGCAGGTCTCCAGTTGCTGGATGATGGGAGGAAGGGAAGCAGAGTACGAAAGCATCTTCCATCCAAAGCCATCCACCAGCTCCTCTGTTAGTGATCCTTGGCAGCTTGTTATGGGTTCGGTGAACTCCCACCAGCAAAGCACAGGCAGGAGGTAGGACCAGACTGTATGACACATTGTAGGACTGTGAAATAATGTGATTTTCATATTCCCCACTGTCTTGTGTAACAACTGGACAAGTATGGCTCAGTCAAGACTGTGCACACTATCACACGTGAAGTAGAGGGCAGTCATGCAATGGGCTCCTTCCCTTGGGGGAGATGATTTGAAATGCTGAGTCCTGCCACTGTGAAGGAGTAACAGGCATCAGTACATGCTGGGGATCAACCAGCTGGAATGGTGCTTTGCAGAAAAGGACATAGGGTTTCTGGTTGACAAGATAGAAAACATGAACCAGTAACATGCTCGCATGGCAAAAAAAACGGCCAATGCCATCCTTGGTAACATAAAGAAAAACATCAACAGGAGATGGAAAAAGGTGATCTTTCCTCTCTACTTAGTCTATCAGAAAAGGAAGGACACGGACTCTTCACCAGGGTCTGCTGTGATAGGACAAGGGGAAATGCTTTCACAGTAAAAGAGAGGAGATTTAGATTGGATATAAGGAAAAAAAAAATCACAAGAAGGATAGTGAAGCACTGGAACAAGTTGCCCAGAGAAGTAGTGGATGTCCCATCCCTGGAGGCATTCAAGATCAGGATGGACCAATCTCTGAGCAACCTGGTCTAGTTGTAGGTGTCCCTGTTCATGACATTGTAATTGGACCAGATGACTGGTGATTCCACTGACAGGACACATCTGAAGCGCTGAGTCCAATTCTAAGCTCTGATAAACAAAAACAAAAACAAAAACAAAAACAAAAAAAGCCTGCAGACCAAGAATTTAAGGACTCCATTTGTTTCTTCAGTATTGCTGTATAGAATAATCTTGACACCAGCCAAATATTACTGAGCACAAATTTTCCTGTGACTTCTCTAAACAACATGTTTCCCAATGGTCAAATAATGCCCAAAAAAGCCATATTGTAAATAATATATTGATCCACTGATGGACAAACAATTGTCTGGTACATTGCTAGATAATGTTTCATCCAGCCACATAACTGTTAGACTAATGAATATGATAGCTCATATATAATTTCATCAAAGAAATGACTAATTTCCCAGATATAAATAAATAATTCAGCTAGATGTGTTTGTTTACAGTCATTTGTTAGCTAATACAAATATTTTCTTAAGATCCAAGGTTCTTTTACTGTATTTGAACAGAGGCTTTTTAAAAAGTTTGAATCTTATTTGCCAACTTATTTTTACAGGAAAAAAAAAAATGATTGCAGATTACAAATGTACCTAAGTGCTCATGTATTTCCATAAATTCAGGCATAAAAAATCAGCTCACTACTTTTCCCATCAAAAAGTCTGCACAAAGCTCTGTAACAATTGCAGCGTCAGTGGATAAGTATCTGAATTTGAATCACAGAATAACACAATCACAGAATCATAGGGGTTGAAAGGGACCTCTGGAGATCATCCAGTCTGACCTCCTGCTAAAGGCTCCCTACTGTAACTTGCACAAGAAAGCATCCAGGTGTCTTTAATATCTCCAGAGAAGGAGACTCCACATCCTCTCTGGTTGTTACAGTGCTCTGTCACTCTCAAAGTGACAAAGTTTTTCCTCATGTATGGAACTTCCTATGTTCCAGTTTGTGCTTGTTGCCTCTTGTTCTGTCACTGGGCACCACTGAAAAGAACCTGGCTTCATCTACTTGACTTCCACCCATATTTATAAGCACTGATAAGATCTCACCTCAGTCTTCTCTTCTCTGGGCTGAACAGCCCCAGATCTCTTAGGCTTTCCTTGTAAGGGAGATGCTCCAGGCCTCTCAACATCTGGACACAGCACTGCAGAAGTGGCTTCAGCAGGGCAGAGCAGAGGGGGAGGATCACTTCCCTCAACCTGCTGGCCTCCAACCAGACTTTATGCTGCTGATCACAGCCCTCTGATCTCTGCCAGTCAGCCAGTTTTCAGTCCACCTCACCATCCACTTGTCTATCCTTTACTTCCTAAGCTTACCAATGATGATGGTATGGGAGATAGTTGTAAAGGGTCACAAACCCAATTATTGCCTTGTTTCTTTCATGTAGGATTTGGAACTCTGCTATCTCATAGTTGCTACATCTAAAGCTGCCCCTACGCTTCACAATCCCAGCTGGTCCATCCTTGTTTGTATGAACAAGGTCCAGCAAGATACCTCTGCTCCATAGCTTCTTTCCACCTGCGTCAGAAAGTTATCTTCCATGAACTGCAGGAATCTCCTGGGCTGTGAGTGCCTGGCAGTGCTGTTTTTCCATCAAACTTCGGAGTTGTGAAGATTTCTGTCACAACCAGTTCCTGTGACTGTGAAGCTATTTTCAGCTGTTGATAGAAAACCTAATCAACTTCCATGTCCTGATCAGGTGTCCTATAGTAAACGCTCACAGTGGTGTCACCCATACTAGCCTGCCCCTTAATTCTCACTCGTTCATCATTCATCCCTAGACAGACCTCAACACATTCCCGTTGCTCTCTCACATTAAGTGCAACTCCATCACCTCACCTTGCTGGTTTCTCTTTCTTAAAACTGACATAGCTATCCGTGACAGCATTCCAGTCATGTAAGTTGTCCCACCATGTCTCCATGGTCATAGTGAGGTCATGGCCCTGCAACCATAAAGTTCTCTAATTCTTCCTGTTTATTCCTCATGCTGCATGCATTGGTATATAGGCACTTCAGAGAAGAAAAGGGAGCAGAGGATGCAGGTTTCTCTAGAGGGATTCAGGAGGATCTTCCATATCTATACACACTTTTGCGGTGGCTGACCTTCTGGCTCACGTCTCAGGAAGGAGTTAAAGAATATTTGTCACTGTTCTGGTTGGCCTGCCTTCTTTCCCAGTCAGTTGTAATGGCATGAACACTGCCATTTTGGACCCCACCCTCAAGTCTTTCAGTTGAAAGCCCACCTCACTAGTTTGGCCAGTCTGCTTCCAAAGATTGCTTTGCCTGTTCTAGACTGGTGGATCCCATCCCTCCTCAACAGGTTATATTTTCACAGAAAGTCCCTTTGTCATAAAAACCAAACCCTTGTGCTGGCACCAGCCACACAGCCAGGAACTCGTATGCATTATGTATCTTCTTCTCTCTTTCCTCCAGCTGTCAAAATTGAAGAGAAGATCACTCAGTTCTTCACTTGCACTTCCAGGGTTTTTTTTTCATTCTGACAGTGTTCCAGCTTCCACTGTTGTTCATGCCCCTGTGGAAGAACAATAGTGGATAGCAGTCTGTGCTCTTGCAAAGTCTCCTGGCAAAGTCTCAGGTCTTGCCCCCCAGGAGGCATCAAACCTCTCGAGACTCTGGCAGAGGGGCACCTCAGTGCCTTTTAATAGAGAGTCACCCACTACAAGTCCACAGTGTTTCTTTTTATGATATTCCCTGCAGTATGGTTTCTTCTTGTGGGTCTTGGTCCTGGGTGTCACAGGTGTCTATAGCTGTAAGAGCATCATATTTGTTTTTGGTAGTGAAGCTGCAAGGCCAGTATCAAAACGGACCTCTGCTTTTGTGGGTCACAAGTACAAATTACTATCTGAGTTTATTTGTACATTTGCAAATATTTGTATGTCTTGAGTTTAGTGCAGGGGTGCACAGTGCCTGTTGTATCTTTTTCCCAAAGACAGGGTTACCAAGACACACAAAACTCTTATCAAACATTTATCAAAACTCATCAAAACTTATCAAAAACTCTTATCAAAAACTCCAATTTTCAGTGCACGACAGAAAAGCTATCCACACACAATTCTTGCAAAAGTAAAATTCTGAAAGTGTAATATTTTACTTGCAAATAGTGATAGATATTTCTTGATCTTTAATGTAGTCTTGGAAAAATCTATTGCTGTTTCACATCATAAAAAAGAAAATGAATATGCATGTATATATATACCCATTTTTTCTTACCCTCATTTTCTCAATGTCTGAACTATTTTCAACAACACTATAAAAGAATCAATCTGAAGCAATCACCTACCATGGAAAATTTCAACCTTACTTGTTAAAGGGCAGAAAAGGTATTAGAAAATGAAATAAACTATAAATAGATTTGCAGAAGAGCAGATTAAGTACTTCAAAAGCAAGATTTCACACTGTTCGTTACATTTTGTCTAAGATAAAACACTTACTATAATCCCAAAGCAATGGTCATTGCAAATTGATGCACATTTTAACTAGAACAAGGCACTAGGTACCCATTAACTCATTTTATTTTAATTTAGCAGTAAAAGCTTTCATTATAGCCATTAGACGAGAGAAACCTTTGGCATTACAGTAAAAGACAACGCATACATAGAAATAAAATAAGAATTTAATTTACAGCACAGGAACTGGTATGTTTATATTAACAGAACTTAAAAAACATTTTAATAATTGAATGTGATGAGTTCAAATGGGAAATGTATCAAAAACTTTTTAAAAACCTGGGGAAAAGTCATTTTAGAGCACTGTAAATAACCCATGTTTTAATGCATATTTTTCCAGTCCTGACTTGAAGAAACAAAAAATCATTGCTTTCACAACCATTTGTAGTGTATTTGTGTTGTCTGTAGTATATTTATGGTGATTATTATTTTTTACATTTTCCTGTAACACTTGTGTAGCAAATAAGGAAAAAAAATATACAGATGTTTGCAAAAAAAATATTCCACCTGCTCTTTTCTTCAATACTTGAAATACTTCTTTTCTCTTTTTTCTTAAATCTTACCTTTAAAAAATATGTACTTTTGGAGATATTACTTTATATTCACTATTTACAGTGTCTGTTTAATAGAACAGTGAATTTGGTACACCTGGTAATATGAATGAAAACAAAAGTTAAAGCATCTAATTCATATTAGAATAGAGAAGTCTGTAATACAATAAATTTGGAGTAGTTTAATGCAGTTATTCTACTGGATGTTCTATACATCTTTTACACAAAGAAATACAGATAATGGTTCTTCATAACAGACTTAGGTACAACCTCTAAAATGCACTGTCCATATGGTTTCTGGAGGACCCTAGGGGTATATACAGGTTTTAGAGCTTCCCTTGGTGCTCAGGACTGCAAAGCTCAGCCTCATGCAAGCCCTGAACCAAAAGGTTTCAATCAGGTCCCTCTCGATGGAAAGGAAGGTTTCCATCGCTCTTTTCACACACTTCCAATCCCATTTTCCACTAAGAAGAGAAAGAAAGGTGGAAATGGCCATGCCTCTATTCCTCTGATTCTTGTCCAATTCAAATGAGCACCCTCAGAGTTTTCACTTTGCTCTTGATCTTGCCAGGCCACCCACAGCCTAGGAATGTCAGACACCAGCACACATACAAATGCCAAATTATGTCTGTCTTTCATGGCCTCTTTTGTGATCCAGCTTCAACACAGCTTTTAATTACCCTTTCTGTGCCCCAACAGTGCTTAGCAGCACACATTGCCCCTGACCCATAGCTTTGGCTCCTCAGCCATTCAACTTATGCTGCTCCTACAAATAGAAGCTATGTTATGTAACTGAGAAGATATCTTGAGCTCTTCTCACCCTGACAATTTAAGCTTTGGCTATCAAGCAGGACACACATATTATATGGTTCTGACATGGCAAAATCTGCTTTGAAATTCATCCTTCCATCACATCTTTCTTTGAATTCAGCTTGCAAAGTAAATGTGTGTAAAATACATATTCTAGCTGTGCCTTTTTTAAGGAGCACCAAATCCAACCTTTTTAGCAACGACTCAATTTGCATACAAGTAGGCTGAGCTGTCCTTCAGAGGAATCTGAATCCCATTTTCCAAGGAGAAGGGATTTACTGCATTTGTTCCATGGAATTCTCCATTTTGTAGTCAACAAATTCACCAGGACTCTGCAAACTGCTGAGGTCCACCCGCACAGAACAGCTTGCAGGACTAGGGACTGGGCACAAACAATAGCAGTTTTCTTGGCGTGCTTGAAAGACCTTCTTGTTGGCAGATTGAGGAAACCCACGCTTCTCCCACTGCACTGCCGTTGATCAGTGTTGGAGAAGAGCATTAATCAAACATGTGATACCATTATTTTTCCAAATTGAGGTCTCAGGTCTGTGATAAGCACTTCTCTTAATACAACATTGCACAAATATTATGCAACCACACTTCAAAACTGCCGTGTTGAGAAATTTAAATAATAATGAGTAGTTTTTTGGAAGTATTGCTCCAGTCTTTCCACTATCCAGGCAGGGAAGGATGATCATGGGCATACTGCTATTTGCTGCATGAGCTAATTTGTCTCTTTATCTGCTTTTGGCTCATAGCTCACTTACAACTTTGTGAGAAATGACAGTGTCAACATCTTGCCAATAGCGTGCCATGTGACGGACACCCAGCACAGCAGGCTGAGGGGATGCATTGGATTCCTGCAAACTCTTCTTACAACAAGGTTTTCTGATTGATGGCAGAGCCCTATGGTGCTGACAAAATACCACTGACCCTACTTCCAAATATGCTATATGGTTTGTGGTTTATGGGGATATGCCCAGGACATAAGACAGAAAAACACAAGCATGCTTTTATCAAGGTTCTTCTGTGACTCTTGATTGAGTTTACACAGAGAAAATTAGGCAAAAGCAGTGAAATCTCTAAAGAAAAATTTCTTAAGGAAACATTTCTTCAATATACAGAAGTACTGAGTAAATCTGTAAAATGGTAGGAAATCCCTATCATTTTTTCCATGTACCACATTTTCGACTGATAGAAACCATAACACTAACCTGTGGTGATTTTCTAATTGTCCAGATCACATTAAATGTTTTGAAAGAGGATGCTTTACTCACAGAATCATAGAATGGCTTAGTTTGGAAGGGACCTCCAAGCCCACCCAGTCCCACCCCCCTGCATTGGGCAGGGCTGCCACCCAGCAGCTCAGCTACCCAGGGCCCCATCCAACTTGGCCTTGAGGGATGGGGCACCACAGCTTCTCTGGGCAGCTGTGCCAGCACCTCACCACCCTTTATAAAGTTCCCTTTATAAAGGGAACTTAGACAGTAGAACAAATCACTTCTCATGACAGTTTCTGCTAACTTTTATCTAGTTGTTACATAGCTCTTGTTTCCTTCCCCACAGAACAAGCAAACTGTATGGGAACTACTGAGTCACAGCCTGAACCTCTGATTGATCACCTGAGGCGAGCAATGAGCCAGCCAGAGGAGCACAGGTGAAGGCAATTCACCTGTGCTGCCAGAAGGGGTGGAGCCTGGCTCCACCCCTCCTAGACCTATTTAAGAGCTGGCTACCAGTGGGAAAGGATCTCTTCTAGAGATTGCCTCTATTGGTGTTTTGTGGTGAGCCTATCCACAGGGTAAGCCTTTTATTTTATTCTCTTTTGTTATCATTGTCCACTTAGTCTAACTCTCTTGATTATATTGTGATTGTAACATCTTGATATCCATTGATTATACACAAGCATTTTCAGGCTTTAAAAGGGGAGGAAGAATTAAAACAGCATGTGCTTTCCTTTTCCATCATGATCACCTCTGAGAATCAAATAAATACAGCCTTCTTGTCTGTGAGGATGGGTATTAAAAATATAAAAGTAGGACACAAAAAAACAAAAGTTTCACTGAGTCATAGCTGCACACATGGCAAAACCAAAAGCTCTTCTGGCAACTCAGAAGAATTGCTCATGTACAGCCTGTGGTGCATTTGCATTAGTGTGTTAGTCCAAGCCAGGAACAACTCAGCTGTCCCTATTCTCTGTGCAGTGATGCAGGAGCAGAACACACACAGCAGCAGGGCGCATGCTGGTGAAAGCAGCCCCAGGATGCCCTCTGGGAGAACATCTAATGTCTTCCATCCACAGGACCAGGCTAGAACTAGCCAAAGGGAAAACTCCAGATAATTCACTCAGACAAACAGTTTTCAGCACTACTTCTCTCTATGCATGTACGCAGGTTGTTCCATACTCCCTAATGAATTCAGCATAGCTGATGAGCTGTTCAGGCAAAACTTCTGAGGTATGTGAAGTTGTTTCTGCCATGAGCTGCAGGAGAGGGATCCATCAAACACTTCTGAAGACACTGAGAAAGCAGAAATGAGGATCCATTTCATGCAGATAGTAGTGCAAGACTATGCAAAGAATTGCATTCCAACAAATATTGCCTGCAGTGAAAGGTGAGGTCTCAGCTCTTCTCAAGCCCCAGGAAAACAAACTCCCACTGATATGGTTGATGTGCCATGATGCTCATATGGAGAGCGTCCATTCAGGCACTGACCACGGTGCTTTGCCAACCAGCAAAGCCAACAAACAGCAATTGTGAGCTAGTGCAGGTTCTTCAGAGAGCTGAGCACTGGGGAAAGCAGACTTCTCTCATTAAAACTCATGTAGCTCAGAGATTAATTTGACCTACATGATCACCTGTTTACAGCTACATCATTATTCTATTAAGCCTACAGTATGCCTCTCCAGATTTGGAGACAAGACTCATCTTTTTTAGTGTTCCTTCTGTTTTCTATTCCTATATCTTAATTGATATTTAAGTGATAAGTTCTTCTCAGAATGATAGCTAGACACAGAGGAGAGAAATACATTCTCAATTCAGCTTTGCCAAAAAGTAATGCTTTGAGCTTCAACACCTAAGCAGGAAGAATAAAGTAAATAAAGGTCAATTCAAATAAATTCTGCATAATACATGTTCAGATGTAGTGGGCTAAATTTATCCAGCAGCCAAATACCCATCCAGCTGCTTACTCTCTCTCCGTTCTCAACAGGACACTGGGAGAGGAAAAGAAGGAAAAGCTCCTTCACTCCTGACTCTTCCATCTCCTCAGTGGGACACAGGTGTGGGGAATGGGGTTGGTGATCAGTTTCCAATGGTCTCTCTCCTATTTTCCTCCTCCTGCTGATGCCTGCTGCAGCATGGGACCTTTCATGGGCCGCACCTTCCTTCAGGAAGCAGCATTTCTGATTGGTTGTAAACAGCACAGGGATAAACATGCAGTAGTTCCACAAAGGAAAACATGTGTGCAAAATATGCAATTTGTGGAAAACCACATATACATTATTTCTTAATAATTAGGAATTCAGTGCAAATTACTACTGACACATTTGTTATCCATATTCAAGATTAGGACCTTTGAATATTGCAATCAATATTTCCAAATAAAATTCTGTTATGCAAGGATGTAATGCTCTCTTCAGATCTTTTGCAGATTTTATTCCTGCTCTAACTCTAAGTGTCTTTATATTTTTCACAACGGCAGCAGAGTATTTCCATATCTCATAATAAAAGATTTGATTTCATCAAAGCAAATTCACCTGCTTGATAGTTGCGAAACTTCTGTCGTACATGAAATATTAAGATCAAAATACTTCTGAAAAAGTCAGGAGAAGCTGCAAGATATATTCATTCAGACCAGACAGGAAAGAATTTACTTTATGCGTAAATATCTTTCAAGAAACACTCACAGCAGGAGCAGCAAATCTAGAAAAAAGAAAAAAGAAAAAAAAAAGAAAAAAAGGAAATCAGAAACTTAAAAAGAAACAAAAGAAACTTATTAGCATGCATCAGAAAAAGAGAAGACTGGCAAGGTCTGACTTGAGCAAAATCAAACTCCACATTAAACAAATTACATCATTGATTTAGCCCAAAGTCTTGACTTTTCCTGGTAAAAGAACATGACAATAAACTGAACTTGTACATCTGTTAGATTGAGCCTTCCATGTAATGCATTAGAAGGTGTTTTTCAGCACATCTCTCTCTGACGACATTAATCAGCAAAAGCCCTGTCAAGCCAGAAAACATACAGAATAAGATTGCGGTATTATTATTAAACCAGAGACTCTGACACAGCAAGACCCTACCTAAGGGAATGAAGTGCATGACAAGATCCATATGATGCTTTCTTTTCTTGTTTTTTCTGGGAGGCTGCAATTCTTTTTTTCTTTCAGTCAGTTACAAAGAAACAAAGAATAGGTCTCTGAAGCCATGAAACACTGAATCTCAGCTAAAATTAGGAGACTTTATGCCTGCACCAGAGGCCCAGAAAATGCTAGTTTATCAGCGTGGATTTTCAAGGAACTGCTCTGTCAGTTTAAGATACATTTTCTAATCCAATACATTACAAATCATGTGACAAGTGGGAAAAAAAAAAAGAAAAAGCAGAGAAGCATTATAAAACTATATGGGGAGAGTTTATAACTCTTCACAGTGATGGGCTTTCTTAATATTAAGCCTCTTCTCCAGTTTGCAGCTGTGAACTGATGAACTCTAACCCCACAGATAGGAAAATCTTGCTAGGAATTTGTTTCTGGATGCATAAATCTACATCCAAACCAGTGCAAGACATCTGTAGGGAATGAGTCTTTGTTACTGGAGGACTGTAGATCTGCAAGACCAATGTCTTCTGGCCTACTGGCAAGTAATATATCCACCACCCAGTTCTTACTGCCTTGTGCTTGAAAAGACAAGTGATGGACATTTATTTTTTTCAACAAACTTACCTTTGGGAATTTAGGAAGTTCAGTTCACAAATCTTGAAACGATTTGGGCAGGAACTCTCTGTTCACATATGTTTAGAGAATTTCCAAGAAGTTATCATGAAATGCCTCTTTGTAATATTCCCAGTGAGGATTACAGTGAAACACATGCTGGGAGAGGTACCGGAACAACTAAATTTAGAAATTTATTTATACGTTCCCAAGCTTTTCTAATGAGTGGAAACAACTTACATTTTCAAATCCAATATTACGTGGCATTTTCTTTAAATGTTCATCCCAAAATAGATATCCAGCTGACAAAATACCAGCTGAAAATGGGTGAAGTCATAAGTGATCTGACAGTGGAAACTTTTAAGAGAAGAAATCCAGTTTGTGAGGACTCCTAACACCTGGTGTTTGTGAGATGCAGGATGCCTGAACCACTGTTAATCATGGGTGATTGTATGCTATATGTATGAACTGTGTGCTACAAATGGCACGTAAGTTGTTCAGACAGGTCATTTATAAATGTGTTAGAAAAAAGTGGTCTGTCCATGTGAACTAACTTAACCCTATATTTACAGCTTTTAAGTAACAAATTTGGACTACCCCTTCTAGTCTATTTCAGATCAAGTTATCAGTCTTTAGCGAGTCAAAGATTTCAATTTACCCAAAATGAAGTCACTTCCTGAATATTGATTGTTCACTGTAGCTGTAAATTATCACTGGTTACTTTGAGAACAGAAGTGTTGATAGTTCCCTGCCATTACTTAACCAACTGAAACTAAGTTTCGAATATAATTTCTTATTTATAGCAACTAAAATAAGATAGGAGTGCTTCAGGGTTTCAAATTTGTCTTTTTTTTTTTTTTTTTTCTCTTTAAGGAAAATCTTAGAAAATCAAAAATACTAATGTCAGGTTCTTTTCTGGTCAGTGCTGCTTTATTGAAGTCAATAGGTTTGCTCAAGATTAAACTCTAGAGGACTGATAATCTTGAAAAATATGTATGTTGAATTGAAATCAGACATCCTAATTTGCAATGCTTAAGTTTTTAACATTCCTGCATAAGTGAAGCTAAGCACCTTCATGTGGCATGTCCTGGTGAGGGGTAAGGGAGGAGGATTTTGAAAGTATTCATTGCGGGTGGCTTTGGATCTCTATTGAAATATAAGCCCCTGTGTGTCCTGAGAAGCTCAGGGTATGCAGTAGCACTGAATCCAAGTTCTTCCTAGCCAAATTGCCTCAGATTATTTCCTCCCAGACAGATTTCCACATCTCCTCATCCACAGAACACTGGTGGCCATGTTGGGCTGCACCAGCCTAGCACAAATCCGAGCCTGTACAGATTTCTCAAGTAAAGATATGGAACATCTTAATTGGGTAGAGGGAAGGAGAACCACGCAGTAATAACTCATGTTCACTTGACTGAATGAGTACGAGCCTTCAGTTCCCAGAGCTTCCAATCTGATATTTACCATAGATCCCCATTTTTTCTATTTAAGAATACATACATACATACTAAATGAAATTGTAATACGTCTTCTTAAGTAAAATGGAGTCAAATGCATCAGTGTAGTCAAAAAGACAAACATTTTGTTATCCTTTTCTTTTGCTTTCAAATGGGAAAAAAAATGTGCACAGAAAAAAAAAAATAGAGGCAAGAACAAATAGCTGGAAACTCAAACTCCCTCTTTTGGGACCTTCTGTCAGCAACACCAGTGTTCCTAAAGTAGCTCCTATGATCTGACTCTTTCTGCAAAGTAGATAGCAAACAGCACTGTCAAATATTTTACTGGAAGATCTTTTGCATATCTTCTGTTACTAAGTGATTAAGTACATATAGTATTAATTTATAATTTTGCAATTCTTTCTCCATTTCATAGCAAGCACTAATACTACATGCAGACAGAATTAATCATGACAGGGAGAATTAGATCTCTACATATGAATGAAGAGTCATTGCTATCTAATACTGAAAACCAAAATCTACAGGACCAGGGCAGTGTAGCTGGAAGACTGCGTGAAAGAAATGGACTGGAGAAGCTGGTCGATATTTGGCTGATTGTGAGCCAGCAGTGTGCTCAGTTGGCCAAGAAGGCCAATGGCATCCTGTCTTGTATCAGAAATAGTGTTGCCAGCAGGACCAGGGAGGTGATCATCCCCCTGTATTTGTTGCTGTTGAGGCCACATCTCGAGTACTGTGTTCAGTTTTGTGCCTCTCACTACAAGAACAATGCCCTGAGGCCCTGGAGCATGTCCAGAGAAGGTCCACGAAGCTGTGAAGGGTCTGGAACACAAGTCTTATGGGGAGAGGCTGAGGGAACTGGGATTGTTCAATCTGGAGAAGAGGAGGTTCAGGGGAGAACTTATCATTCTTTACAATGACCTGAAAGGAGGTTATAGCATCGATCTCCTCTCTCAAGTAACTAGAGATAGGACAAGAGGGAAAGGCCTCAACTTATACCAAGGGAAATTTAGGTTAAGTGGGTTGTCGGACTAAATGATCTTAGTGGTCTTTTCCAACCTTAATGATTCGGTGATTCTATGATTCTATCTCAGAAAATAACTTTTGCAGCACAATTCTTTGAAGAGAGGTCTATGTGTAACAGAAGATGCAACAAGAACCACTTTGTTATCACATCTAGAGAAAATATTTTTCAAAATGTTTCAAATCTTCTTTCTTAATTCCATAAACTAATAAGTGGTGCAAACATACAAATCTGCAGTGTACCATCTGCTGTTCGCTTTCTTGAGGTGGATGATTATGCCACCCTCTTGAGATGTAGCAGACATGGAGTTGCATATTATTGATCTAAATTTTTCGTGAGTTCATATCTGAGGCTCACTTATCTATATAAGAAGTAAGACAAAGCAGCAAGTTCCCAGGAAAGGCTTAGATTCAACAATTTTAAGTCATTTGGAACTC
Source organism: Tetrao urogallus (assembly GCF_951394365.1). Lineage (NCBI taxonomy): Eukaryota > Metazoa > Chordata > Aves > Galliformes > Phasianidae > Tetrao > Tetrao urogallus. The sequence goes on along the minus strand of NC_136815.1, from coordinate 46,561,566 downwards.
ACCATATCCATTTGCTTATTTTACATTCTGACGGTTGTTAAACAAAACAAAACAAAACAAAACAAAAAAAAGAGCCACAGATGTAATTAAGGTTGATTAAAGTAAAGTAAATTCATTCGAACGCTTTGAAAGAAATTGAAGATGTTCTTTTTCATTTGACTGCTTAGTTACAATGTGATTGTTTCTAAGAATTTGACTTTTGAGAAAGCCTGAGTTCATTTAGCCCAGAGAAGGGAGATGCTGGAGGTATGGAGGTACTGTTAGAAGGGAAAGCTCCATCACAAGCACAGACAGCCCAGCCTCAGAGCTGCTGACAACAGGGAAAGTCCTTCCTGTAAATTCCTGGCAGCTAGAGCTGAAAGAGCAACAACAGGTCACCCATCATTTAGTACAATTGATGAACACTCATACGGCTCCTTGTTTATTCTCACCCCACTTGCTTTTATACATTTATTTCATAGGGTTGATTTTCTTGTAATGAGAAGTTTGTGAACAAGGGCAAACAGCATCTACTTATGTAGATGATCTCTTGTGCAGAGACAGGAGCTCCCATTGGAAACCTTCACATGAATTCTTGTCACAGACAAGACAGGAAACTTGGCAAGTGCTCTAGAACTGCCTAGAGTGCACACGGCATTTCAGCACCAGCTCAGTGCTCAGGTTCAGCAGACTGGATCCTACACACCATCTCTTTGCTTTAGTTATTTCTTCTTCCTTTGTTTTGGTCTGTGTTGCAGGAAAACTGCTTTGGGGACCAGCTTTCATAAGCCAGATATGATTTCAATCATGGAACCTCCTGGGCTCAGTGAAACAAAGCAAACAGATGTCTGAATTTTCAGAAGGAAAGTAAGTAGCAGTGGAAACAGAGAGTGATAACATTGACAAAATCCAGCTTAACCCAAAAAATACTAGCCATTTTTTTCTACTTAGTACTGGTTTTCTCTTTTCCTTAAAATCTAACTGTGAAATCTAATTGTGAAAGTCATCAGTTTTGTTTCTTATTTCCAGAAGTGATGAATGTGAGGAATAGGAAACTGTTATCTTTAGGATACTTCTTTGTTTACTCTTTTTACCGAAACTGCCAGCTGGCCTAACACGGTGTACATGCCAGTTTCAAGCAGGAGATTTAGTTAAGATCCTTCTTTTCCTTTTTGTACTGTTTAGTGCTCCCCCAAAAATTGCCAATGATTTCTCAGTGTTTCCTCAGTGCAAATAGGTAGGCAAAGGAAAACACAGGGCTTGAAGAAAGCAGCTCACCTAAACTTCATTTTAGCATCTATTCTGAGTCTGCTGCTGAGATAGGAGGCCACATATTTTGGTGTCTAAATATATCTAAATATGTATCCAATGTTCCTTCTGTGAAGGGAAGCCCATGGAGCACACCAGCAGCTGGAAACAGTGCTGGCAGAGGCCAAAAGCTCCACCCTTCTCAGTCCAACAAGGTACAGGACATAATGCCTCCAAGAATAATTTGGGCTGGGTTTATTATTACAAAAATTATCTTGGATATCATTAAAATTAGAGTAGAAAATAACATATACTTGGAAAATCCACTCATTTGCATATGTAATCAAATGTTGAGCATGACTTGCAAAAGTCTCCAACTTGAGTGATTGGCCCTTGAAATATCACTAATGAAAACACTTCTGTATTTCCTATGTGTATTTTTATTTCATTTATGAAAATGAAGGTTTGATTGTGTATTTTGCTCTGCCAGTTAGTAGTCTGCTATCAAAACTCTAAGTGGTGTGACATGCAGTAAATTTATGCACCATGAAGCAGAAACAGCAGGGATTTGGGGTATTTGTGTTTTATTTCCAGCCAAACAATACATAGGGGGCTGTCATACTAACAAGGTATATAATGATTGACTTGCTCAGCCTCTGAGACCTTTACTTTGGTATAGCTGAAATCTCAATAAACAGGAAATTTATATTTGAACAACTACTAGTTTAGAAAGGTACTTTTACCTGCTTCCTTTTCCAAAAAGTGAATAAGGGTTGTTCCTAGTCAATTAAAAAAAAATGTTATTGTTCAAGTTGAGCCAAATTTGCACATACTGTAGCTCATAAAATAAGGATATGTACTATTCTTTTCTTTTTTCTCCTTATTTAGATGTCATTGTGCCTTTTGATATGTGCACAGTTTGCAAACTATACTCTGTACATTTCAACTTTCTAATGCTTTTGCTCTCTTCCATTGGAGGCATGATAAGGCAGCCATCCTGCTGCCCCAAATATGTAGAATAATTTCACCATCATGTTACTTTGTGGCTCTTTAAACATCAGAATCGAGCCTTGTCATAACATTGATAGTCTTTTGTCCCACATGGCAAGAGCAGGACAAAACCTCCAGGTAGCAGCGTCATCCTTGAAGATGTTTGCATGAGTTTCACGTGCAGAGATTCTGCCTGCTCTCTCCAAACCAATTTCTGCCTCCCCTGTGCAAATTTAGGGTCATGTAATCTCAGGCTCTTCTACTCTTACTTGCTGAATGAACAACAGTCAGTAAAAAGAAACATTAAAAGCAACTGTGCATCTAATGTAAGGCAACAATTTCATCTTTTAGCTATGAGGAAGGTTTGATCCATCTGATTCATATGTGTCCTCAGATTGTGAGAAATAAAGTCCTGCTTTACGAGTATTATGCTTTGCCAGGACAATTTTTCCTCCTTAGGCTGCAGGAATAAACTTCTTGCTAGCAGACCACATAACACTTCAGCCCAGTTGGGAAAGCAGCAAAGGTGCTACTTGTTCTTTGCTGAGTGCTTTGATTCATCTTAAAGCTCATCTCCTGACTGGAAATGATGAAGGATATCAGCCATTACAGCTGCCCTAATCTTTGCTGCAGACAGGTTATGCAACATGAGAGTTGTTTTGTGCAATGGGCAGAGAGGAGCTATCAAGACAGACTTAAATCAGTCTGTGTTTACATTTTTTGCAGTTTCACTAATAATATGGAGTGAGTTTTAAAACTTGAAAGTTCTCCCATGCTTTTTTTGTGCCTGCACATTTGAACCAGAGAACAGGGCTCTGCCAAAAATGAACCCTCTTCTCCTGAGCACTTTGTAAGCAAGGGCAAAGTCTTCCGACATGCTAAATCATTGCTCCCTGATTTATTTTAGCCAAAGTTCTGGCAGCCCAAGTCTCTGAGTAAGAGTGCCATGCTAGACTTAATGAGGAGGCATACGCCACCCTTTTATCACAAATGAGGCCAGCAGCCAGTTTCTTCCCTCCTCAGATCTTTTTGTATGAAGCAAAACAGCCTCCTGCATGAAGAGATCAGGTTGTCCCTGAGTAGTAATCTATCTCTCATATCTTTGAATTTGCATAAGAATAACTGAGCAATAAATCATTTCTGTCATGAGAAATAAGTAATGTTCATTGAAATTCACTGGCAGCAACTGAAAAAAAAATACCTGCAGTGGGCAAATAGGTTAAACCTTGTGATAGCTCTCTATTTGTAGGGTCCATATCACCCAACAATCAGCTGAAAAAAGATTGGCCACTGTCTTGCTTTATACCAAGAACAACTCGAGGGAGGAGGAAAGGAAAAAAATGTAAGAAGAGTAGAACTGAGCACTCAACATTTCTACTTCTGAACCTGCAGAGCTTCAGCACTTGATCTTTTTCCTAGCACTGGACGTTTATCTTAGATGAGAGCATCTCAGCTCAGGTAAAATTCCACTAATCAGGGAATTATAGAATTACAGAATATACTGAATTCGATAAGGATCACTGAGTTCAACTCCTAACAGAAGGAACTTGTTGCATGGGCTGTGGGTCTGTTCATAGTTTTTTGTTTGTTTTTTTTTCCTGAACTTAAATATTTATCTTATTATAATATTGCTTATATATTATTTTGATTACAATATATAGATAATAACTTAAAGGTAAGGCTTAGCATCTCACGGTTTGTGTTAGCCAGATCATCATAGAATCGCAGAATCCTAGGGGTTGAAAAGGACCTCTGGAGACCATCCTGTCCAGCTACCTGTTAAAGAAGGCTCCCCACAGTAGCTTGCACAGGAAAGCATCCAGGTGGGGTTTGAAATAGCTCCAGAGAGAAGACTCCACAACATCTGCAGGCAGCCTATTCCGTGTCTCCATCAAAGTAAAGAATTTTATATGAAACTTCCCGTGTTCCAGTTTGTGCCCATTGTCCCTTTTCCTGTCACTGGCTACTGCTGAAAAGAGCCTGGCCCATCTACTTGACTCCCACTCACTAGATAAGCATTGATAAGATCCCCTCTCGGACTTCCTCATACAGGAGATGTTCCAGCCATCATCTTTGTGGCCCTGTCCTTCAGACAGTCTGTAGATGAATGTAGTGCTTCTCCTTACACGCTGTTTACTATTCCGAATTTTGCCACTTTCTCATCTTCTCCAACCTTTTTGCAGTTGTTCATTTCAGCGTTTGCCTGCCTCCCACAGCAGCCAGAGGAGGCAGTTGGCAATGTTTCCCCTCCCATGCTCCAGCTGCCCTTTCCATGCTCCCAGTTCATAACAGAGGCCATAATAACTCAGTGACTAGCTGCTCTGCCAGTTTTGCTTCCCAAGGCACAAAATGAGATTTGTTTTGTCTTGCAGTGATTTTTGTGTTCCCAGATTCACCTCAAAGGCTGTAGCCAAACAGCAGGTTTAGGAGTTGCTGTGATTAAATCAGCTGCAAAGACAAAGGAAATCTGAAACATGCCAATTGCTTGCCAGAAGGACAACAAGGGATAATTAGGAGTTGTCAGGGATGTCCCAAGATCTCTGTGACTGTGCTTCCTTTCATAGAGTTATAGAACCATAGAATAATTAAGGTTGGAAAAGACCACTGAGATTATAACTAACCCACTAACCCATGTTCCTTTCTCTCAAACAAGGCAGACTCAGATGGGTGCATCTCCATCTGCTCTCCAATCCATCTCTTCCGCACACCCACATTCTATCTCTGCAGCCCTCCCTTGGGGCTGGAGCTGTTGGGAGAGAAGCAGATGGCCAAGCTGGATCCCACATTGCTGGCCATGTTCTCAGGCATTTTCAGGCTCCATGTACATATGCACCTAAACAGCCATGTTGCATTTTATGGATATGCAGAAAGCCCCAGTCTTGAAGGCTACTGTACAATTCCTGCTACTACAGAGCAGAGCTATTTTCTTTCATTGCAGCATGAACAGCAAGGAATGAACAGCCTGACAAACTACTCAGGAATGTTCACGTAAAGTGTTCACTCTTGTCAAAACTCAGATACATCCAGGTCAAGCTTTGAATTCCACCCTTCCCTAAGACATGAACTAGCTAATGTAATCCCCTGGATAAAAACTAGGGGAAAAAAAATATCTTGTATACTTCTCAGAGATCTAGGAAAGGAAAGGGCCATTTCTTATTCCTCAGCACTTGCACTGCTAAAGCTAATGTCAAGGAAAGTGATTTTGTTTTTCTTTGGAAAGATATATGAAGTCTGACTTACTTTTCATTTATGAACAAATTGTTCCCCTTGTTACTTTCCATTATGAATATCTTGAGATGTTTGTTTGGCTTCTCCCTAGTTTGCAAATTAAAAAATAATTTTAAAAGACTATTATGCTTCCTAGTTAAGCCATTTTTTAACCAACACCATGCAAAAAAAACTTTCCCCAGATATTTTAAACAGCAGCAGTGAAATTCTTGTATACTTTTAGATACTGATTTTAATCAAATGAAATATATTTAATGCAGAAAAATACTCCCAAAAGTAGGCTGTAATGATGGAGGACTTAGCAGAAATTTGTTGGAAATATGCAGATACAATGAGACGTGTTAGATTTCAAGAAACAGTTTTAGGAGAGACACCCAGACTCATAGTTCTACAGTATACCAATGCACATTTCATATCCTTGCCTTCTTTGGAGAATCCTGCTCTGAGTAACATCCCTGTTTAAAAGGGCTTAGCTACAAGCACCCAGATGCCTCTGAATCTAAGGCTCCTATTGGCCTGTGGATGTGGGACTCATAGACACAAGTACATGAGTCCTCATGTGTGAGAAGAGGTTTCATCTGAGCATGAAAGGATCTCCTGATGGAGAGTCTGAAGGAATGCCCTCAGCTCAGGCAGAAGGGACTGTGCACCACACTGACCAAACAGCAGCATCTGTCCATAAGTGAAATTATCTGTTCCTCCGTGTTCTTCCTAAGGCTAAAGAAATATAGAAGTGATGCTTTTCTGATTTACAGCCTTTATCCTTGTGTTATATTCTGGAAAGGGTAAGAATATCTTTCAACAGAGTCTCCACTGATTCACTTTTGAATTCTTAGTTCTGTAGTTGCTAATTTTCCTTATTACTGTAGTATTTGTCGAATATACATCAAACTCCAAATGTCGAAACCAATACATTTTTACATCTTCTAAGCAGCTCACAGAATGGACGTGTGTTAGAGCAGAAGTAGCCATGTCAGTAAACCTGATCTCTGCACACTGTAGGTGCTGCTGCAGTCTTGCACTGCTGGTTCAGAGGCTCAAAGCATTCACAGCTCCCAAGCTGACATAGACATTTTTGGACTATTCCCACTCAGTAATTAAGTATTATTATTCTGTGTTACAACTGGGAAGGGAGGGCCAAGAGCCTCACCCAGCGAGCCTTCCTGCTGGATGTCTCAGTGATTTCAGCCTCTACAGAAAGCCTGTGCAGAGCAGGGACTTCCACTCATGATTCTGGCATGAGTCTGACCCCTCCACATCAATTGCTGAGCGCACTGAGCAACACGTTTATATTTAGTCTAATCCAAACTTCCCAGCCTCCTAGCACTGTGAACCTACACAGAGTTGAAGGGCCTGTCACAGAGGTTATCTGAAGCCCTATTCACTTTTCCATAGATAAAGCTCTCTGAGCAGATGCAGCTTTGACATTAAGCAGGCAAAAATTTCAGATATGCTTTCCTGAGTGTTATTAAAAGAGACTTGAATATTCGCTGCCAGGAGGAAGGAAGGTTTATAACTGCTTCAAAGTGGCAAATAAGGTTCAATTTCTGCTACTGGTTGCACTGATCTTACTGGTATTGGTCAGGTTGCACCAGTATAAAACCAGGTGAGTCCAGTTGCAGCCCCATTCTTTCTCTAGTAGCCATCAGAAACAGGTTGCAATGCAGTAGCAGCTGAGTTCTTTTATGATACAATGCATAAAAAAGTATAAAGCCAACAGGCTTTATAGTCTGGAAAAATTACAAGGCGGCTGAAGTTCTGAAAAGAATTGGTAGCTTTAGTATTTTGTCCAGATTGAGCTATTTCTGATGGTTGAGAGCTCCACTGAATGCTGAGATCCACTCTCATGAATAAATACCCTTACTTCGAAATTCACAGATGGACACTCCCAAAATCAAGACATCATTTTCAAATATCTTTGTCAGAATATAATTTCATTTTGCTCTGTTCTTTTCCTAAACCTGACAACTGTATGTATGCTTGCAAGCGTGCAGATACGCTGTTGTGCAGGCTGTAGACAATACATAGCACATAATAGTCACACTGAATTGTTCATTTTAGAACATCCTATCCCTTCATATTTTAGAAATTATTTTTCTCATATATGTAAACAGATGGACCCCTTGCTTCAGGTCAGTGTTTGAGGAGCTTTTATTTACCACGAAACTGTTCATCAATATACAGCAAAGGTATTGGCCATGTTAAAGCACTTAGCAGGGAGGACTACGTAAAAGTTCCTTTCTTCCAACCTAATCCAACAGAAGAGAAATTAAACTTCAGGTGAACTTTTTAAGGCCTCATTAACAGTTTAGAGAAAATTTGGGTTAATTCACCCATCCCTTGAGCACTCCTTAGAGGTAGAAGAAAAAGCAGTGAAAACTTCTAGCACTTACAAACATAATTTACAAAAGATCAAAGTGCCCTTAAGAACTAATAATCATGTAAAATATCGCATAGGGAATCACGGACCCCATGCTACTTTTCTCTTAATTTCTAGAGATGGCCAGACATACAAAAGAAACAGAAAAATGGCATTAATCTGTTGTGATATTTTTCCCACAAGCCCATTTACTTAATATTTTCTTACTGCAGGAGCTGTAAAACGAAGACGTTTATAGCTCGTCTAAAGCTCAGTAAGGATGATGATTCATCTCTAGAACAAATGTTTGGACATAATAAAAAGGAAGATTCAAGAAATGACGTCTGCCCTGATACAGGTCCTTTTGTGAAGGGAGCTGTCCCCACCTCCATCACCAACTGACTCAGCTCACTGTATCACTGGCAAACTCGTTTTCTAGATTTTCCTGGCACATGTAATGTGTAGTGTGGTAAGGCTTCCTCACATGAGATAATTAAATTTACCCTGGTCTGCACTCTGGCACTGAGACATACAGGCATACAGTAGCCCTTTCTGTGCTGTTAAACAATCCTAGCCTCCAAAAGAGGCTAAACTGCCCTTTGGGAGCTGCTAGCTCCTGAGTCATGTCCAGGAGCTGGCTGAAAGCTGTTATTTGCTGTGGGTCACAAGCGTGCTGTTCGTAGGCCCTCACAGCAATAACAGTACAGATAATCAGGTACCTGTGCCCAAGGACCTTCTCTGGTAGCATTTATTTTCCTCACATAAATGGAGCCCAACTTTGCCCAAGTTCATCAACTTTTTTTGCACTTTGGAGAAGCATGGAAGATTTTCAACAGCTTCCCAGTTCTGACCACCTCACAGTAAGGCCGAGTCTTTCTATGTGGTAAATAAGGGCAGTGATACAGCAGTGTCAAACATCCTGTCCATAAATAAGCATCACACCCTCAAAAGGCGTTAGCAATTGCCCATGAGAAATTGAGAGCAGTAAACATCAAAGTAAAGCACTTTAATTAAACTTCTAATATATTTGAAAGCTCATTTTGTAAAGAAATGGCTGGATTGCAAGAACACATTAGATGATGGAGGTAATCCAATGGAAGAGAAGTTCTGTGCTCTTAATGGAAAAAGAAACAAAAGCTCTTAATTGGAAAATGGCAGTGGCACTTGTCACACATGGTCTGCCTGGCTTAGCAAATAATTAGTTGATCTCAGCTGAATCACAAGACCAGTAAAGATTCAAAATAAGAATGTGCTTTGAAGTTTTCCTGGACCGTGGTAGTAAATCCTTACCTGCTGAGAAATCTTGTAGATCCTACTTCTAGGTAGGTATATTTGCTGTATTTCAGATCATATGTGTATATAAATATATATGTCTGTGGTCCTATTTATCTTTGTTTCTCTATCTTCTACATGCAGCTATACAAATGAAAATAAGAGAGGGACTAATTTCAGTGTTGGCCATCATCATTATTCTGACACTCATAAGAATGCTTTTCAGAGTTTCTTTCAATACATATATTCCTACTAGTTCACAGTATTTACTGATCCAGGAAGTCCCTCGGGGTTTCTTAGCCACTGATTATTTAAGTCAATACATTGTTTACTAAGCTCAATATTTTTAATAATCTTCTAGAAATGGGTATATCACAATTGCTGAGCTAAGGAGATAGCATTCTGGTGAAATGTTACTGGGAGCCCACAGAAAAACATTTCAGCATATTAAGTATGGACAAATTGAATTCTGGACACATGAAAAGTTGATGAGTAACATTACACTAAACACTGAAAAGTAAGCCATTGTGATTGAGCTCATAAAGACAACAGTATTATCTGCAGAAATATCAGAAGTTACAACTCCATTATGAAAAAAACCTATCCTAATTAAAAGTGTTACAAATTGCAAGCATTTTCACAGTTTCTAACAAATTTAGACTGCTTGCTCTCTCTTCCTTTCTCTCTGGCTTTCTTTACCCATTCTTTATACTCTGTACTCTTTAAGTATTGTGTTGCTATCAGCTTGGTTTTTCCATTTGTCTGGTCAATGGCCTAATATGGGAATTCTCTTCTCTGTCTTGATAAATAAGGATCAATCATCTGTCTCCCCAGTTTACCTAGTTCCACAGTTTAGCTCTTCCATAACTCCTGCTCAACCTTTTCTATTCATTCTGTTACCACAGGCTCAGGAGTTCTCCAGACCTTGCCTTTTTCTACTTGCACTTCTATTTTCCCTCTTTCCTGTTGCAAGGTCTGTCCCCAGATCCACAGCACATTCCCAACTCCTGTTTCCACTAGTCCTGCACTCTTCAGTCTGGTTAACTCCTTTCACCCTCAATTTGTTCTCTTCTCCTCTCTTCCTCCTTTAGTTCTCCTTCATCCCTCATTAATAATAATAATAGTAAACTAAACCTTTAAATGAATTCTACATCTCCAGAGCTGACTACTTTTCGCTATCTTTAAGTCAGCTTTTCAATCATCTTTTTCCTTTCCTCTTTCATTTCACCCTTCCCAACCCAGCTTCTCTCATTATGCAGAATTTTGCAAGCTTATCTGGAACGAAAATTGAAATTTATTTTCAAAAATCCTTCCCAACTCAGATTTCTCTTCACCTTCTGCAGGACATGTAGAGCACATAATCTGCAAGACTCATTCTAAGTAAATAAGCATTTCATCATTAGTTTCTCCTAAACTTATCTCTTGATCCACCCAGTACTCTATTGTTCCTTCTTTATTCTTCCCAATTTTCACTTTCCTCAGGATTCTCTGCCTCACCATGTAAAGAAGTCTTTTTAAAAATAAACTGCTCTTGACTCCCCTATACCCTCTACCAACCATCCCAAACTTTTCTTGTGTCTGAAAAAAAACTCTTCTGATTGAGTTCTGTCTCAAGTCTTTCTTTACTTCTTCCTCTCATCCTCCAATGACAAAACCACATTTTTAACAAAGTCCCTCATATGCCATTCCTGCCAAAAGCCAGAACTTTGTCACACTCCCTAACCTGCCTGTAAGACTTTTCCTCTTGAAAAACTGCCCTCCATGGCCTTTGTTTGACTCATCCATATCTGGATTCTTCTCTTTTCCCTCTAACTGCACATTCAGCGTATCTTTCAAAGGATTTTCCTCATTCTTCCCTCTGGTTTTCTACAGAAGTCTTCTACACCTGGGCCTTGTTTCTGTTTCTTTTCATGTCATTTCCAGATAATTCATTTACAGATAATTATACAGATAATCAGATTCTAGATAATTTCATCTGCAAAATAAATAAATAAAGTACCTGCTCCATGTTTCAGCCATCTGCTTAAAAGTGGCATGGTCAGAGTAGGACTCTTCATCTTTCTCTCTGACATTTTTCCCTTTTCTCCGTCACTATGGAAATACCATTGTCCTGCCTCTTCTCTGGCTCCTCAGATCCATAGCCTTAGCATATCCTTTAGCTTAATCTCTGAGAAATTCTGACTGCCTCTTTTTGCATTACATTTAAGACATAGGGTTTTATTCTCATTCATAACCAAAAATACTCCTCCAGGCTCTCACCACCTCCCCTCTTGACTAACATCATCTTCTACAAATTTGTTATGTATAAAGTTCCTACCTATTTCCATTCATAACATTACAGTGAAGAAAACTGTCCTAGCCTTTTGCTCTGAGCATGTGATTTCACTGTTCACAGCCTTCCCCCTCTTCATTCACACCAAACATCAGCTTCTTGTCTTCGTTCTTCACAGCTTGTCTCCACAGTATTTATCATCTTTCATGTACTATAAGTGACAGTAACATTTAACACCCATTCCCACAGCACACTTGTCAGGAACAGACATTCAGGGCCAAAAACAGAAGAGAGGTGAGTTAGCATTCCTTGCAAGGAAGCTGACAGAATGTGTCTAAACACCAACAGAGCCACTTATATTGCCTTTTCTGTTGAGGAAGGGAATTTACTCATCTGTAGCCAGGGGTCTGAATAAAAGCTTATTTCTTGTAAGATAAAACAGAAAGAATGCAGCCCTGCTGAAGGAGCCTCAGAATAGATGGAAGAATGCAGTGGATTCCAGGAGATACATGCAAAGAACTACCAGGCTGATTTTGACAGAATCATATAATCATGGAACCATTAAGGCTGAAAAAGACCACTAAGATCATCTAGCCCACAAACTATGCCACCATGCCTACTAACCATGTCACTCAGTGCCTCATCCACACATTTCTTAAACACCTCCAGAGATGATGACTCCAACACCTCCTTGGCCAGCCTGTGTCACTGCCTCACCACTTCTTCTGAGAAGAAATTTTTCCTAACATCTGACATGAGATATGGTCTGTGCCCAGTTATAAAATATCCCTCAGCCATCAGAAACAGCCCTGCAAGGCTAAAGAAGTAAAATGGCTGAAACTCCAACATGTGCTGGTTGGAGAGGGCTCAGGTACAGAACTCTGTAACAGATTATTCCAAGAAACTTCCACGTACTTGGTACAGTCAGCGGGCACATTTTTTTTTCCAAGATCAGAACTGAGTCTACAACAGAAAAGATCTTACAAAAACTGTGCACTAAAGTGGTTAGCACATGGGCCTCCCAGTCTTTATTTGAAGCTGTTCCCCTGGAACTATTCATGAGGGTCAGTCACCAGGCATGGAGACATGATGTAGCTGAGAGAAGGGGAACTCCGTTCATCCCACCCCATTAGAGCTGAATAGCACTGTGCATTGCAGTCTGTCCTCTCCTTCCTCCCTAATTGCTCACACCAGTGCTATTCTCCTGCTTGGAAGTCTCTGCTGCACTTCTGGGGAGACATTCATCTTGAGGGCATCTGCCCTTGATGCTCCAGGCTGAATAGGAAGACTTTATACCAGTAAAAGACAGCATTAGAGACTTTGAAATTTTTATTCTGTAAATGTCATTTAACTTTGGAAATTTTCCAACATAAAATCTGAATTGGTTTCTTATTGGCTTGACCACTAATAACAAATTATCTAGGCATTTGAGTTAAAAAGCCTCATGCGTAGAAACAAGCATTTTGCCCAAATAGAGATTGAAGAAATCTCAAAGTTTTTTCCCTCTTTCCATTGTGGTGGTTGTTTTCCACTGACTTTTGTTCTTTCCAATATGTATATTTTTTAGGATATAATAGAAACTAGGATTGTCCTGGTGGCATCTGAAGGGCCTCAATTTCAAGCGGAGGAGCCCAATCTGTTTCAGTAAACCCTACATCTCCTCAGAAAGTCAAAGGAAGTTGTTTATAAAGCCTTGTTAAAAAGGAGAAGAGGATGAGCAAATCTCCATGACTGTGCCTTCACAGGATGGTTGGGTCCCTCTCCAACTTCAAAAGGTGTCTACAGGTTGCTTGTACCCTGCAGAGGTGGCTGCTGGAAAGCCAGGTGCAGAGTGAAATCTGGCCAGTTGTAAATCCTATGCCCGTGATCAAAGCCAAGCTGTGGTGCTCCAGCTCATGCAGGGTGTACCTGCAAAGCTCCTGCCTTCCCTGTTCTCCTGGGTGATAAGTGAAATTGCATGAAAACAGTAGGACTTCACACCATCTGAGTCACCCTTCTGCAACAATATTGCAGCACTCCTGACTTCGGAGGTCTTCTTTGATTGAAACATTATTTTTCAGTTATATCTTCTACTTTACAGGGTGACCAGGAGGATTTATCACCAATTTACTGTGTAGAGAAAAGGGGCAGAGGCAGTAGACTATCAGCATTAAACCATTAGATAGGAATGCATTCCCCATGAGCACAGTACCTTTGGAAAAGCAGAGGGCAACCCTACAAAGATCCTTACAGCATTTAAGCATGAAGAAATGTGTTTTACTCAGGGCCCTTCTCACTGCTGCAAGAGCTATGAGAGCCACACATCATTTGTATGGTGTGTTTAATTGGTTGGGTTGCATGTTGGGTTGCTTTGTTTTGAAATCATAAAAATCATGCAAACTCCCTGCATTAAACTGACTTAATAAATTGTGTCTTCATTCAGGCAGTGCGTTCTGAGAACATGTTGCAGAAGAAAAAATTGGAAACAAAGGAAAGAAAATAAATAGAAAACTGAAATACAGAGAAACTGAATGCAGGGAATGAGTTAATCATCTTCTCGTAGGGCAGTTAAAACTGAAGGAATATTTCAAGGCACTAACAGAGCTAACATTCTGGAATGTAAAATAGTGTTCATACTGCACAGCTCAATACCATGCTAGGAATCAATATTCTCTGAAATGTAAGAGAATTTAAGAAGGTCTTTGTGCTGTGTAATCATGATCCTCTCGATAGCACTTCCCCATGGGAGTCATAGGCTGAGAGATCCTTATTACAGGGCTGACAGATTTTGTTCTTCACAAATATGAAAGTTCTCTCAAGTCAAGAGCACAATAATGGGGAAAGACATATTTCCAGATCCTAGATTCATGAAAGCCTGAAATCTGTACCAAGGAGCATGGTGCAGCTCTCCACATGAGCAGACCATGGATGGCTGGACCAGAGAGATGGAGGTGCTGTGGTGTGAGGTCCCTGGCTCGGCTTGATGGAGCCTAGATTTTAGATTAGGTGTTAGGAAGAAATTCTCTACTCAGAGGGCAGTGAAGCACTGGCACAGCTGCCCAGAGAAGCTGTGGTACCCCATCCCTGGAGGCACTCAAGGCCATTTTGGATGGGGCCCTGGGCAGCTGAGCTGCTGGGTGGCAGCCCTGCCCAATGCATGGGGTAGGACTGGGTGAGCTTTGAGGTCTCCTCCAAGATAAGCCATTCTGAGATAGCATGATTCCCCTATATTCAGCACTAGTGAGGCCGCACCTCGAGTACTGTGTCCAGTTTTGGGCCCCTCACTGCAAGAAAGATATTGAGGCCCTGGAACGTGTTCAAAGGAGGGCAACAAAGCTGGTGAGGGGTCTGGAACACAGGCCATATGAGGAGAGGCTGAAGGAGCTGGGAATGTTCAGCCTGGAGAAGAGGAGGCTCAGGGGAGACCTCATTGCTCTCTAAAACTTCCTGAAGGGAGGTTGTAGTGAGCTGGGGGTCGGCCTCTTCTCTCGTGTCATTAGTGATAGGACCAGAGGGAATGGCTTCAAGCTACGGCAGGGGAGATTCAGGCTGGACATGAGGAAGTATTACTTTTCAGAAAGGGTGGTCAGGCACTGGAATGGACTGCCAAGGGAGGCGGTGGAGTCACCGAGCCTGGGGGTGTTCAAGGAAAGGCTGGATGTTGTGTTGAGGGACATGGTTTAGTGGGAGCTATTGGTAATAGGTGAACGGTTGGACTGGATGATCTTTTAGGTCTTTTCCAACCTTGGTGATTCTATGATTCTATGATTCTATTCTATGATTTATTTTCTTCAGGGCATGGTTTAAGCTCTGCTGATAATGTCAGCATTTCTGCAAGGAGTTTCAGAGGCCAGTCAAGTCGCTATTGAGGGCCTGACTGTGGCTTTGTTTTTATGTCTATGTTGGAACTTAGTTTACATTTATTGTCTGCAATGGCATATGCAACCTCAGAGATCCTTTATAATTAAGAAGACATTATTAATTCAAAGATGAGCTCCTCATCTGCTCTTCTTGTTTGTGCAGTTCCTAGTGGAGTGGGGGTTTCAACCGTGGCTGAGCTGCTAGTTGCTATGGCAATACAAGCAATAAATAAATAGTAAAAATAAAACATTGAAATAAAATATTCTGATTCTGTAAGCACATTCTCTAGAATAGTAATAACGGCTCTTCGTACAGCGTAGTGCTTCTGAGCAACATCTCCATGCTGGGGTGCCCCAAAACACCTGTTAGCAATATCATGCCTTACATACCCCTTTGTAATGCAGCTCCACCACGTACTGCTGCAACTGTGTTGATCGAGGCTTTGATTCTCTGCCACCAGAAGTGTATCTGGGAGTGTGTCTGTCTGCGTCTGCTTATATCTGTGTTTGTGCGTGTGAACATGCTGGAGCCAGGCAGACCCACACTGCTGACACTGCACAGGTGAAGGATGAGCTGAAACTTCATGGGCATCTCTCTCTCAACAATACTGCAATATACCCTCATTTAAATGAAAATCCCTTTACACTTCTCTAAATCATGTGCAAGAAGGTCCCAAAATAGCCCTAATTTGCATTTATACTCACTTTAAATAAAATTTTTATTTACGTTATAAAGAAGAATTAAGCTCACTGAGCCAAGATGGAATTTTGCAAAATAAAGCTGTAAATCACAAGTCATTTTTGAAAGTATCACAGAATTGGCTCCTCTTGAACAACCTCAAAATCTCAAGTTTTCACTCTCCTTTTTTTCTTTATGTGTACAAATATGTACGTCTATTATACACAGACATATGAGTTCTGGAAACTGAAATCCTGCAGAAAAAAACAGATGGTTTCTTCCTGCTTTAAAGGAAAAAGAAACAAATCCTGGTGAAATCTGATGTGTCTGGTTGTTTGTTTGCTGAAACAAAAATTATATTTGCTCCTGTAAGAATGTAATATAACTACATGTGTAAATAAATAGATATGTGCACATGTGTGCACTTACTGCACAGAAAGTGCCGCCAAGTATACTTACAAAAATAAAGTACAAACTTTCATCCTTGAATGCTGACAGATACACCTGATTATATCCAGCAATGGTGCTAGTCACTGGAATGCTTGAGTATATTTTTGCCCGTTGACACATTTCTAAAAGAGGAGAAAAATTAAATGTTATACATAGAAAGTGTAAACCTTGCTGGCTTGCAAACAAAAAAGGTTAAATCCACAAGCCTCAGAGATAGTACAAAGACCTGATGATATTGTACAGAAATAAAAGAAGCTCATATTTCCAGTGACAAATCTTGAAAAATGAAGTTGATAACCCCATGCATCTTCGTGGCAATATACTTTTTCTGCTGTTTTCCAAATCCTCTGATTTCAGAAGATTTTTCTACTCCAACTCCCTGCTTCAAACAAGCAGAGTGTGATATGAAAGTACAACATAATGTCCTGTGAAAGAAGACATCCAGGAGAAAGGCAGTGTGCAGTTCAACCACAGCCAAAGCAAGGTTCTGCTCTTTTGGGGTCAGTGCTTTATTAAATATTGCTCTGACTTTATCACATGAACACAGCTGGCCAAACATGCAAACAGGAGGTCATCAGTAGGATGTGACCCACATCACCTCAGCTCACAGCTTAACCCCTGGCTTCTGCCCCATGCTGTGTTCCGCATGGGTGAGACCCTCCTAAGCAGGTCTGTCAGATGGCATCCTGCACAGTAAGTATGTGAGATAATAATAAACAGACCAGGCATTTACTTACGATAGGCTTTAGATAATTGAGTGAATGCCAGCCCACAGACAATTGCTGTATGTTATAATACAAAGAGGCACTGGTGAACTTCAAACCTCTGTGCCACAGGGCAGGAGGTGTAGGAATGCAGTGCTGGGCACCAGGCCATCTCTTCCTCCTAGTGTCTCCAGCCCTCCAGATCAAACCCTAGGATATACCAGTCACCGACCTACAAAGTGGAATTTTCATCACAAGCACAAAGGTCCAGGAGCAGCAGCTGTCTAGCAAATTGTCTCTGCTTCCACTCAGATCAAAGAGACGAGTTGCTTTTTAATTGCACACTTTCTATGCCAAATTTTATCTAAAAAAGTCTTTTGATTTATTTCCAAAGCAAAATCCAGGGGAGATCTGAGCAGACAGAATCTGGTAAAAGACAAACCTAATGCTTCTTTTCCCCATCTTTATAGTCTAAAGATGGAAAGACAGTCAGTGTTGATGGTAGTCATGTAAAATTATGGCTTAATGCACAATATCAAACCTGTGTCATTTATTCTTATTAAACCTGAAAATCCATGTGTAAAAGAGGATCTACACAATTTCTGCGGAGTTGAAATAATGAATTCAAGTGACTTCTGTGTTTACCTTTATTTAGACTGTAACTTGAATTGTAAGACTCAGTTTGCTTACTTTTTGCCTTTTATGTTGCCCAGGTCATAGCTTACCAATCGGCCACTCACCCTTCTAACCACTGCTGCACTAATCCACCAAGAGCACTTCCAGGTTCCCCTGTTGAGACTTCATCAAGTAGAATTGCATTCATGCTCGATATCACTATATATAAATGTAATTCTTTTAACTAAGTGCTCCCAAGAGCCTTAAAAATGATCTTTTTTTCTGACTTGAAAATGTAAGAACAAGCACCCAATCTGATATGAATTCAACCCTCTTCCACACCAATGTCTGTATATTCATTACTGAATGAAGTCTACTCCGTGGCCAGCTTGGTTTTTCCCAAAACAGTGTTGGCATAAGGCACTCAACAAAGTGATATGTCTGCCCACACAGGACAACTGGATTTGTGTACTTCCCCACCAGAAATGTCCTCAGTGCTAAAGCACAGCTCGTTGTCAGTCCCAACAAGTTTTCCCTGGCAACGTGTGCTGATACAAATGAACTTTGCTGTTTGGGTCAAGACCTCTTTTATGGAAGCCTCCTCTTACTCAGCAGTATCATTTCCCTCTTTAAGTCACACAACAGAACTCCTGCTGAATGCACAGAGTCCCACTTCTCTTCACTCATGATCCTTAAGGTGTATTTGTTGTGAATGTACCCTAATGGCAGGACAAGGGGTATGTTGTGAAAGCACTGCTGGCATGGAATTATTTCTCATCATAGGATAGGACACAGCCTGTTATTTTAGTCTTTGTAAACCCATCTGGACATCTTCAGCTCACCAGATTTTTTTTTTATTAAGGCACCCAGACTCTAACAAACTCCTGCTGGCTTATGTCTTTCCCTACAATGCAAAGCATCTCAATTGCAAGTAGTCAGGGAAAGGCAGCAGCATTTCTCTGCCCCTTTTACATTCCTGAAGCAGAGAGCCTGGGCTGATTGCTCCACATGCAGGAAGCCATCAAAACCCAGGGGGAATTTTGTACTTGAAAGGGTTTCAGTTGTGAACTGAAGCAAGCATCAGCAGCTCTCAGTGAGCTTCAAAGAAATAATGTGTGCACAGAATATCTCATGAAGAAATGATGAAGTACATATGACATTGCTAGGGTGCTCCAAATCTTGACAGGTATCTGCTTATGCCTAGGTGGTTATGCTGGTTTACACACACAACTGTGTGTGTGTACATGTGAAAAGAGAACTGTCCAAGATAAAAACAGACAAAATAAAACCCACAGATTTTGACCAAACTGGTAAAAGTCACAAACTGGATAAAAAAATATTTGATTTTTCTGATGATTCAAGGTAATCAGTGGAAGTTCTTGAACAAGTTTTTGAAGCAGCTGAAGCAAGAATTCACACACGCAGCTTTGTGTTACAACAGTATCCAGAAACATTGTTTGATTTAGTTAGGGTTTGCTTGCAAAAAAAATTCTGAAAGTTCAAACCCAGGCATTGGAGTTGTATGGAAAGCAAAACCAAATTAGTGTGCAGTGTTTTATAATGCTGCTTGTTCTAGAGGCTTGTTATAGAAACAAAAGTCAAAATGTACCTGATACATACAAATTGTCTGCACTGAATATAAAGAAGTGAAATATTTTGTAAGCCATAGCAAGAATTTTAAAATGCTCTGAAGTGTAAACAAGACTGGACGGAAAAAAAATAGCTTAGATACAATATGAGATTTTTAGTGAGAAAAACTTGGTTTGGAAGAGTTTTCTTGTTCTTTATTGATTTTTAGTGTGAGGTTGCAAAAAAACAAGTGGCAGCAGTTGTATATGTCTTGTCTGGCAGTATACATGAAATGAAACTGTGACAATAGATACTCAAAGTCTTTATGGGAAGTTATGTATATAGCAATGTAATTTATTACATAGCAAGAGCATGTCCTGCAAAAATAAAATGGGGCATTGATTGCCAATATAAAGTCAAAACTAAAACATAAAAGTGAAAAACATAAGAGCTACCAACCCAATGGCAATTCATGGTAGGTCGGTTACACAGGAATTTAAAGGCAGGTTACAGCATAGCACGTCCTTTATTTACTGAAGGCTAAAAGTTCATTTCAGCAAAGGCAGTCCTTCCTTGTGCCCTCATTTGTAGACTTATCTTGTCCTGATGACCACCACCAGAAACAAACAGCTGGGTGAGACATTTCTCTTGGTCTGTGCACAAGCTCAAGCTATTGCTGTTAGAGCTGAGCAGAAAATTTACCTATTTCTCAAAGTTCAAGTGTGGAGGAACCAAGTTATTCTTCTTTGGTGCCTTCTCAAGGTGGAACAGCCTTCAGATATTCTCTGTTACTGCCTCACACTCCCAGGCTGTGCCCAACTGTTCCCCATACAAGGCACTTATTGCTATTTCAAGGCTATTTTTTCTGCCTAGCATTACTTACTGCAGGGGAATCTAGCAAAATCCCGCTGGTACGTGTTTTTGCTGTGATATCAAGCATCTTAATTTCAGTCAGAAATGTTTCACTGAGGAATCAGAGGACACATTATACCCTTTTTATCGGTACACAACCCCAGTCATATGTGTGCACACAGGAAGAAATTTTTCCCATGCAGAGGATGACTCAGACTAGGTCAAAGCAGAGACAGAAGGAGAGTGAAGAAAAGTGAACAGTAACTGCAGTGCACAAAAGGTGGCATTTATCTTACTGGAGCGACAGCTGCTCATTCTGAAATTAGCAGGATGTATTGTAATTTTCTGACACTGAAACCCACCCTTCAGGAACCACTGATAAAGAATATGAAAAGACTGCACATGCTGACAAAGTCATCTTTAACAAGACAGGCTCAGATTCTGATGAAACTCGCTCACATTGAGAGGCATTTTACTTCTGGTCTTGGCTTGACTCACTTTAACACCATCATTAGTGAAATAAGGCTTAGTTAAGTACTGGCCAATGGTGCACTGCAGTTGCACTCCTGTTGGGTGCTGATAAATGATAATTAATAGTTTTCCATCTCAAGACAAATTTCAATATTTTTGGCTTCTCCAAGTGCCCAACTCCACTGGTTGGTGATGATAGCATGGGGTTCCCCTGCAGGACTGTTATAAAGACTGATCTTAATGATTGATTTCACCTCACCATTGCATGGTACCCCCAGCTGTGGTAGGGCTCAGGAGCACGGGCTGCTATAACTAGCAGGCATGGAGCTGACTCTCTGTTTATAAGATTAAACAATGACTAAGCTTAGCAAGAAGCATAAATAGTGTTGTAATAATGCTGTCATTGCAGCTTAACTAGAATAAAATGAAACTCTTATAAAACATAACTGCCTTTTATTATAGCAAAGTCAAATGTAATCAGAAAACAACTTCTTTTTGGTATAAATGTTCCACCTGTCTACATACAGCATGCTACACAAAGCCCCTGGTTTAATCACTTCTTAGTTGTAATATGACTCTTCCCTGATGCAAAACACAGTGATGAACCCAGCCAGCTAGGGAAACCAGGAGCCATTGAGCAAGCATGATCTTAAAGAGTTTGGGTTTTTTTAGGTATTTATTGGCCCAGGAAAAAAAAAAATCCATAGAAGCTGTATGAAAGCAGATAAATTTTATTCGTAGCAGAAAGGGATTGTGGCTTGTAATAGCCATCCATCAGGTCGTACTGGGGAGAGGCTTTGAGTGTTCCTCACACTTAAGGTCCCAGCCCAGGCTCTGGCACAGAGGAGACAATCTCAGAAGTCACTGATGGAGAAAGAGATGTAGTCTTCTCTTGTTATGGCTTGGAGGCACCTCCTGGAGAAGGAGCAAGAAGAATTTCACACGAGTTGTGTTGCCACATAACCTTCATGATTTCCTTGATCTGACAGGAAAGTCACTGATGCACAGAAGGTCTAGGAAGGAGGGAGAGATGAAGAAAATGTACAGCTCTATTGCAGGCAGATAGCAACTGGAGATGGGTTTGGTGGAGTTCAGTTGGATTGGGTTGGCTTCGGTTGGATTGAGTTGGGTTATGCTCATCTGGACTGATTTGGGTTGAGTTGGACTGAATGGGCTTGGATTGGAGTGAGTGGGCTGGGATAGTCTGGCCCCACTCAGCTTCACTTGGTTTCCCTGTGATGGGATGCCTCTTTGCTCAGATATCACTTGGGCTGACCTCATCTGTTTCATTTATGTTTTTTTATCTTAACTCTCTGAAAACAGAGCTAGCACAAGGTGATACCTGCAAGGTCTTAGATTAGCTTGATTTGAAAACTAAGATTTACTGTGCAAAATCAGAGAACAAGGAATACATTTAAAAATCAACTAAGAAAAGAAAAGAGAATGTGAATAAAGTATCTTTTTTTTTTTTTTTTTTTTTTTTTTTAAACACAGAGAGTGTTTGAGAAAAGCAGAGATGAAAAGAGAAAAACTTGGAGCCAGAAGATCCAAACTTCCCCTTGATTCTAAACTTAGCTCAGCCACTGGCCCACCGTGCAGATGACTCACTGCACTTCCTTGAACTTAAATCATTTCTCCTACAAAACTTGTTAAAGAAAGACGTCAGTGTAAATTAGATGTTGTATCTAAGTTTAGCTATGGCCAATACATAAATATTGTAACTTTAATGTGCTCCTATCGTTTTTGTCTGATTCAGAAAAATGTGTATATACATACACATATGCCTGTGTATGCGTAGCAAGGGAGAGAAAGATTTCTTTGTGCTATTTTTATGATTTAATTCCCATATATTGTTATTTTGCTGGTGACATAGAAGCTCACAACTGATTAGGAGTTTAACCATTTTGAGCGCAGCTTGATTCCCACACCACCCAAGCACTCTTCATCCTCTCAAACTGTCAGTGAAGTTTCAATCCCAGCCAGGCGGTGGGAGCGACGGGAGTACACATTCAGCATATAACATACATGGTGGCTGATTTCTTGTGACACTAATCTTCACTCCTGAGGGAAAGGCAGACATTTATTCATAACTCTACTACTCAAAAGTATCCATCCTTCTCACCATTAAGATAAATGTCAAAACAGAGATCAGCCATAGGCTGAGTTTAGTCTAATCTGTCCAAAATGAATACAAATTTAGATCTGTTGTCAAATCTTGAATGATAAAGCCTTTAGCATGGGCAACTATTTTCTGTCTGCCCTCTCCACACTGGACATGCACTCTCAGAGGACCATATTACCCCTACAGAAATGGGTGGGATATGAAGCCAACAAACCTTTCCAATGTGAGCAAAGAATCAGAGGAAAAAGCCCAAGATTTTCAGAAACATGAAGCCAAGAAGAAGGAAAAAAAAGAAGTTGGTAAAATTTATCTTCCCTTTAATACTGATATTAAGTTAGTGGGTGTTGAACTCCCAGATTGTCGATCCAGTAAAGCAGAAAAACAGGCTCCAATCCACACATCGGTTTGAGGGATCTGTTGAAGATAGCAGTGGGAATTCCCATTCCTGTAGAACTGTTCATTCCCAACTTCCCCCTCCTTTCTCCAGTTTGCATTTCCACACTGAGGATGTATCTGGGAGGTCTTTCTTTGTGTCAGATCCTGTCCTATACAATTATACCTATGCAGCTTCTCATACCCTGCTATTAAGATGCTGGACAACAACACAGAGGAACCAGAAACGGCTGCCCTTTTTCTGCTCAACTTCTGTAATTCATAATGCCCTAAATCTCCACAAGGTTCCTTTGAAGCAAAAGAGATGAAACTCATCTCAGAGCCTGAAGAGAAAGAGTTCTGTTTTCTGTGATCCACATAAAGGAATTTTGCTGTTTCAGAGATCAATGCAACCATCTATTTTAGACTCTTTTATCATTATTGAAGCCATAAAACAAACACTCTTGTATAAATGGCAAACATAGGATGCTTTTTTCCAGTGATTCTTAAATAACTTTGTTCAAAAACAAGTCCAATTTTGGGGCTTGGACAAGCTTTCTCAACAGCCACTTAACTATGTACTGCTAAAGATGCAGTGGATTTTTTGTTTATTTTGCCTTTAGCAGTTCGATCACTTTATTTCTAATGTCTGATATCCCTGATATCCCTCCCAAGTATTCCAGATACTCTTCTCTAGCTTTTCCAGTTAAGTGAACCACATTCAGTTTTAGCACAAAGCACTTGCAGATGTCCCACACAGGTTTAGAGACATGAAATCTTGGCTGTGCCAGAATGGAATTACTTCCATTACCCTAAGTGCATAAGAAGGAGATCTGGCCAGCAGTATGCCAACAGACACCAGTCATCGCTGTCTTGAGCTTTGTGCTTAGTCTGGGCCTTCTCTAGTGTAACTACACAGATCTGCACTGGTTCTGGATGCAGCCATGCATAACAGTTCAGGAATGGCATTACTGGCATGAGTATGCACTCCCTGAAGGTGATTGGAATGGGAGCCAGGTGACGATGAAGGTGACAGAACATGATGGCTGTGCAAGAACAAATGGATGTCTCCCAGAATTAGCTAGGGCCATGGTTTCTGGGTGAGTCAATGGATCATCTAGAAAAGAAGCTACATGTGGGAAAGCTACATATGAACTCTCAGCACAATGAGAGCAAATGCCAAGAGAGCAAATGCAATGCTTTTAAATAACCAGCAACAGCTGAGGAAGAAGAAGAAAAGCTGCCACTTTTCACCTCATTCTTGAGATGGTTGGTTTTGGGTTCTGCAACCTCTTCTAGTCTCAGCATTTCAATGAGGATGTTAAAAAGTGAAAATGGTTGAGAAGTAATGCTATCTGTGAAGGCATCTCTAGTGATGAGCACTTAAATACCAGCCTTTCTACCTCAAAGGTAGAACACAGGAGAGTAAATCTCTGCCTGAGATTACCTATGTGGAGAGGAAAATCTCCAGGCATCAGAGATTCTTCAGCAGTCTGTGAGTATCCTGGACTCAAAAATGAAACAAACTGAAACAGAGCACAGAGAGCTAAGCTGCACCATTTAGAAGAACTTATCCAGCAAATCTGCCATTCCTGCAAGTCTTGTAATCAATACTGCTGTCATAGAGAATAGCTCACTCAGAAATTAAATGCTAAATGAAGAACTCCATGAAATCCTATGCTCTGTATTATCTAAGATAGAGTAGATGATTGTAAATGTCCCCTCGGGTCTTAAAAATCTATGAGTATCATTAAAAGGATAGGAACTTCTGGAGACTAAACAAGATGTCCTTAAAATGTTAAGGGATGTGCTTTTCTTGCAAGTTTTGCCTGAAGAATGACTAAATGATTTAGCCTAGAACTGGAAATAAGGTTGCAAAACTATCAAGTAAGCAAGCCCTAGAAATATCCAACTTCCTGCTAAATTTCTATTTTCCTTAACTCCATGTGAAAGCATATACAGCCAACAGAAAAACTTTGGGTTTGAAGGGGGAAGAGTAAATCTCAACGGGGACACGGAGAGGAGACCAGCTCCTCCACAGTCACATCTTGTGAATGACAGATATTATTACACCCAGATGTACACCAGTGCTCTACAGAAATCTATTCTTTGAGGCTCCCCAGGTTCTGATGTCCTGCATAACCATGAGAGAGAAGTGGTGTGACGATGCATTTTTGCACTCTGGGACCTGGATAGTGCATACTGCTTAGTTCAGCCTCCTTATTAACTAGCTGGAGTTTGTCATTCTGAATGTCAGGACAGTTTTATAATGTGGGGCTCCAGAATGACATGTTGTCTAATCTTCATTTCCTTGGGAGGTTTTTTTCTCCATTGCTGCAGCTAGCCATGTAGCAGAGCACAGAAAGCCAGGCATTCCCATAAAGCTCATGCTATATGGCTCATCACTGCAAAATATTTTCCATCACATCACTTCAAGTAGATGCTTAAGTCACTGGGAACATAGCTCATCCTCTTTATGGAGCTGTTCTTCATTCAGTGAAAAGGGGTTTCAGGACCATCTCTGACATTCACAGCAGAACTTTCCTCTTCTGCACAGATCAGCAAGGGTCAGGGCTGGTTAAGACCTTATTTTCTGCAGTTGGACCTGTTGCAAGGCTTGTCCTCAAACTGCCAGCATCAAGGAGATCTTCAGTTTGAATCTCTTCAGCACATTCTCATTTCAGATGGGCAAGAAATACAGTGTGATCACATTTATGAGCACCGCATAACCACAAAATAAGCCTAGCATCAGTTTCTTCCTAAGTGGTGCCTTTGGGAAGCAGTGTCTCAATTTTCCTATACTTTGAGAAGACACTGTCCTCCTCCCTCCCTCCTAATAGCCGCTTCTCTGCATCCTTCTCTGGGCCATTCCTCCCTTATCAGAGTTCTTACCCAGCCTGGCACCAATCCTACATACAGGACACTGGCAGCTCTGGTCTTCTGAGTTCTTTCAGTGTTTTCCAGACAGACAGCAAAGTGCTGCTGTTGAATCTAAACTATAGAGAGAGCACATGGTGGGGAGGATATGACCAGTCTATGGCACATCCTGGAATTACTTTTTTTTTTTTTTTTTAAACAATAATTTGCTAGGAAATTGTCATTTAATTCCCGTGCTTTAGCATGAGCTTAGAAGGAAATAGAGTTTGATTTGAACTAAATTGCTGCTGCTTTCCAAGGTCCTTGCATACAGCCCCTGAGCTACAATGCAAATAATAAACATCAGCAGCTGATGACAAACGAAACTGAAGGTTGGAGGTCAGATACCCCATCCTCCAGAGTGCCTGCGAATTGCCTTCACTCCCTTTGCAGCTGCCTGTCTCTCCCTGAGACCCAAGCAGTGCTCGGTATGCAGCACAACCACTGTTCGGGCAGCACAACACTGGTGCAGAGAATGATGCTACCACCGCCAGGCCAGGTGTGGATGCTAGGGGATGGATGCTCAGGGGATGGATGCTGGGGGATGGATGCTCTGGGCACAGATGCTAGGGGATGGATGCTAGGGCAATAGATGCTGGGGGGTGGATTCTCAGGGGATGGATGCTCGGAGGCGCATTGGCACGCACACAGCATTCATTAAAAGCGGATTAGGTGGAACAAACAGACCAATGCTGCAGAAAAGGAATGAATGCAGAGCGCAGGAATTGTTGGAGGAGTGGGTGACAGGAGCTGATTGGGGAAGCTGGGGCTCGGGTGGTGTGTGCGGAGCCGGGCTCTTTGCCTCAGCAGTCCCTCTTAAAGAACCATCAGTAAAAACTATCAGAGGGTATTTGGTGACAGGAAGATTAACCAGGCACGAAAAGTTAAAAGAACGCTGCTCAAAAGTGAGTTAACTAATTTTTTAGGATGAAAAGCAGCTTTCCGTGTTAGCCTCTGGGTTCCTCTCCCCCAAACATTAGACAAAATTGCATTGTTTACAAAAATTTATTAATACAAACTTTACACACTTTATATAACAGTTATCAAAGTCCTAATTATAGATATCAGGTGTGTCATAATACTTTGCTGAAGTTCTTTTTATATCCATTTGCACACAAAATAAGTTCTCTGAGACTAACATCTACCTAAACTATCACTGCGTCTCAGGTCTGCTCGAGGCTCGGTAAGGCTGTTGGCGTTCCTAAAAAGTACACAGAGGATAACCGAGGTGATCACTTGGTGATGCTCGCAGCTAGCCACGGAACTCGAACAGAGAAGGTCAGAAACAAAACTTCAGGAGAGCCCTATGGCATCACACCACAGCCGACACGAACACAGCAAACTCTGCCCATCGCCAAAGAACAGAAAGAAGTACGACTAAAACGCAAGCCGATGTGTTGCAGCATCGTAGGGCCACTAGATAGCCATCCGTCAACTCGTGGCGATTGACAAGGTGAAGAGAAGGCACGAAAGCTGCAAAACCGCTCCCCGCGTCCCTCGGCCAAGCTGTGGGGCGGGCCAAGCTGTGGCAGCGGGGTTCGGAGCCGGCCCGCCCCGTCGGGCCCTGCCCCGTAGCGCAGCCCCGCAGCGTGAGGAGCCGGGGCCGCCCCCGGGCTCGGGCGGTGCCTTTGGGAGCGGCCCCTCCGCGTCCTCCTCCGGAGCCCGCCCCGAGCGCTCCGCGGGTGCGCGCCGAGACAGGAGTCCGTACAGAGAGAGGTGGGGTGGAAATGGTTTATCTCGTTCGAAACCGGACCACAGGTGAACACTACACATTCTTGTATGACAAAAGGTGGGTTTTATGAAATCAATTTTACTAAGCAATAAGCCAGAATGTAGAAAAATACAATTTTACCTCCAAACTCAATAAACAAGGAACAAAAACGTTCGTCGTAGTGCATAATTCTTTAGTGGTAGCTACAACAGGGGTTCCTAGACTTGTACAACAGAGCTTGCATAAAACAGAACAAAGGAGTGAGAGAGCGTTCACAACCGTTTTGCCGGGTATTTTTTTTTTTTTTTCCCAAAAGAACATAACCTGAAAAGGTGACTCGGGCGGCTTAACAGCGCACGGAAAGTGCCAAGAGAGGAGGAGAGGCGGGAAGGGCTGCGGGAAAAGAGCAAAACAATCCAAGGAAAAGAGCGACTCCGACCGACAAACGCACAGGCGAGAGACTCGCTGGCTGCGGGCGGGGGGAGCACGGAGAGCAGCTCAGAGCCACGCGCGGCGCTTCGCAGCCCGCACCGGAGGGGGAGCGGGGCCGCTCCCTCTGCCCCACACGGCCTCGCACTGCGCCGTGGGCGCTCCGCCCGCAGCCGGGAGAGCGGTGCGCTAGGCACCCGCTGTCCTCGCTGCGGGTCGGCATCGGGGGGCCTGGAGGGCTTGGGGGTCTGATTTTTGGTTGTTTTGTTGTTGTTGTTGCTGTTGCTGTTGGTTTGCTCGTTTAGCTATTCTCCCTTCGATAGGCACAATTTGCATCGAGCTGTTGCTGAATCCTCCTCTGCGCTCATCGCTCGAGGAGGCACTGATACGGATAGGACCAGAATCAAAGAAAAAGGGGAAAAAATAGAGAGAGAGATCGAAATCTCGAGGCCGGGGGGACCCCATCCTGCTGAGCCCTCCCTATGCACAGCGGCACACGGTGAAAACTGAGGTCT
Organism: Tetrao urogallus; assembly: GCF_951394365.1. Taxonomy (NCBI): domain Eukaryota; kingdom Metazoa; phylum Chordata; class Aves; order Galliformes; family Phasianidae; genus Tetrao; species Tetrao urogallus. Next base: position 46,532,974 of record NC_136815.1, on the reverse strand, counting down.
TCGCCCCCGTGGCGAATAAAAACAGTGCCCTTTTCGTTTCCGTTACAAAAATAGGAGCGCTGTTCAAAGCAGTGATTGTCTTTTTTCGTCTATTTATTTTCTATAAAAACATAAACAGCTCAGGCGAACTCTCGTCCTGGTGCAGCTTGGTATGAAGAATCGCTCTTTAGTATTCGTAGCAGTATTTATATATATCTATTTATATCTCATATATAACTCAAGGATTGGTCCACAAAGTAGATCTGTGCGTTTCTCTAGTGCTTTCGTACAAAAGAAAAACCATATTATTATCAAAATATTCATTTAATGGCTTTACTTCATACATAAATACATGTTTGGGGAACACGGGAGCGGCGGTCTTTCCGTTACTTTGGAAATGACTTTTGTTTGGGTTTGGGTGGTTGGGTCTCTCTCTCTCTCTCTCTCTCTCAATCTCTCTCTCTCTCTCTCTCAGGACTACGCACGGCAGCGGCGGTTGCTCATCGCTACAAATACGCTACTCGGCGTCCTTTGTTTTTAACTCTTTGTTTATACCTTTTCCCCAGGACGGCCGCTAAGTATTTCTTGACAGCCATTTGTTTCCGGTAGCGGCTGTAGCTGTCCGTGAAGATGCCGTCTATGTGCCGCTTGCTGAGCGGTTCCGCCTCGTCCCCCAGGCCGCTGCTGGCACCGCTGCAAAGCACCGAGAAGGACACAATCATCAGAAGGAGCCCTCCCTCCGCGCCCCAACCCCAACCCCGGCCCTAACCCCCAGCCCCGGCCCTGCATCGCGCGGCAGACAAAGGGCGGGGCGGTGCGGAGCGAGGCGTCTCCCCCACGCCGTGCATACATGCATACATCGCGTTCCCGGAGGGGTTCGCTCCGATGGCACCACCCGGGGCTGCCCCGCGGGAGGGACGGCCGAGCCCCGGGTGCGGCTGCTGCTCGCTCCGGCAAAGCACCGCGGGGAAATGGGGCCGCCCCGCCCCGGCCACCGCCCGCCGCGCTTTGTTCGCTCCCGTCCCCGCCGCAGCCCTTACCCGACCCGCTTGGCCATCAGGGAGTGCAGGTATTTCCTGGCGGACAGCTGGCCCAGGACTTTCCTGTAGGCTTTGCTGAAGATCCCATCGGCGTGCCTGCCGGGGAGCACGGCCCGTCAGCGCCCATCACCGAGGCTCGCCCCGCGGCACTGGGCCGCCGCCGCCCGTCCTCCCCGCATCCCCCCCGGCCCCGCTCCCCGCAGCACCGCGGCCCTTCTCCTCCCTACCCGGCACCCCGGCCGGAGGTACCCACCCCGGGCCCGGCTTCATCACCCCTCCCCGACTCCGCGCTGGCCGGGTGGGTCGGCATTACGATTATTTTCGCCCGTTGGGTGTTTTCCCTTTCCCCCCGCCCTGGTCCTATCCGCCGCCCCGCCGTCACCTCTTTCCCAGCGGGTAGTACAGCGCGTACACCTCGCCCAGCGCGGACGGCGGCCCGGCCACCCCCAGCGGCTCCTGATCGTAAGCGAAGTCCTGCAGGGTGTTCCCGTCCTCGTCGTACACCTCCTCCTCCAGCCTGCGGTAAGCACGGGCGGGGCTCAGCCGGACGTCTCCAGCCCCGTCCCCGCCGCGGGACCGTGCTCCGACGGAACGGGGCTGCGCTCGGCCCCACCGGGCTCTCCCCGCGACCCGCTCCTCCCCGCCGCGCCCGGAACCGGGGTGGGGCCTGCGCCCGCCGCTGGGTTTCGTTGAGCGGTTCCTCTGCCCTTCGGGATCTCTCCGCTTTGCCCCCGCCCCAGCCCCTCCCCGCCGCTCTCCCTGCGGTGCGATGTAGGTCACGGTACGATCCGGGCGGCTATTTTTGTCTGGGAGCTTTAGCAGAGGTATTAATAATAGATGCCGCTAAAGTGTTCGGCTCCTGCTAATAACGGAGCTGAATGGAAGGAGCCGACAGGAGGGAGCTGGGGGCCTCCCGAGCCCCACGGCTGCTGCTTCCCGCGGGGAGCCCCGCCGGAGGCACCCCACAGATGGGACTCCGTAGAGGGCACCCCATAAAGGACACCCCGCAAAGGAAACCCAATAAAAGGCGCCCCACAAATGGCACCCTGTAAAGGGCACTCTACGAAGGACATCCCACAAATGACACCCCACAAATGGCACCCCGATAAAGGACACCCCACAAACGACACCCTACAAATAACAGCCCGCGAAGGACACCCCACAAGTAGCACCCCACTGAGGACACCCCGTAAGAGGCACAGTGCAAATGACACTCCACAAATAGCATCCCGCAAAGGACAGTCCAGAAAGAAGTCCATGTAAGGGACACCCAACAAAAGATACCCCACGAATTGCACCCCATAGAGGACACTCCACAAAGGACACCCCACGAAAGACATCCAGTAGAAGACACCCCACAAAACGACACTCCACAAACAACACCCCGCAAAGCATACCCCACAAATAACGCCCCGCAAAGGACACCCAGCAAAGAACATCCAATACACGATACCCACAAACGACACTTCCTCTGACCCCCGCCCCGCGGGACCCTTCGCTCAGAGTTCAGCACTGCGGGGCGGGACAGCGGCCCCGGCCCCAACCCTTCCCACCCCCCCCCCCCCCCCCCCCAAAGCCCGAATGGGCTGCGGGCAGCCGGGAGCACAGCCCCAAATGGGAAACTCCGTGTGACACCCCGACGCGAGCAGCAACACCGACTATGTAACACAGAAAAGAAATGCGAGCACCTCACGGCTGGGAGGGAGGTGGCATAAAGACGGGTAAACGCTGAGGGAGGGGGGACGGAACCCTTGCAAACTCTCTATGGATCTCGCATCCTCACGCCGCCCCGGCCCCAGGCAGGTACACAGTGTACCCCCAAAGCGGAGGGGATCCGGGTTACTCGGACAGCCCCGAGGCTTGGGGGAAACCCACCTGAGCGCCGGGTACTGGAGTCCAACGGCGGGTGAGCAGTAGACGCTGCAATGCATTATTATGCCATAAACCAGAAGGGCTAGGAGCGCTTTGCTACACATCGCCACTCTGTGCGGGAGGGAAAGGAAAAGCGCTGTCAAAAAAAAAAAAAAAAAAAAAAAAAAAAAAAAAAAAAAAAAAAGTAATAAATTAATTAATTTAAAAAAAAAAAGAATGCAAAATAAAACTGATAAGAAAATTAAAGAATAAAGTAAAATTAAAAATACAAAAAAATATAAACAATAAGAGTCCCCCACGACCCATAGAGCGCGGCGGTGCCGTCGCCCGCCCCGTCGGTGCCCTCCCGCTACGGGAGGCCCCGCGAGCCGCCTCGGGTCCTTACCATGAAACTGTGACACCCGGCACTGAGAGCGTGTGGCTGCGGAAGGAGAAGGGAGAGAGGGAAAAGGAGAAAAACCCCAAAGAGGAGGGGGAAAAATAGATCTGTCTCCCAAGTTGCGGCCGAAAAGAGTCAAAGGGCTGCCGGCATCGCCTTTCCGCTGGGCGAAGGATGAAGAAGGCGCAGAAGCAGCAGAGAGTTGTTGGATGGTTTTAGGGGAATCCACTCCGACAAAAAATAAGAGGAAAAAAAAAAGAAAAAAAAGGGGGGGGGGAAATCGAAAAGGCCAAAAAAAGTTTGCAGGCAGCCGAGCAGATCCGGAGCGGAGTCTGCAGGGGAAGGGAGCGGGGCGCGGCGCCGGAGCGCGGGGCGCGGGGAAGGGACGCGGAGCCGGCCGGGAGCGGAGGCGGGGAGCGGGCTGGCTGCGGGCGGTGCTGCCTTCCCAGCTCGCTCCCCTCTCTGCGCGCCTTCAGCCTCTTCTCCTCTCCCCGCTCGGCGGCTCCCAACTTGACCAAGCCTTCTGCAGCCCCCCGGCTGCCACGCAATTAGCGACGGAATCTTTGCAAACACCGCGCTTCGGCAGGAGCCCTCTCCGTCAACATTCGCTCCCTCGGAGGAGGACGGGCAATATTGGCTGTTGCCCCCGTGGCGGCGGACGGATTTTTATTCATGAATCAAATGCTTTTTTTTTTTTTTCTTTTTTCTTTTTTTTTTTTTTTTTTTCTCCCCCAGTCACGTAATAATCGGGTATCAGAAAAGACGTCACCACCCCAATTCCTCAAGGAACACAGCTCGGTGTCGTCCTCCAGCATGAGCTGAACGGGAGTCATAGGGCTCCTCATAAACACCAGCTCACGCTTCACCCCCCCTCCCCCCCTCCGAAAAAAAAAAAAAAAAAAAAAAAAAAAAGAATAATACTAATAAAAAGAAATACTAATAATGTAAAAACCCACCGGTGGGAAGGGCGGAGGAGGGCGGTGCGGTGCGGCTGGCACGGAGGTTTCCCCGCGGCCCCGCTCCGCGCCCCAGCGCAGGCATTGAGGCCCCCACAGGGGACCCCATTCCCACCGGGCTTTGGAGACGGGGAGGGTCTTTTTATTATTATTCCCCCCCTTCCCTAATTTATTTATTTTTTTTTTCTATTGGAGGATTCTCAGTGTTGTTCTCACCCCCCACACACATCCCTGGGGGAAGGCAGCAGTTCGGAAACCGCACCGCAAAAGTTGCTTTGCGGGAGGGAAATCCTCGCTCCGCGTCCCAGCCGCGTCCCCGCGGAGCTCTGAGCGCATCCTGCGGCTCTCGGCCCCCTCCGCGCCCCCTCCATTCATTTCCGAGAATTACCCCCGGAGATCGAGGTTGCAAGAGCCATTACCGCACATTTTAATTATTGGGATCATAAGCAGAGAGTTCAGGAAGCGGCAATAATTTCGTTCTCCTGTTTCCTTATTGGAATGGGTTGTTTTGTTCTTGTGTTTTTTTTTTTTTTGTTTTGTTTTGTTTTTTGTTGGTTTGGTTTTTGTTTTGTTTTTGTTTGGTTTTTTTTTTTTTTTGGCTTTTTTTTCTTTTTGGTGTAACGCGCCGCGATGAGTTATTGGAGCCCGGATCGATTTCTCAAAAACAACGGCAACAAAAAACACAGCAGACAATTACACTGCTATTACGGTCGTTTACTCTTGCGAGATTTTCCGGAGATAAAGGAAATTTAGAACCGATGAATGATTCCCCTCGAAATGGCTGCGGACGGACGGCAGCGCGCTGTTCGTCGGGCCCCGCTCCGCGCCAGGAGGGACGGGACGGGACGGGACGGGCGTGGGCCGCGCTGCGGGGCCGCTCCATCGCAGGGGCTTCCCCGGCGGCGGGCGCTGCGCGGGAGCGGAGCCAACGCGGAACGGAGTCCGTGAGCGGAGGGCGCCACCGCGCGGCCGCCGCCGCCGTCGGGAGAACTCGGAGAGCCCCGTCGGGGGGCTGGGGGAGGGAGCCGGGAAGTCCTGGCCCTCAGCGTGAGGGCTGCTGCGCAGCGGGTGTCAGGCTTGGGGGTGGTTGGGTTTGGGTTGGTTTTGGGCTTGTGGGTTTGTTGTTTGAGTTTGTTTTTTTTTTTTTAATTATTCCTGTGGTGTTCCTGTGTTTCTGAGTGACGCCGGGATGGTGTCTGTGGTGAACAGACACTGGTTTAGGGCAAGTGAGTAAGTTGCAGGTGATTCATGCCAATAAAATGCTCATCGCATCATAGCGCACTCTGCATGTGTGCAGTGCAGATATGCCTATGGCACGACCACCACTTAGGCTGAATAAGTAAAGGTTTAAATCTGGCCTCCACGTTGAAGTACTTTTCTAGGTAGCTCTGTAATTCAAGGCTGGGAGAGATTTCACGTTCCCAATGCTTGTCTCCAAAGCAAATTCCTAAGGCAGGATCCAAAGAAAAGTAGTTTTTTTACTGGCAGAATTTCCTTCATCTTCTTCCCATTAGCTTAAATTAGGCCTTCTAATTTACCTGACTACACTGTTTTAAAGATCTGCTTTATTAACTAGAGCATTAACATTCTGAAGTTATTTATGGTGGTGCTCGCAGCCTCTGAGCCTTGTTAAGCCTGACTGGGACTAACTGCTGTAAAGTATATGATGCAACATTGCATCACCTACCACGATGGGCACCTTTTCTGCTATTCAGAAAACGTCTTTTTTTTTTTCCTATTTATGCATATTAAAAAATATATCCAAGTGCAATCTATCAAAGTGTCAGGAACTATACTGATCCATAAAGGCAGATGACATCTCACTCACACCTGTTGGAGGTGCAGCCACTCTGCTCACGTTCTCTCTGTATGTCCCTGTTTTTCTATAAGGAACACGGAAGACTGATGGAACTGGACTATGTAATCTTATGAAAGGTTATACGTTTTTCCTCCAGTGTATAAAGGAATGAGTACTTCTTTATCTGAAGCAAAGAGCCCTACTAGCTCTCTCTCTCAGGCACACCTCTATGGATTTATCAACTTCTTGTTTTTACCTTTCATAGAATCACAGAATCATAGAATGGCCTGGGCTGAAAGGCACAGCAATGATCACCCACTTTCAACCCTCTGCTATGCGCAGGGTGGCCAACCAGCAGACCAGGCTGCCCAGAGCCACATCCAGCCTGGCCTTGAATGCCTCCAGGGATGGGGCATCCACAGCCTCCTTGGGCAACCTATTCCAGTCTGCATCAGCTCAAAGAGCAAAGCTGTTACCCAGAGTTTTCATCCACTTGGGGACATCCTGGAGTGGAGGTACAAGCTACAGATAAGCAGAGTGCAACAAGCAGGATCAGCATTTGGGCTGTAGCTCTAGAGACCTGTTGAACAAGGAAGGATCTGAGGCACAAATTTAGCCTAAAGTCCCAGAAGGGGAAGGAACATGTAGATGTGGCACCGAAAGACATGGTTTCATGGGCAATATTGGTGGTAGGTGGAGTATTGGAGCAGATAATCGTAGAGGTCTTTTCCAGCCTTACTGATACTATGATTCTATGAAATGCATTGGCCTGACCCAGAGGCCTCTCTTGCAGACTGGTTCCATACCATTCTTCACAGGTGACTCTTCATAAGTGCTAGACAACTGCATCCCACAGCAAATTCTTTTGGAGGACTTTTCCAATAATTCCTTGCTGTCTTTTATGACCTTAACTCTTTTTCCAAGCAAAAGCTTGAAGGCCATTCTCAAGCACATTCAGAGAAAAAGGACTGATTTTTTCTCCCTTTCTGAAGTGATGAGGCACTGCAGCATTCCTCAGGCCGGCAGTGTGGGCATACAAGGTGCAGTCACCCTGCTCTTGTCCCTGCTCAGAGCTCAATGGTGACAAAGGCAGAGGCTCAGCAGCACCCTGCCAGCCTGCCTACACAGGAGCTCAGCGCTCAGCCCAGTGTGACGGGTGTTCTTACCCCCATACAGTGAAATAAGAGATGCAAAGGAGGAGTCATTCCTATCAAAACACAAAGGCAAGGAGAGCACTTTCTAGATTAACGGAAAGCCTAACTGCAACTAACAAGGGGGTGCCACTATGCCACACATGTGGCAGCTAATTTCCTTGGAAGACCAATAGATGTATTTATAATCTCCCATTTTTTCACCTGGATAAATTTGTATTTCACAAGAGAATAAAAATATCATTTTCCTGGATCCTTTTTAAGAACTGTTCTTCGATCAATCATTTGAACAGTAGAGAAATAAATTATGAAAGGCAAACAAGACCGAAAAGTCACCTTTTGGAGATGTAATGTTCTATGGGCCCCTCCTCTACGCTAACACCAACAACTTGCAGATTGTCATTGCAGGCCTTGACTGCAGCCCATGGGAGGAACAACAGCCTCTGGTGCTGGCAGCAGACCCAGGCCTGTTCCCACCCTTATTTCCATTTGTGTTCAGGGGAGAATAAATCCATAAATAGATGGAATAAGCAAACTTTCACAGAGCTGAGCTGCTGAGCTACGATCATTTACACCAGACAAATACTAGCCACGATTTCTCTGTGCTCCAAGTTGTTTGTCACAACAGTGTAACCCAGTGTGAATGACAAGTACCAGTTATGTACCCAAATGTGATAGGGTTTAGGGAACACCTTTAAGGTCAGAGGCGCTGCCTCATACCCATGTCCAGAAACTAAAACACATCTGTAGTTTTGAGGTATCACTAATGGCATCACTAAGGTTATTCATAGTTTAGAATTACCAGAAATAGTTGGAACAAATTAATAATGAATTAGAACATTTCTTAGCGTTGCAGGAGCCAGGGAGAATAAATAGAATCATCTATATTTTCCTATTACAAAACAGCATGCAGCCTATTACAAAACACCAATCTGGCGGTGCTGGTGCTAGAGGAGTGCCAGATCCTGGCAGTGCAGTCCCAGGTGGAGAGCCCAGTCCCTAAAGCGATTGTGTGGGGCAGCCTGGGGTGGGATGGGAGGGATGAACCCATAAGAGAGGGGGTGAGGACCGATCCCACTGCAGTGTAGCTCAGCCCACCAGGGCCAAACATCACTCAATAATTCCAATTAACGTCTCTGAAGATGGCAGAGGCTGGTGACACAGAGCCTGGTGTCAGAGCAGCATATTGCACTGACAGACTCACAAAAGCTGTCTCATTAAGGAGAGTGAGAAAGGAATATAAGACCTCCCTAGGCACTCTGTGCACCCCACGGTGCCCAGGCAGGATAGACAGACACCAGGGCCTGCAGACAACACATGCTTGGGCGGCTGCTGCAGCTGGCCTGTGGGAAGCATCAGGACACCCACACAGTGTTGCACCCAGCTAGGTTACAGGCTGAGTTCCTCCATATGCAGCTCTCCTTGTGCCTTGCACCAACAGCCACATCTCTGGCCATGGAACGCTGGTGATTATCTCGGCACCCAGTTGCCTTTAGATTTGATTTCTGGGCTTCCCAGATCCCAAAACACACCATAACCAAATAGCAGGAACACCCCCACAACCCTACAACATACTGGGGGACGCTTAGCGTCTAAGAACTATCATTGCAAGGCAGCATCATGCTCTTTAAGGTTATTTATATTCATCTAGCATCAGTAAAGTAATTGGGTCTACTTAGCCTAAAGAAAAATAAGTTATTCTTATCTTTTATACTTAAAGAAAGCATCAAGATGTTCTTTTGTGTGTCATTACAGCCTTGATCCATCTCTATCCTCTAATAAAATGCATTTCTGTAATACTGAGGCAATTAATCACTTATACAAAATTGGATTACAATCTCCATTACTCAAAAAATCTTTAAAGTCAGGCTTGCTGTCTTTCTGAAATATCTTGAGCAATTGAGCAAAATTCCTTGGCCTGCCTTATGCAAAGGTCAGATGAGATGTTAGTAATGGCCTCTTGTAATGTCAAAAATCAGTCTCTGACCCTTGTAATGCCACAGGAAGGGCTCTCACTGACTTCAGACAGAACTGGGCGAGATTTATTGACCTTTCTCACTAGGAATGAGGGCTGTCTGCAGAAACTCCTGTGTGATTTCTTAACTCCCAGTATGCGTCTGTTGGGCTCATTATGCAAATACTGTTGCTTTTGGTCCTGTTTGTATTTCACAGCAGATTACAGAGCTCAACACAACCGGAGGTTGCCAGGACATTGCAGGACTAAACTTTCTATGTCAATCCTCCAATCTGTTTTGACTCTCCAGAGGAAATGGGATTTGTCCACAGTAACCACTGTGGCTGAAATAATAAACTGCATTACTGTCTGGATATGTTTAAAATCCTGAAACTTTAATATGATTTTTGCACTGTAGTGTAATTCCTTTTCCTGGGGCTTTCTTGCTACCAAGCGTAAGTATATTATTGACTTCGCATTTGAATCCTATGGGCTTTTAGAAAAAGGAGTTAATTTAATATAATTTGGGGTGTTTCTCTCAGATATTTCACTCCATGTTGAAAACAGCTTTCTTCTAAGCCTCAGCAAGATTTGTGATCTCCCTAAAATATATGCACTGTTCTTGTTTCAGTGGTACAAAGTGAATGTTTCACCACTGAATAAGCATCTTTTGCTAGCTTCTCTGATTTAAAATGTAGGAGTGACAAGAATTTGCTCTGTGACACAAAAGACAAGAAGTATGAACACAGAATTACAGAAATAGCCTTATCTCATTTCCTAATGATAACCATTTAAGATGGTTTAGATTTTGGTTTTGCTGTTTTTAATAAGGACTCCAAGGGAATATGTTTCACTTATCTTGTTGGGAAAATATATGTATATTCATTCCAGACAAAATAAAACTGTTGTCAATAACATGATTTATTCAAACTTTTCATCTATGGGAAGAAAGTAACTCTGTTCTGAATATATCTACTGATTGTAACTCCTCAGATCAGTTCTGCCAGCTCTGTGCTGGACTAGGGACTGCTTTTTCTGTACTGTTCACTTCCGTATCTTCCATTTCTTTCTTCATATTCTCAGTGTAGAATGTTTTCATATTACCCCGAAAGCTTGAAATACACGGTAAATATAGGAATATGGGTTTAAAGTTCTGTTTATGAAAGGGAAAAATATCTCCACATCACAGAGTTTGGAGAAAAGGCAATCTGCAATTTGCTGATGACGTGCACATACGAATTCTATCGGTTCTTCATCATTATAAAATATTCTACAATTGTGTTGCAACTTTCATCCAAAAGCATTACTGCTAATTTCACAATGCTCTTAAAAGGCATGCATTTATATACCTAATCTATTTATTTTACCCAGGACAGCATGAAACAGAGCAAGTTCAGTGCCTTCTTGGGAGCACATAGCTAAAAGGCAGAATGGCTCTAAAATAAATACCTGATCCCACTGACGTCAAAGGCAACACTCCTGGTGACTTCAGTGAGGTCAGAGAACTCCACATTTTTGACAACAGTGTGGGTTTGCTACTCAGGGGTTACACCTCCTCTTGCCTCCAAACACTCAATGCCATTAATCTGTAAGGTAAATATCCACTGATGGGTTCTGCCAAGGATTTCGAGAAGTACAATATTCAGCTTCTTTAAGAGTGATTTCAGTAAAAATGAATTCCATTTCACCCTCCAAAATGGTTGTCTCTGAGTGAGTGTGGTCTCCACCAGTCTGGGTAGAAAGTAGCATCATTTACAATGGCAAAGAAAACTATACATCCAAACCAGAAAATCTATGGTGAAAGACAGGAAGCATTGGTGATTTTCTGTAGTTGTTGTTAGCTTGAAGATGATTAATAACCTTGAATTAAACTAAAAATAATTAACTCCATGTTGCTCATCCTCAGAGAACAAGGTAATCAAAGGAGACTTTGCAACTGAGCAAAAGCTGTGCTTCAGAAGGAGTCTTTCTCCATCTTCCAGCGTTGATTAGTGAACAGCACTATTAGTCATTACGCTCAATATAGTTGGTGTCCTTCCTTGATTTTCCTGGGGGAAGAAGAAGCAGTAGGGAGAGCTGAATCACGAGTTTTCCTCATATTTTTCTTAATGAAAAATCATTTGCACTGCTGTTCTGGAACACAGCACCAGGTAATGTCAGCACATTAGAAGATGACAAAAGTTCCCAAGCACAGATCCACAGACTAAACGCATAAACCTGCTATTAAGATGTGAAGAGAAGAGAAACGTCCATTGATTCCTCCTGTTTTCAACGCTTGTATTTGGTTTAAGTTAACACTTTCTCATGATCATTCTTTTCTATTTCTATAAATAGCACCCAAGAATGTATGATTCGTGGTCATGAAAACTTAGGAATGGTTAACAAGTAACAGCAGTACAAAACCTCAAATCCTTGTGGTATTCTGTGCTGTGCTACATTAGTCCTAAGCTTAAATGAGCCTGCAGTGAAAGGGAAGCTCATCATCAAGAAGAAAATAGCTTCTCTGCTCCAGTTAGACAATATAAAACTGAAAGGTCACAGAGATATTAAAACTCTTTTTATTTTTTTTTTTTTAACTAGCAAGAAATGGGAAAAGTGTGAGGGGGCTATGGGTTTCTTTCTTGTGAAGTTCTTATGAAAGGAGCAAAGTGCAGCCGGGTGCAGCTGTCTAATTCCTTGGAGACCTGTGAGCAAAGAAGCATTTGCAGTTGCTTTGACTCACAGCCTCTGAGTGCTGCATCCCCAGACTGTTGCTCGCTGCTAACATCCTTGTGTGGCCTCGAGTCCTGGTTAGAAACACAGCAAGTTGTAAATATGTAAATATAACAAATGGGACTATTGAATTCTTGGGACTTAGCTGCTAGTGGAATCTGCGTAGCAACAGGTATATGAACTTTTCACTTCACATTGTCTTACACTCTCACATGACCTTTAGGAAAACTACCCAGGGATAAGAACTCTTCTCTCAGGGGGACAGCAGAAACTGCATCTCTGATGGAGACCTGTAAACAGTGTTCAAGCAATGCACTGAAAACTGTGTTACAGGGAAAACTCTGGCTCCAACAGAAACAATATTACACAGAGTACAGTAAAGTTTGCATAAATGCACTTCAAAGAAGCCCCATGATACACTTTTTAATAATCCAGCCTCAGATTCCCTCTCTCTCTACCACATCCTCATGACTCAATTTCACCTCAGCGGACTCTGCAGCAGTACAAGATGCATCCATCCATCCACCTCATCCCATCCTGTCCTGTCCACCCCCAGCAGCCATAACCTGCTGGGTGTCACAGTCATCACGTATGACCCAAGTATGACACATGCACCAAGGTTAGCTTTATTTGCCAAGTCTCCCACCACAGTCTCACCTATGTTTCAATGCAGGATCATAGAATCATTTGAATCACAAGGGGTCCTTAAAAGCCATCCAGTCCAACTCCTCTGTAATGAACAGGGACACCTACAGTTCTGTCAGATAGCTCAGAGCCCCGTCCACCCTGACCCTGAGTGCTTCCAGGGATAGGGCACCAACCACCTTTCTGGGCAACCTGTTCGAAAAGGCAGCTGCAACCGCCCATGTCAGTGCTTTTCCACACTTTATTGTATCTGCTATACACCAGGTAGAAAGCAGCAATATTAGGAAAGCTGCAAAGGGAATGTCTGATGCTCATTTGGGCTCTCGCATCCCTGCTGCACAAGACCTGTTGCAGCCAGGTGAGTGTTTGCTTTAGATGTTGCACTGTGTTTACTCTTCAGACACCACTGACCCTATAAGACAGAAAGAGATTGTTTTCCCATATGGAACGGAAGCTCTCACAGCCCCTGCTAGCAGCTCTGCAGACTAGGGGGATTGGCACGCAGTGGGAGCAGGCAGCCAGCCGCTACCTGATGGCATATGCTTCATCAAGAAAGCACAAAGCCTTCGTGCCACCTTGTGGCTGCTAGATTACAGCTGGCACAGGGCGATGCCATCCTTCCTTCTGCTCCAGGCCTTCATAATGAAAGCACTTTACCTCCTGCAAGCTATGGGGCAGCCTATCCCTCATTTTATGGCAGCTGCAAGCCCTCTCCCCAGGTACCTCCTTCAGCACATTAAGGGATCTGAGTCACCCAGAAGAGCACCTCAAAGTCACATCCCCACATGAGGGTACATCCACAGGCTCCCATCCTGCAGCTCTGCCCTAGGCCCGTGCGGGAAATTGCCTCCCAGATCAGGTACACAATGTTCCTGGCCAGCTCCATGGCCAGCCATGGTGAGAAAAACATTTTCTTGTTCTGTCCTGGTGCATTATGAAAACCCACAGAAAGCAGCTTTTCACACCGCAAAACCTTTTAAAAGGATTCTGTCAACACAAAAGCAAACATTGACAGCCGTTGCCTTTAAAAGTACTTGAGGCTTCAAACTCTGGAAGACACTTCTTGGTTTTATTTTTTTGGTTTTCTAGATGTGGTCTACTCTCAGGCTTCAGGGAGATGTACTCCGTAATTGCATGAGTAAGAAAACATGTCGTGAGTTTTATTCCCTTAACAATTTCAAGACAATTTGTAAATATATCCTTCAGAAAATAGGTATTCAAATAGGTCTTTACCTCGGTACTGGTATGAAATTGCCATAGGGAAATTTACCAGAGATATCAAGAGAAGTACAAGTCCCTTTGGCACCCATTGGCTCATGGTCTGGGTTACACCACCAAAGGTTTACATCTCTCTCTAATATTTTCTTCCTCTTCTCCTTTACCTTTTATCCACAGGTACCATTTTATGTTGCTGGCTGATAAGATGCACAAAGCTGATTTTTCTCTGATATTCCTCTGCTTTTGAGAATACTAAGAGGCAAGTTGCCACACACAGAGGAACCAGTCCCTCTCATAAACTTCAAGTACACTGCTGTCATAGCCTTCTCTGGGAGAACATATGGACATGGCACTGATTTCACATCTTTCATCTCTCTGCAATTAGGTAAGTCATTTTTCTTAGAAGGAGTGGGCACTCAGCTCTGTCTCCACAGCTCCCTTGGCTCTCATTCTGATCATCTTATTAATGTAAAGCTTGTATAAATGCTTCCTATAGAGCAATTTCAGCACAGGAATTTGCAAGTCAAAATAGCCAATTAGTCTATAAATGACCAGATTTCCATAGTTTGGAGATGACTTACAGCTCTGGCTACTGCAGCATGCAGTTAAGAATGAAAAATCTAGAAGATGTTGCTGCTGGTACTACCGAGAAGTTGTGTGCTACAGGATTTGTACTGGGAGAAACTGGTTTTATAGCACGAAGGGCCCACTGGTTCGGAATAGTACCAACCACCAGCTTATTTTATATTTAAGAAGCTTTTTATGATCGTTTGATAGGAAGAATCAAAGATGTTAGTAACTAAAAATTAGTCACCCTGCACCAATATATCCTGCTTCCAGAAATAATCATGCAAGTGATAAAACTTGGGTCAGCTGATGCTTTGCAGAGTTTTTAATCTCTAACAAGAGGGCAATATACAGCTTGCGTCAATACCTTGGCAGTCGAAGATAACAAACCTGCTAGGATAGCTTCTAAAAGCAAAATTTCAGATGTTGAGAACCAATTCAATTCATAAAGATTTTGGAGCTCAAGCTGACTGTCAACTCTGATACCAGTCAATAATGATTACTTTGCAGTGGTACACAATAACTGATCCTCAGAGGGTTTTTATGTTCTGACCTGATGTTACAAACTCAAAGGCACTCACTAAAGAACAAGAACATCCTCCTAGCCACTAGATGAAGTACTAGATCAGATCACACAGGGCCCCATTCAACCTGGCCTTAAACACCTCCAGGCATGAGGCATCCACAACATCTCTGAGCAACCTGTTCCAGCACCTCACCACTCAGTAAAGAACTTCCCCCTGACAACCAAACTAAATCTCCCTTCCTTTACTTTAAAACCATTCCTGCTTGTTCTGTCTCTGTCTACTCAAGTAAAAGGTTAATTTCCCTCCTGTTTATAAATTCCCTTTAAATATTGGAAAATTACAATGAGGTCTCCTTCTGTTTTCCAGGCTGAAGAAGCCCGGTTCTTTCAACTTGTCTTCATAGGAGAGGTGCTCCAGCCCTTGGATCCTTTTCATGGCCCACTCTGGACACTCTCTAGTAAGACATAGTCTTAAAAAACTCAAAATCCATAATAATAAAATCAACTCTATTTTTTTCTTCTAAAGGATTAAAATAACATGTCCAAAAAAGAAGAAAAATTCCTTTATCGTAGTGTAGTGCAAACAGTGAAGAACTGTACTGGAACTGCAACATACTAATCTTTGAGTAATATAAAGGATCCATATAGAACTTTCTGCATCTGAAGAGCATTAACTATGGATCATGTGGAAAAGTCTAAAATAAGGACATGACTAAACTGGCCTCTTTAATGAGTAGAAAAAGAAGCAAAATGGAAAACATCCACCTTCTAGGCCTCACCCTGTGCAGTGACCTGGAAAAAAAAACGTATTGCCACTAGCAATCAGGCTTTCCTTTATTATCTTCCCAGGGGGTTGATTGCACTGTCCTAAATGTGGGTGACTGCTTGATGTTCAAAATTCTTTACACTGTAGCTATTTCTCAGAAATCCAAACATAATTAGAAAAGCAGATATATACACTGATAACCAGTGTACAGGACGGCTTACTGGCATGACAGGTAAGAATTGCCAATCAAGCTGGATAAAAAAAGCAAAGCTACCAGCATGCCAGATGTGAAGTTTGTGATTTTCAAGGAGCCTTTTACAAAAAAAGTAGGAAAATGGTGGGAAATTGGAAAACTGCAGTTACTTCTGTTTCTTCCAAGCAGGCAAATTTTATTTCTAATGCAAAAACCACATGTATTCTCAAAGTACCGTTCACCAGAACTCATTCTTTTCTGTTCTATTTTTAAGAAGTTCTAGTTAAATCTTGCATGCGTGATTTGATCAAAGGATATTTGAAAAGCAAACTTCTGAAACCAGAAAAGCTTTTATGCATTCTAAATAGTTAGGTGATGAGTTTGTTTCATTCACATTTCTCACTTATTTTACTCTGAAATTAAGGATGAACATAAAACGTTCTTCCAATATTAGCTTCTCGCAGTGACAGAGTTTTTCAGTGTTCCTCCTCTTTTTTTTTAATTCACATTATGATCAAACCACAACGTACTGGCTAGTACAGGCAGTATATTGTACCAGGCACTGTGTGCACCTGCTTGAAGCGGCTGTCATCCAAAGACTTCACAATCTGAACAGAGAGGATAGAGATGAATGGGAAACTGTAGGCAGAAGAGAGATTGCTGGCCCTCTATGGGGAAAAAAAAATGCAGTAATCGGTCTCAAATTGTGAGACGAATATGACATCTCTACTTCTGCCTTCTGTCTCTTTTATCACAGAGTTTTGCAGTATCTACCTGGTTTTTGTATGTTTGTTTCTATTTATTGTCATATGTACATAAGAAGATTTGGGGGTTTAATAAAGCTTGCTCTCAATGGTAAATTCAAACTAGAGATTAACTGCCACAGTATTAGTGTAGTGTTGGCTACTTGCAGTGTTCACACTGGAGCCAGAACTCAAGCTGTATGGACGTTCTTTCCCTTCAGCTTCAGTAAGTAACTGTTTCTGTTGCTTGCGCTTCTGCGGGGAATTCACATTCAGCACTATCAGTTCCAATTCTTAGAGCACTGAGTACTGTTGATGCTCTATTTCATACCAAACAGCAGAGCATAAGGTGATTTTGTCTTTCATCTACCAGCTTGTATCCTCCCCCTGGAGGCCTTCAGGAGGTAACATTATCAATTTATGTAAGAAAGGAGCAGTAAAATTCACAATAAATTTGCTTACATCCTTATTCTTGTAGCGACAGTGGAGGTCAATTAGCATTAAAGATGACACACACTTATCTATATTTCACCTTATATGCTAATTCCACAACGTATTTCATTACAAGGTTTGGAAAAAAATACCTTTCTGTCACAATATGTTGAACTTTCATCTTTATCATGTGACTTCACTTGGAAACTATTCCCAGGAAAGATAGGTTAATATTTATAAAGTGCTTTAAAGATGAAAGAATGTATATTTACACATTTCATTGCATTCATGGCTTTATTATAAGCTGAAACCTGAAGTGAATGTTTCTCCTGTTGAATGGGAATCTGACCTGAGAAACTTTTAGCGGTAGATGTTTTACTTCACTTGTACTCAGAGCTTCGAAGCCATGAACTGATGAAATCATCCTGAATGCCACATGGAGAGAATGCTATTCAGTAAGCAGCTATTTTCTCATTGGGAAGACGAAGAAAGTAATTTGTGGCCTTTTGCATCTTTAATATGGGACAGAGCGTAGTCATTTTGGACAGAGACAGATTAGATCTGTCTGGGTGAGTAACCTGAGGGCAATTCATTAATTAGGAAGAATATGCAGCTGCATATGGGTAAAATTAGGAAGAAAACACATTTGCGGATTCATGAATGACAGCATCTACAATTTCTTCTCAACGCTTGCCTTTATGCCGTTATAAATGCTTGATATCACTCTACTATCTGATCGTTTATTTTTGGAGATTCCAGAGGTCCCTCACTAAGTACAGGTGGATGAATGCTATTCTAAATTACTTTTGCCCAGCTCCTCATCATTCATTTCAGAGCTGCACCATGTGGTGTTTTGGCCAAGACAAAAAAATGCAGTTAATTGACTTATGAAGCCAAGTTTGGGAGCCGAATGGCCTTTCTTCTGGATGGCTATACCCGGAGCACAGGTGGTGGGTGGTGAGCAAAATGAGAGATCAGACTCAGCAGTGAGCAGATCAGGAAATTAAATAACTGTTATGAAGCTGCAGTATAACTGGTTCTTCCTTTCAATTTGCAAATTTCTGATGAATGAGAACATTTACAGGAATCTTACTTAACGAATGCAGACAAAACAATGAATGTCATTATACAAGTCACCATTTTCCTGTTCTCCTGGTTAAGTGAGTGTTTAGAGACTGAAGATTGAGTTTGAAATCAGCTGTTTTTAAACACGATAGGAGAGGAGGAAGAGTTGGCAATGCAGTACACTCTCCTTCAAAAGATTTTTCTCTATACCATGCTTCAGAGATCAGAAACATCATTTCCTTTTGCAGCTAATTTCATTAGTGACAGGTGTGGAATATACTGAGAGAAAGGAAAAGAAAACAACTCAGCAAGCAGATTTCTCTGTTCAACATGAGGACAGAGCACATCAGTGTTTTATTCCATGCTTATTTATAAAAGAATAGCTCCCAGTTCTCACTTATAAGCAACAATTTGAAATCTGCTTCAGGGTTCTAAAACATTAACAAAGAAAAAGAAATGAGCTGGATTTTCTTCTTACATTTCATGCTTTTAATGTGTCAGCCAAGGTGTGTTAACTAAAAAGTCCAAACAAAGTCCTTAGATATCAAAAGCAGCAGTGGTGGCCATTTTCTGTGTAGGCACAGAGGGGAGAGAAGCTTGGTACTGTTGCACTGTGCTTCCCTAGAGGGTCCAGGAGGTTCTCTGGTTCAGATACTTCGATCCCTCAACTTTCATGCCCTGTTCCTTCCAAACAGCGTTTTGAAATTAAGATGTTTCTTCTTTCTTTGCAGGGGAGTTGGACTAGGTGATCTTTAATTGTCTCTTTCAACTCAAATGGTTCTATGATTCCATGATTCTAAGATGGATGGAGACAGAGTAGGTCACGCTCTTGGTGCATTTAATACATTAATTAGCCAGGTTTGTCCGACGTAACCACTGATTGTGAGTTTCAGACTATTTATAAGGTTATTGCTTTTTTACTGTAACTGAATCTAAGCTTTCTGGTTTGAATCCCATAGCTAGTGCTTTCAGCATCTCACAAAAGAGCAGAACTGGGAAAGCTCCATTAGTGGTGTGCCTACAGGCTTCTACAATTAGGATGGGAAAACCACGTCTGAATCTTTGGTTATTCCCGTTGGTAGACAAATTTGGGATTCTAAAGCTGTAATAATGCTGTTTTTTGACATACTGATACAAACTGAGTTACAGAGAATTTGATAAATTCTTGGAAAGCATGTAAATGGAATTTATTGATGAATTTTTGGGGGGTGTTTTTATTATTTCTTTTACAAATAATACCTTTAATGTGACAGATAGATATTGCCCCAGTTGCTGGGGAAAAGTTCAAATACAAAACCAAGACCTGACATTCTTAATAACCAAGTTTAGTTCCTTGGCTTCTGAAGGTCATCTTTCCTCTGAGATCGGTAAAGAGGAACAGGTAGAAGGTTACAGTTGTTAATTACTGCAAGAATCACGGACTCATGTGGTGGGATGGCTCACCAAATGAATACTAGTTTTATGGTTCTTTCCACTTCTTCCTAAATTTTCATACTGAATTTTCGTTTTCTGTACTTTACCAAACAAGAAAAACATTGAGATTGGCAACACTGAGAAGAAGCTACAACAGAAAGGACAGTTCCTTTAGAGATCAGGTTGAAGCAGGTATGTTGCCAGCCTTGGAGTCTGCACAATAGATTCCCTTTCCATGTCTATTAATTTTTGTGTGAGAAATCCATCAGATGAAATACAGACTTAGACTCTCAGAGCTTTAGGTGATTCCCATGTATGGGAAAATATATTTGTATGGAATCCAGAACTTATTTTTGAATGTGTTTAACATTGTACATTATCTTTCATCCAGGACTACACATTGTAATTTGGGAACTTAATATCACATAAAAGGTGTGTATGGACAGACTCATAGCAATATCCACTTCCAATTTAGGCATCAGAAAAGGTATTCAAGTTTTTAAGGACCCAGCATCAGCTGTCAGGTTTGCTTGAAAATTTGGTATAACACACTGCAAAGGTAAGTTTCTAAGGTCTTGAAAATCATTATTTTCTTGTAGGTGAGAACTGAATCCTTTTGATAATCACTCTCTTAATAACTCGCTGGAAACCAATTTGTTCAACGACCTAAAGAAAAAGCAGCATGTAGAAAAGATAAATCATTACCCATTATTATAGAAATAATTTGATGTTGGCATGCACAGAAAGCCTCTGGGACTCTCCTAAGCATCTGAACTGCCAGAAGTTAGTATTATTCTAAATCTAACTGTTTTATATTAATTAAACAGTAAAACCCTATAAAATATTGCAGCACCATCAGGTAATATAAGAATGAAAGTAACATATAAAATTGTAAATAATCATGAAATAAAAGTGCCTAAAAGGAAACCAGAAACTATGAGCAAATTAATTCTTCATGTATCTAACAAGCAAAGGCACAAGAGAACTCCTTATGCAAGTTGTGCACAAACTTATGGGAAAACAGATGCTTGCAAACTTTAAGACTGAATACTACATACGGAATCTTTTAGATCCCATAGTTACTGTCATACAGTTTGGATGGACCACAGGTTAGCAAATTTGAACATGTGAGAGTGGTAAACAAAATCCTTGGCAGAAAGTAAAACTGTAATAGCTTAAAAGACGAATTCCTAGAGGAAATCTGAGAGCAGATGTTCCACTCTTCAGACAAGATGTGTTCAGCAAGCACGTGTACCCGCTGTAGTCTAACTGCAGATCAGTCTATCCTCCATTTTCACAAGGTGAAGAAGATGCTTGTTTACTGATGGAAGAGATTTAACTGTTGCTTCTTTTTCAATAAATATTTCATTATATAACTACAAAGAGCGATAAATGAAACCTCCAAACACAAGCTAATAGGTCCAAAGCTTAATGGTTCTTTACAAAGCAAAGGACATACGACAGTTCTTTCCCACATTTGCTTAGAAATGATTAAGTACCACAGTTCCAGGAAAAAAGAAAATCTTATTCTGGTAAATTGCTTTTTTGTATCAGAAAAAAAACATCTTTGCAGACATATAATAGTCTCTAAAGGCAATATATTTATTTTCAAGTAAATGTGAACAACAATCTTGGAGTTTAGACAATTCCCAGTTCATTTTGATTAAAAAAGGCAGAGATGAGAGCAAAAAAATAGCTGACAGCACAGTGCCTCACCCTGATTTGTACCTTTTTGGAAATTTCAGAACCAAGTTTTCAGAAACGCTCTCCATGGAGCAATCACAACAACTTCCATCTGCCTGTTTTAATGGCAAAAGAAGGACTGTGACTCAGACCTATATCAGAGGGCAGGAGGACATTACATATTGACACATGCTGTCAATCCATTTCCAAATGCTGCTTGGGCTTTTCGCACTACTGAATGTTGACTTTCCTCAGACAAGATATGGCTGTAAGTCTATTCTACCAGCATGACATTTTTCAACTTTCAATATCTTGTGACCCATACAAAGAGCTTTTGAACAAGTGATCCTAACGATCTTCAAGGTTGGATTGATTCATTGGTAACTGCACCAAAAGGGACAGTGTTTCCTCTCTTGGTAAAACTGAGCTTTCCATCTCACAAAACAAAGGTAAAAGTGTGTCCTTTGTGGCAGAGAACCATACCAGTCTTAAAAACCTCAGAGCAAGCCTACTTCATCCACCACCTTTTAGCACCAGAAACACAAACAGCTGATCATGCTGTAGAGGTGGGAAAGCTTGAAGTCTCCCAGCCCTGATGCATCTTCAACACTGCCTATCCCTGCCCCAGGTTCTTTCTCAGCCACTGGGGCTCCCCTCAGTCTGCTCAGGTCCCAGGCCCTCGTGTCAGCCACGAGGCCATTATCCCCTGCCCCAGCAAGGCCACAGCAGAACTGGCCACCAAGGATTAGCAAAGTGAGGTACACAGAGGACTTTCTACTGGGAGAATGATGAGTCTTTTGTCAAGATGCAGAGAAATGCTGAGGGATCTCCTTCTTTTGAGGCATTTAGGAATCATTTGACAAACATCTTTGCCATTGTCTGAGATACATTTGATGCCTTTCACCAAAAGATTAGATTAGATAAATTACAGAGGTCCTTACCACATTTGATTTCAATGATTTCTGTTTCTATGACTGCTAAGAGCAAGGTATTTCTTTTTTACACTGTAGAGTTACGATTTATATCCATATTTCTTACATGGTATCAAAACACATATGTTTTCTTCAGCATGACTCCAGTAGCAGTCCAAAACAAAAAAAGCAAACAAAAAAAAAAAGAACAAAAACATGTTTTGTTTTTCCCACTCCTAAAAGAATGATTGTCTTTTATACTTTTGCATTATAACAAAACTGTGAAAAACACAAAAAATTGCTGACTCTTACCCGCAAAAAAAGGAAAAATGAAGTAACATCCAGAGTGATAGGCTGAATTTTTCATCCATTTAAGAGAAAAATAAAAGGAAGGAGAAATCATCGCTTCTGAATGTGATAATCCCAGTGGCATTCTAATAGCTGAAAAATATCTTCTCCAAGTTCTCTATGCAAATAATCTTTATCCACTTTTAGATAATGACATTTGGGAAGAGAAGAATAGATTTCCTGAGGGAATGCTTTTATGTCACATGTGGTATTTGGTTCCTGAAAACAGCAATTGATCTGCGGGGATCAAATCTACTTATACTGTATTACCAGAAGTTAGTCTATCAATAATCCATTTTTCAGACAAAAAATCAATAATTAACTTGGTTCTTTTCTGTACCCACATATAGCGTAGGATATTCAGACTGAAGTTCTGGGGACAACAGGGCCTCAATGTTGTAAAAAGAGATGGGGACCGAAGAGTATAAAATTGCTGTATTGTCTCAGAGCAGCGTTTCGTTAAACCTGCTTGCCTACCTCTACCAGCAGGTGCTAGCAGAAGCTTGGGAAAGATCACCCAGAACATGGCACATCTATATTGATGCTTTCTCCTCATATACTTATAGCTTTCGGGTGTCTGTGTCTTAAGGAATCACTGAGATAATAAGTGTATCCTTATTTTGATGTTCTGTCCTTGTTTGACTTTTCCTTGTGAATATGTCTGATTGCATTCTGAACAGTTTCATACCTTAGATTTCCATTAGATATGTAAAACAAGTTCCACAGCTTAATTAGGAGTTGTTGTGCCTAATCAAGTGTCTATTCTAGGCTGGTCTATGAGCTTTTTTTTTTTTTCCCCTCTTCATCTTATTTCAAAGAGATCTTTAGTGACTGGAATTTCAAAGTTCAACACTTTTCTCAAACCGGAACAGCTGCCTGTTCTATCCTTTCGCTGTGATGCTCTGGTACATGGGGTAATACATAATTGCCCTCTGTGGATGACAACTAAATTCTTCATTTACATATTATTAGCATTTTTGACTTATCACTCAGATATAAACGGAGTCCAGTGCAACTTCAAGGCTGGATAACACAAAAGCTGGTGCCAAACTTCCTGCAGAGGCCCGGAGGCAAATATGCTCAGAATCAATTGCCAAACAGATTTAACATAAAGTACAGTGTTGTTACCAAGGAAGATGGGAAATATCAGAGCAGACAGTGTCCAAGTCTTCCACACTGATCTTGGCTACACTCCCCTTTACAGGCAAGAGGAAGAGATGAGCATGTTGTCTGATCAGGCTTAGCGTTCTCACCAATGCCTGCTCAGAAGCAAAGTTCAGTCAGTATTGTAGCATATAAATAGTTACAAAATACTAGTTTATCTGTTAATTACTACCATGAAAAAGGGGGGCATTGTTATCCCATTTAATTATTCTGTGATATTTGTCTTAAATACTTAACTTACATCCATATAGCTGCATAGCACAGAAACTAAGAGGCCTGATATAGCTTAGTGAAGACAGTAGCAGCCTAGAATATTGAGGCAAAATGCCCTAAATCCAAAACCATATCCATATTACAGATTTTTGAATTAGTGTAGCAACACAGCTGTAAACCTACTTTCTTGCTTAGACTGAATCCAGGCTTGCCCTGAGGCAATTAACTGCAGTATGAATACTTAAATTGCACTGGTTATAAACCATTTTACATGGAATACTGTGTTTCTCTATTCCTTTTGCTGATGTCATAAACCAAGTTTTTTTAAGTGATACATTATTTTTGCAAATGAAATATGGATTTTATGCATCTTTTTTGTTCTATTCATAGTGTTTCCTGTAGAAGATTAAGGGACAATTTCACTGCTCCAGAGACTATTTCACTTAACAAAGAAAATTATATACTGAAAAATTATACATATTCTACACAAACAAAACCAGGAAGAGGAAGGAAAGAAAGAAGTTTGTAATGTCAGGGCCTGCCACTTTCATGTTTCTCGTGTGCTCAGTCCTGAACTAGCAGCAACAGCAATGGCACAGAGCTACTCCTCAGTTTTTACATCAGAGCAACATACTGTGACTGCTCTGTACTGATGAGTGCGACATTTTAGAGCACAAGCACACATTTCTGAAACACAGGAATTCCCTTCTCATGGTTGGAAGGAATCCTTAGAAGAGTCAGTGTTGATGTGGGTCTGTCTGATTGGGTAGATAAGAATGAAGGATGAAAATGCCTTCCTGATGTATTAGACCATCCATTTCTATGGTTAGAAGGAAGACCATGGCCAACACTTAAAGAAAAGCCTTCAGGTCTTGGTTCATTCTCTGTTGGAGCCCATATCCCAAGGAACATTGCAGAAGAAACAAATTTTCATTTGTAAGGGCTTTTCTATCACATCAGCTATTCCCAACTGTTTCAGCAAACAATAGAGGCAAATACAGTAAAGCTTTATATCATCAGATTTATCCAGCACAGCATGCTCCAAGGAGATTAGATGGATCCATCCATATCTGTGCCATTTCGTCAGCCTCACTCCAACAGGAGACCTTCTAAGAGATGCACTGGCTCCCACATGAGTATCTTGCATTCAGCTGCAGAAGGGCTGTTCTCTTTTGCTCTTTTGAGCCAGTGTGTTACAACTGTATGCTGCTGGGCCAAGAATAATTGTTTCAGTTTTCAAGGAAGGGGACAAAATTTAGCTCTGGAAGACCAGTGAGAGCTAGTTAATAGAGCTTATTGGGAAATCAATGTTGGAATAGAGAATCCATGTTCATTACCATTGACACATATACAAAATGGCATGATTTTCTCAGTAATTTCCTTCAACAAAGGGGAACAAAAAGAGAAGTTGACACATGTGGAAACATTTTTACACATACTTTTTTTTTTTTCCCATTTAATTTCCATAAATTGCATTTAATTTTTCAATTTAATTTTTCCATTTAATTTTATAATTTACTACAAAATCTAAAATGGCCACATTTCAAAATGAAATATCCAGGTCGACCTGACACTAATCCTTTATGAAATACTTTTCTGCATAGAATTTGGGAAGTTTCTGCTGCTGCCGTTGCTGATGAGAACAAGTGTCCATTCCATTGCCGGATGGAATTTCCATCTCTTGAAAGGCTCCATTAATGAACTGTGACTTTAAGGGGTCTGGAAGGCCATGATTTTTCTCACTGCACACTTGAAGAATCAGATTATCAGGTGGATAACAGCAGCTTGGGGGCAAATGGTTGCTATAAGGTCTCATTACTAGAATGATTGGCCTGAGATAGCTTCTACTGAATGGCTTCTGTAGTCAGCTAATACTTTGTTACCTAGGATTTACCTTTTGCTACTAGTTTTGTTCCCGATGCACCTAGCATGGACTCTCATTATTTCTCCGATTTCTCACAAGGTTTTTTAATAGCACAATATGGTGTATGGTGAAGTTTAGAATTGCACCCATCGTCACATTACTGTTGCAATGTCTCCCATCACCCCCCCACAATCCACTTATTTTTCTCATTTATTTTTGTCTCTTAGCTGATAGTCTCTTTGAAACATTTTGAAACTGTCATTTTCTGTGTGTATCGTAATGGCACCTGCCACAGTGAAAGGCCAGGCCAGCTGAGAAATGCTATTATATAATTTTGTAATAATTTTAATTACAATCAAAGAGACAGATACTTATAGCAACTCATAAAAATGCTTAAAACATTTCTGCTTTCTGCTTCCCTGTGGTGTTCATACCTTCCTTTTTCCTTTTTCTTATGTTCTGTTGTTGCTGTGTTTTTTTTTTTAATCTATTAAAAAAATATATTAAATGGGTTTTCTCAGTGTCCTACTGTATCTGGTACTAGCACTACAAAAGCAGTTGTTCATGAGATTCAGGAGAATTGGCTGAGTGGTGTCCATCTTCAGGAGGAAAGTGTTACATGAAAAACTGCACAGTACTGAAATGAAATATAAATGCACGCTTTCTCATTGTGTTTCACTTCCCATGCTCTGCAGAACACTGCATCTGTACTCCATACTAAAGGCAGAATGCAAGATGGCATGAGCGAGGCATCACCTCAACTGGGAATCATCTGGGTAGAGGTCCTCCCTACACAGAAGGCTGAAAATGTCCCTTTGCTGCCTCCATAGCCTCAAAGCTTCTTCCTGGCCCAATGCAGGTAGTCTGCCCTAGTTCATTAATATATTTTAGACAGATGGACAGCTTTTATTTCACTTATTCCCTAGCAGTAAAAATAAAATTAAATGATTGGGAGGCAGTGGCAGGCTGATTCCTTCATAGAATCATAGAATCATAAAATCATTAAGGTTGGAAAAAAACACTAAGTTCAACAAGTCCAACAATCAGCCCGTCATCATCATGCCCACACACCCATGTCTCTCAGTGTCACATTCACACATTTCTTGGACACCTCCAGGGACCGTGAGCCTACTGCTTCCCTGGGCAGCCTGTTCCAATGCCTCACTACTCTTTCAATGAAGAAATTTTTCCCTAATATCCAACCTGAACCTCCCCTGGTGCAACTAGAGGCCATTCCCTCTTGTTCTACTGCTAGCTACACAGGAGAAGAGGCCAACCTCCACCTCACCACAACCTCCTTTCAAGCAGCTGTACAGAGAAATAAGGTCTCTCCTGAGTCTCTTCTTTCTCAGACTGAACAGTCTCAGTTCCCTCAAACACGCCACATAAGACTTATGCTTCTGACCCTTTATCAGCTTCATTTCCTTTCCCTTTGTTGCCTCTCTCTGGACACGCTCCAGGACTTCAATGTCTTTGTTGTAGTGAAGGGCCCAAAACTGAATACAGCACTTCAGGGACAGCCTTACCAGTGCTGAGTACAGAGGGAAAATCACCTCTCTATTCCTGCTGACTGCCCAATTTTTGATACAAGCCAGGATGCCATTGGCCCTCTGGGCACACTGCTGGCTCATTTTCAGCCAAGTGACATCCCCAGATCCTTTTCCTCTACACAGTTTATCAGCCATTCTGCCCCAGGCCTGTAGCACTGCCTGTGGCTTTTGTGGCCAAAGTGCAGGACTCAACGTTTTGTCTTGTTGAGCTTCATCTGCTTGGACTCAGCCCAGCTATCCAGCTTGTCCAGATCCATCCTACACCTAGAAAGATCAACATTTTCCCCAAACTTGGTGTTATCTGTAAACTTACTGAATGTGCATTCAATCCTCTCATCCAGGTCATCAATAAAGATCGTTTAAAAGGATCAGCCCCAGACTGATCACTGGGGAAGACCATTCGTGTTCGGTCACTAGCTGGATTTAATTCTATTCACTAGCCTTCACAGACCTTGCAGGACAAGACTCCATTCTTCACACAAGCAGGTCTCTACATGCTCTGCGATTTCGCTTTTTGACCACCAGATGTCTCATGAAAACCGTGGAAATAGCAAATGACTGCATTCTGAGGTGTACGCATTGCACAGCACGCAATCTTGGCAGCAAGGTTCAGCTCCTTTTACTCCTGCCCAACAAAAATAACTGATTCACCCCGTACAAAAGAAAAGTTGCGCAGAAACAAGAATTTCCTTGAACTACAACAATTTGAAGACTGACAAATTTCAAGAGCAGGCTTAAGTAAGTTTGCGAGAACACAGAGAGCATTTAGCTCTTCTTTTATTAGTTATTTTTGCCCCAGTCCAGTACTCGCCATTGTCTGTGTCCATGGTAGCTGGGTGCTGAATGCAGTCTGCTCCCATTGCTTGCTTTTGCATACAACCAGGCCCTCAGCATGTAGCCAGTGTTTCAGCTAATGTGTTTCTTCATCCGTGTGCTAATGTTGCGTTGAAGAGCCGGCTTGCCCTTGGTCTGCATTGTTTCCAGCGTAGTTTCTCCTTTCAGAAAAGTAATTGACTGTAACTTGTAACTGAATTGCCCACTTTGACGTTAGAGCTAGTCAGCATGCATGAGAATA
The DNA here is from genome assembly GCF_951394365.1 of Tetrao urogallus. NCBI lineage: Eukaryota > Metazoa > Chordata > Aves > Galliformes > Phasianidae > Tetrao > Tetrao urogallus. The sequence continues at coordinate 46,504,757 of NC_136815.1, read as the reverse complement.
CTTGTTTCTTCAACTTTCCATCTAAAAAATCTTGTATTCAATAATTTAATGCACTTCAGTTTAAAAATTGAATACCTGCACGTTTACTGGTAGCTTTGCAGCTCATTGTTTGGGGGATTTTTTTTAAAGAAACTGGACAAATCTTTAGAAATCTTCTGAGAAAACATTTACTTTTGTTCTCATCAATTTGCTTACCCTGGAAGAAACCAGCAATGAGTTTTTAAAATGTGTTTTTGAAATTGTCTGTTTTATTAAAAGATGCACTCTTTTAAGTACATTGTCCAGTTTATAATTTAAAATTGCAGCTTGTGAAGCAAAAAGGCATGCAAAAAAAAGTAATGCTAATTAGTAATGCTAATCAAATCCTACACATTAACAGGAGAAATCATAGTGCTGAAGGAAACCCGAGAGGGAGGCAGGAGGAAAACCCTGATCCCTGCACTACCGGCACCCATACCAGATCAACAGAGCTGCAGAGATGTCTGAAATTTCCTCCTGAAATCATTGTCAAAGCTGTTACCTTACTGCTTTCCCAGCCAGCAAGTTCTGAGAAGAAGGAGCCCTGAAAAATGAGCAGCTGATACGTGTGGTGTCCTGCCGTGTAAATCCCAAGGCTGGAGTTGAAATTGTTGCTTCTCCTTCACAAGCCCCATACTCTGGTACTTCTCAGAGCACATATCCCAGCAACAGGCTTCTTCTGACTCCCAAATTAAAGATGCCAAAGGGCTCTTCTCTTTTATGTGTCTGTCTGCTATTTATCTCTGTAAGTCAACCATGTCATGGACAGGTGATAACAAGGCAAAAGCATTCTGCAGTGTAATACACAGATTTGTAGTTTTCAGACAAACTTGAATATATACCTCTAAAGCTTACTATTCAGTATTATTACTGCTCAAAGCATTTTTGCAGATTTCTATTCTTGAAGTGTTAATTAAACAACTTGGAAGGGCATCTTACATTTTCTATAAATACCAAACCAAGTCAGCAAAATGTTGTATAAGTGCATGGATGGCTGCATTCCTCTATGCAACATGCATTATGCAATTTATTATTTATTTATGATACTTATCAATCATGAATCATTGTTAAAAGGAAATGTAACACAGAATGCTTAGGAAGATGGGCACATGCGTTTCAATTTCCCATTAACTTTGGAAAATATATAAATAAATTGTTAAGTTCTACTGTCTGAGTTCTGTGATGGTAACTACCAGAGTTAGTTAGAACCCAATGGGCTGGTAACCACTGTCTGCTAAAACTGATTGTTAAGTATTCCAGTTTTCTGAAATCTTTCCACAGTGATGCCTTAATTCCTTGATTTTCTGAGAGCCCATACAATTAAACATATGTCTGTGTATGTGTATGTGTGTGCATCCTTCCTATATCAGATCCGGAAAAAGCATGTTGATGTTTGATCTCCACAAACACTTTTAAACAGGTCTTATGAGAAGTGCTGAGGGAACTGGAATTGTTCAGTCTAGATAAAAGGAGGCTCAGGGGAGACCTTATTGCTCTCTACAACTCCCTGAAGGGAGGTTGTGGCGAGGTGGGAGTCGGCCTCCTCTCCTGTGTAACTAACAATCAGACAAGAGAGAATGGCCAGTAGTTGCGCCAGGGGAGGTTCAGGTTAGATATTAGGAAAAATTTCTTCTCTGAAAGAGTAGTGAAGCATTGGAACAGACTGCCCAGGGTGGTCCTTGGAGTTGTTCAAGAACCTATAAAAGTGGAACTGAGGTACTTGGGTCACTGAACATGACTGTGATTGGCTGATGGTTGAATAGATAATCTTAGTGGTCCTTTCCAAACTTAATTATTCTAATTAGGTGCATTGTTTGTCCAACTAATCTTAGCCACCTTACCATAAATCTGGCTAAAATCTTAGAACACAAGTATTTTTTATCTATGGGGTCACAAACTATGCTCACTCAGATCATAGCTTTAAACTCATCAAAATTGGCTTTGTCCAATGTAATCTCTTCCCTCCGGCCCCAAAAATAAAGTATCTGAACTCCCATGAGGAAACTCCTGCCTAGTTAGAGCTGATAAAGAAGGTAACAAACACTGAACTAAACAAAATTTTCTTCAACAAGTCTAATACTCATTACAACTTAGCATCTAAATTTATCAGATTCATCAAGAAAACAAACTCTTTCACTACCAAAATAGCAAGAAGTTAAGCCCAGCTGTATTTAATCTTAAGCATAAATGTAGAACTATGCATGAACCATTCCTTTGCTTGGAAATCAGCTGCTCTACTTAACCTGAAGTGTTCTAGCTCTCAGTCGACTAGTCGTTACATTTAACCATCATGCTCTGAATGAGCCATAAATTATTTGCCAGCACTGATCATGTTTTCCTGTATGTTGTGCAAAATTCAGCAGTAAATTGAACCCTCCAGTTCCCATTTCTCTGGAATCCAACCTAATTTCAAACCTTTGATATAAGCCTAATTTTGTTCTATCAAGCTTTTGCTAACCTGAAAATAAATTCAACTTACTCTTGTTTCATTCTTCACCAAAGCTCCAGAGGTCTTGGAAGATCCTGGATTCTCCTGAATTCTTCAGATTCCTGTAAACTGAACTCTAATATTAACCCTATTCCAAACATAGAGCTTATGTATATCCCACCAATTCATGCCAACATGAGCTGTTGGAAACAGTGTGATGTTTGGGTTTTTTTTCCCCCTATCAGTGTCAGTCTACCTCCTCACCCTGTGTGCCTCTTGGAACTGACTCTCCAGCCTGGGTTGCATCCATACTCCTACCCTAGCTTAATCACAGCTCAGAGTCTAACCCGCAGTTGTGACTAGCACTTTCATCCTGTTACCTTTCTAGATTAACCCTTTGTATCTGAACTTCTAGCTGCAACCCAGCTGTCACTACAAGGACCCATATCCTATGCTATTCTGATTTTCACGCCTCCTTTTTCTGAACTCAGTCCTTTATACCAAACCTGACACAAGTCTCAGAATTTATCCTTCTCTGTTCTGCTGCCACAAACCTTTCGTAGTGCCATCCTCCATCAATTGTCCTGTTTCTGTGAAAGCAAGTAATGAACAAATTTATCAAGATCCTGCAGCATTTACAAGAAATGCTGAAGTTACTATGGGAAAGTATCTAGAAGAATAGAGACAGTGATATGGGGCCCATGATACAGTCAGGATTACAATTAGGGCTAAAATTTCTAGCAGTGCAGTGAGTCACATTCACTCCTAGTCCCTGGAAGGGACTATGTTATCTTCTTGGAGAGCTGAGAGACTCACATAAGATCTGGGAAAAATATCTCTAGATGAGAAGAATTAATATTCAAGTTAGATCTTCAGAAGATATAAGCTGAAAATTAGATCTGTTGTCTGTTGTGCACTGCAAAGCCCAGTGCTGAGCATCCAATGACCCATGGTTAACTGAAGCACGAGTGGGGATCCAAAATTAATGTTAAAGCTGGGTTGTAAGATTCAAGTAAAAGAGAAAGTCTGTATTCCTTTATGGATTTTCCAAGGCCAGGAGGCTTATGAGGAAGAGAGCCAAAGGCACAGTGGGTTTGTTTATGATGAGTGGGGCAAGATGCAGGCCATTGCTCCGTAGCTATTCTAGAACTCAGACTGTGTGTTGTGAGTGGAAAAGATTGAACATTTTTGCTTTCTATATTTCCCAAGCTCAATGCGTCTTAAAGCCAACTTCGTATCAAAGCTGATTTAGAAACTGCATTAGGTTTAGAGTACGTGATGAGTGTGGACCTGTGATGGAGGTTGGTATTGAATAAATGTTCAAGGATTATCAAGCGGAGGGTTCAATGCTACTGTTGAACATGAGTTTTTATTATTTATTAGCCACAAAAGAGATGTCATTGGTAGTTGAATGTTGGATTTCAGCTGTGTTTATTTTAAAGGAGACTGGACATGCTCCTTTCCCCATGGGAAAAACTAGTTGAACTCATGCAGAGACATGAGGCATAGCCACAGTGGTGAGCTCTAGGTATGTGAACTTGGAAGAAGCCCGGGCTGCAGAGGACTGGGAGCATGCCAGGATCTCAGCAGGGAGGTAACCTCTGTGGCAGGCACCCAGGAAAAGCAAGCAGGCTGGTTCAGGCTCTGGGCAGGGCTGTGTAGGATTGGAGCCAAAGCACTTGTTGTGATGTAATTAGCTTTAAAGAGGGATGCAGCTGCATAAACTTCATATCCACACTCATCCTGGAGAAGAAGCAAGCTCACATGACTGGGAGCCCTGCTGCTTTTGGAGGCACAAAGCAATCCACCTTGAGATCCAGGAGACAGCCTTCTCGTATAGGAGAGGTCTTGCTCCTCTTTTTGCCCATCCACCTGCACTCTTGCATGCCCTGTGGAAAGACATAGCAAAATGGTAATGTCAACAGTCAGGAGAGCACTGGGCCTATTTGTTTGCTTTGTGACAGCTCAAGTTGAACAGAGCTGGCTGGGGTACAAAACCCACAGCAATAGCTGTCTGTCATGGGCACACAGAAGGACAGCATGCAGGGCAAGGGCAGACAGCTGGAAGGCATAAAAATGGTGTAAACTCCCATACTGCTGACAGCAGAAACAGGTACCAACTGAGGATGGGGGGTGGCCTTTTAAGGTACAGAGAAAAACATGACAGAAACAAGGAGAAATATGAATTTTTAATAATATAATGGTTGTGGAGGAATTTCAGAAAGGCAAGCAACTCCATCATGTGTAAGGAAATGTGAATATCTGCCCACAACTTCCTAAATGTGACTTCCAGACCGATACCTTGAAGTCTACCACCCTGCCCAGCTGTGCGCAGAGCTCTGTAGCACATGCTGAACAAGTCCAGGCAGAAAGGGACAGACCAACTCACCTCACTACATTCTGCATAGAGCAGGTGGTCACATTGCTGTGTAACAGCTCTCTTTTATATATACATTACACATAAACTAACTATTGGCAGAGATTAAGACAAATTCTTTCAGATTTGTAGTTGGCACTGCAGCAGGCTCTGTGTTAATTCTGTGCTCTGTGAAAGACTAGCCTTGTGCTTCATTAGAAATGGCATTAAGGGCAGCATAATTCATTTGGATATTTATTCAGTTAAAATTATACCAGTTTTTCACTATTCTTTATGTAACATTTATTTGTGGAAAGTGATGTTTTCAGAAATACTTGGTTTTTTTATTGGTATTGTTTCCCTTATTTTTAGCGACTGTCTGTGCTCATGGAGGACATGAAGGATTATTGCTAAAAATATATACCTGTATTTCCTTCATTTTATCTGATGGAGAAGCTCCTAGTTTTCACACCAACAGTGGAAAAAAAGAAAAGAAAAAAGGAAAAAAAATAGAGAAAGTGCTTGAGGTTCTTTGGCAGGAAAATGAATCATAGAATTGTTAATTTTGGAAAAGCCACTAAGGTGATCCAGTCCATCAAAAGCCCAACCCCACCATGTCCATTAACCCATGTCCCTCAGTGCCACATCCACACAGTTCTTGAACACCTCCAGGGACAGTGATTCCATCACTTCCCCGGGCAGGCTGTGCCAGTGCATCACCACTCTTTCTGAGAAGAAAATTTCCCTAATATCCAACCTGAACCTCCCCTGGCACAACTTCAGGCTGTTCCCTCTTGTTCTACCTCTAGCTATACAGGAGAAGAAGCCAACCTCCATTGTACCGCAGCCTCCTTTTAGAGAGTTGTAGAGAGCAAAAACATCTCCCCTGAGCCTCCTCTTTTCCAGATTGAAGAATTCCAGCTCCCTCAACTGCTCCACATAACATTCACATTCCAATGTGTATACAATTTTTAAAAATCTTAAGCAAGGGAAATATTGAATTAATCTCTCTCTGATTCCCTGTGGAAGATAGACATGCCAATGCACTTGCTTCATGAGTTGAAGGAGTTCTTGCCACTGCACCTCTGACATCAATGTATAAATGCATTCATGAATGTAAATGCACTCATTTTAAGTGCTCATAGGAGTCACAAAAACAATGACATGTTGAGATTTACAAGTATTCAAAGTTGAACCTTTAATGTACAGCATAACCTACGCTTTTCACAAGTATATTTGTGTGCAAGAACTTTACTTCCATTAGTGCGTATAAGAGGAACAGATAGTTTATGGATTTTTACATATAGATAATGAACAAAAACTAATTTTCAAGTAAATGCTAGATACTAATACTGAATTATTGTCCTTAGACTTAGTTGTAAATGTACCATTCCTATGCATATAGCCATACCAACTCTGCTTTTCTTGAAGAATATATTATGATAGGAATCCCCACAAAAACAAAGAGCACAAAGGTATCCCACAGTGCCTTTGAACCTCTTCCCCATAGGAGTTTGTCTTCAAAGCCTGCCAGAGCTCCAATATTCCTATACTGCAGCTTCATTTTTGAAGTTCTCCAGGAAGCTTTGCTGCTGTGTGGCCTCAGGACACTTCTGCTGTTTGTTTTTATTTCTCTTGTTCAGAAAAAAATAAACCATGAAACCCAAACAATCCATTCGTTGGCTACCACAAGAGGGTGCAGTTGCATTTTGTTAAGTCTGGAGCCGACCACGGGTAACAAATGGGTGACTGCCCACCAAAATGACTAATAAAAGCAATCGCAGAAAAAATAAATCTCCTCGAGAACAGCAAAAGGCGAGGAAAGTTGTATTGAAATACTGGATGTATTAATAAACAACACTTGTTTGTCAAGTGATGATGGCATAAAAAAAACTAATATACTTAATGTACTTCTGAAATCACTATTAGTCCGAGTGAAGACTCACAAGTGCTCCAAATTGAAGCACTCGGCTATGAACTGCACTTGTCCTTTTTAATTTGACTTCACAGTCATTGTCAGAAACATCACAAACCAAGTAGAGCATTTTCTGCGTTTACCAGCACGAGTCTGCAGTGACCACAGGTTTCAACAGCTGGATGTGATAAAGCCCAGAATTGTCAGGATTCTCTTTCATGTCTGATTAGCAAGGCTTGTTTATGTTACAATGGCTCCTGGAATGAAAGCACCCAACAGACTTGCCATGGGGGAACTAGAAGCCCAGTTCAAAAGCTCTGCACACAAAGAACAAAAAAATGATGCATGCCTGAAGAACCAGACAAGTGATTGTACAATATAGCTGATACATGATCCATGTGCCAACAAGCAGTTGTCGACAAATAGCAGGCAGATTCCTGAGCCTATCCGTTGCTCTGCTCTTTGGGCTTGCTATTCCCTTCAGCCTACACCACCCAAAGCCAGGGACTCCCCAACTCTCAGTGAGTTCTGATCTGCATGGGACACTTGGGTCAGGATTCACTCATGGGTGAAATCTGAGTGGTGACAATATTCAGAACTCAACTGGCTGCTCTGATGGTCACTTCTGTTTTTATACTCAGCGAGTTATCTGTTTATTACCCTAGGCAAAGCATGTGATTAACTTGAGTTGTGGAAAACAACAGGCCTTGTCCTGTGCATACCACTGTCAGGATGAAGCATGCTTTGATACAGAAGAAGCCAGGGAAACTTTGCCACATTTAGCAGAGAAGTTGTCCTGAAATACAGACACTGAGGTGGCTGCCAATTCTAGAAAGACAATGGCCTTCTCTTAGAATTTGCTGCCTCCAGTTGCCTATGTGATGGCCTGGCAATTTACCTAACTACCACTGACCTAAGACTTCAGGAAGAGAACCCGAAACCTCATGCTTTGCTTTAAAAAAGTTTTGTGTCCCTTTTTTTCAGAACTGAACTGAGCAGTATGTGTCTGAGTAACAAATAACAAAGAATTTTTCTAAAAACTTCATAGAAACATCACAGAATGGTTGGTGTTTGAAGGGACCTTTAAGACCATCTGGTTCCAACCCCCCTTCTACAGGTAGGGACACATCCCTCTAGACCAGGTTGCTGACAGCCCCATCCAGCCTGGCCTTGAATGCTTCCAGGGATGCAGCACCCACAACCTCATTGGGCAAAATGTTCCAGTGTCTCACCACTCTCACAGTAAAGAATGTCTTCCTAATATCTACTCTAAACCTACCCTCTTCCAGTTTAAAACCATTTCTCTTGTCCTGCTACACACCCTTAAAAAAAAGTGCTCCATCTGGATGGCATCCCTTCCTTCTAGCATGTTAACTGCACCACTCAGCTTGGTGTCATCTGCAAATTTGCTGAGGGTGCACTTGATCCCACGAGTGGGATCCCAAATTTAGCTTTAAATGTGTTTAGCTTTAGCTATGTTTTAAAGTTAAAAGCTGAAGCTTTTGCTTTGTAGACTTTTATTTTTTTCAAAAGCAGTGGTCAGTTTTTTAAGAAGTTCGCATTTGTGAAGTCTCAAGTGTAGTTTTTCATTTCAAAGGCCTAAGTTTTCCACAAGACTTCTACATTTTTGAAAGAAACAGTTTTTGAAGGTCTCTGTGAAACATCATATTTTAAATGTGTTGAAATGTATCAAGCCATGCCACATGGATTTCATCACGTTACATTCACTGTCTATGAAATATATTTACCTTTATACTAGTGTAAAATATGGAGATTATATAAAATTCTCATTGCCAGATTGGAGTATTCCTAATTTTCTCTAGGGAGAATGTTTTCAAATGTGCACGGTTCTGGCTTGACATCTCTTTATTGCTGCTCCAGAATTTTCTGTTCATGTTTTTTAGCTGAAAAGTGGTTTCTGCAATACTATTTTTTTCCACAGGAAAAAGTTGGTTATGCCAAAACAATGTAATGTCCCTATGGGAAAATAAAAGAGAATCCAAAATGTTTTGAACTGTCCAAGCAAATCAAAATGTTTTGCTTCAGGATGGTTTGTCATTACTCATCAGGAGTTTGTCATGGTTTAGGCCCCTCATTTTCCTTGTCATCTGGAGTCCCTGGATGGATTATATTTTCCATAAAGAACAATAGAGTCCCTTCTAGCTGTGTTAGGATGATCCATCAAAGAAGCCCCAAGCCCACATTTCAAAACCCAAATATTTTTGAGCTTTCCATGTTTTATTATTCTTCCCAATTAGAAAACAAAAGCAAAAATATGGAATAGACATTCTGATTTTCATACACTCTGTTTTCAAATAACCAGGAATAGATTATTTGCAAGTAATAATAACTCAAAATAAGCAAATTTCTGTGCTTTGGAAAATCCCTTTTTAACCAAAAATGAAAGGAAAAACAAGCAGAAGGAAGCAACATTAATGTAAGCTTTAGTGCTACGTATTTTGAGTTAGTATTTCTCTTATTTTCTTTAACTGTATTTGTCTCCACGTTATTAATTTTGTCCCATTATGAGAATGACAAATGCATTCTTTTATCATATAATTACAGTTTATTCTATGAACAATGAAATATCTGTTACATGACATTATTTGGCTGCTACAGACTATTTAAAGAAATGTAGGGACTAAAAGGAAATAGTGAAGTAAGATTTTTTTTTTAAATTGAAGATTTTTATATTCCCATCACAGTTCTGCAGTTCTCCAAGCCAACAGGATCAATTAATTACGGACTTAAAGGAAATAAAGGAATACCTGTCAGCTCCATTTTTTTTAAGAGCAACTCAAAATTCAGAGAAACACATGTTGATACAAGCTCTCCAGTCTAAAAAAAAAAAAAAAAAAAAAAAAAAAGAATTAAAATTTGGCATTTTTATAGCTTTCAGTTCTAAGCTCATGGTATATAGAGAGTTTTCTGCTGAATGTAGCAGTTTTTTCCTGCCTTTTGAAGAATACGAACATTAGATGTTCCAAAAAGCTATGATGAATCCCCAGCATAAACATTTGTGCAGGGGGTTCAGGATGGGTTTTGCTCTGCTTGTTTCCCCACTTGAGAGCCAGCTCTTCAAGAAGCATGCTGATGACAGAGCAGGACAAAGAAGCAGCCTGCAGAACAAGAGCAACATGGAAGCAGAGCCTTCCTCATTTATTCATTCTTGTATTTTCTGTTCTTTTTAAGCCAGGCATGGAGAAGGGAAAGGCCACTGATACTTTCCCACAATGATTGTTGCGCAGTGGGAGGTCCATCCCAGCTGTACATTTCTACCTAATTGCAAAGAAATGCTGGCTTCGCCTTTGAAGCCTTGGAGCAGAGCATCTCCAGGCTGCTTGGCAAGCAGGGCTTGTGGGAGGATATGCAGATAGTCTGGGGAGAACTCAGCATAGATGAGCTAAGCCCCTACATGCAAAGTGAGGCTGTGCAGAGACTTACTCACCACCAGGTCAAATGTGGGTGTATTATTATGAGATACCACAAAAGGCATATCCCTGACATCAGCATGGGAGATTTGCAAAATCTCAAATGACTGCTCCCAGTCTGGAGGCTGAGGTGCTTCTCTGTAGATTCACTGGCAAAATTACTTTCTTTTAACAAGAGAGAACAGCAGATTTCACAGTGTAAGTGTCCCAGCAGAGAAGTAGATGATTGCCAGGAACAACCTCAGCACAAGAAACTGAAGAAGTTGAAGAACTCTTACCAGTAATATTAAAAAGCATTATCTAGTGGCAAGGCTGCTTTCGGTAAATCCAGGCTTCTTCCACCTCTTATCACGCTGTTGTTTATTGTTTACATTTTAACAGTGAGTTTACCATAAGTGCCTCTTCTCCAGCTCTTGTTACCTGGGCCGGCTCACTCCTGACGCTCTGTTCACCCTTAGGGAAGAAAAAAAGGGCTGCAACTGCTTCAGCAAAGCTGAGCAGGTAGGAAGAAAGGAACAAAGGGGTATTTACCTGAAGTAAGGCTAGAAAAGATCCATGCAGGGCCAAGAGACACACATCAGGAAATCACAGCCATTGTTTTCTCCCTCCTTCTCACCACTTCTGTCTCTTCTATATTACCACAATCACACTGGGGTTTTCTAAAGTCTGAATTGTAGGAAAATTCAGAAAGTTCTGGCTGCAGCTGAGGTTAAGTAAGGTGACATCAGTCTCCTCCACATGTGGTAACCTCTTTCCTCATAGAAGTGAGCACAACCGTATATATGCCATTCCCCAGCAAAGTTGTACCAACCAAATCTCAGCTTTTAGAAAACTGTTAGGAGACTCAAACTGGCTGTGATCGTGTTGGCAGAACTGTAAAAGTACAGGAAAAAAATGATAGTTGCAGTTATGCCTACAGATATGAGGAGACTGCAACCTCCAGCTGAAGGAACAGTGATCAGAAAACAGAAGACAGAGGATAAACAACAAAGATGCAGGGCTTGCCAAGAAAAAAAACAATGCATCTGATTCCGAGATCTCTAGATGGTACACAGTGTTTGTGTTCACCTGCAATGATGAACATGACAGTGAGCAGCCCCATCCTGATCAAAGCTCCACTCTTGTCTCTCATCATAGACTATGGAATGATTTTGTTCCTGGAACTATTCCCTAATTAATAAACATCAACACATTCATCTAAATGAAGAGGGAAGGCTTTCTGGTGCCCAGACAATTATCCTCAAAACATTAGGGCCATAATAAGAACCCAACATGGAAAATTCAGATCTATTAAGGATTAACACACAACAAAGGGCACTGTTACAGGCCTGAAGAAGTTGTCCATCTTCAGTCAGTGGGAGAGCTCAGAGAAATGGACCACACTAAGAGCAGAGGAAGTACCAGCTAATCATGAGGAGGAGGAGAAAACAGGAATACAGCAGGGATGATGGGATGGTGGGGAAGAAGCTCCATAGGAAAGCTGGTCTCACGGGCTATAATAAGACAATGTGCACAATTGCCTTTGTAAAAAGGAAGTTGCTCAATTCTGCTCCACTTTACCTAGGAAGTCACATATAAAAGCTCTGTGATATTCAACAGCCAAAAGTCAGTTTGTGCTGGGAAATAACTGAATCCGGAGCAGAATCCCCAACAGCTCTCTCTAAATGTTATATTCACTTGGATTTTTCATCTGATAATATTAAGAGTTTCTTCCACAGTGCTATCTTAGGCAGTCAGCACAATGTACAACAATAATTTAATAAGTATAACCAATATGCAGATGTGCAAATGTCCCAAAGTCAGCGGAAACTGTTCCGTTACACAGGCTGGTAAGTGAAGTGAGAAGTCTGTTAAAGGCTCTGAATGACTCAAGCACTGATGTCAAAACCAAAAGTAGTTCAGGTCAGCTTTAACACGTATTTCTTTCTCTCTTGCTGTTTGTTCCTTTCCCATCTGAGCAAGAGTGTGCGACCTGCTTTGTGAGGAAGAGAGCGTAAGTTCCAAACCCCTCAAAAGAGAACAGTGGTTCAAGAATTGCATTACAATTTTCTTTACATCTACAATTTCACAAGCTTCAGATTTTTCAAATGTGAAACTTAAATGAAAGATCTGAATCTCTGCAGCTTTCATGCTGGAACCAAGGATACAGGATCTGTAGCTGCTGCCATAGTAGGGCTGAGTGTTAAGTGTTCACCATACATAACACTGCCCTTGAAATAAAAGCAGTAGTTATTTTAAGTAACCATAAACAATACTCATGTGCAATTCAAAGCAGATCGGATATAAAGAGATAAAGATTAGAGTACAGCAATACGGCTTTCATTATACAATGTAATCCAGCATGTCTGATATAAGTGGATGTGACACAAATGTAAATAGCAACAGGTTTAGAAGCATGGCATTTTCCAAGATAGAGTAATAGCATGCATTCAGAAGTAACTTTAAATGATTTCCCAAATAATGTTTGAATCAATGTTGTGTTTTTTAAAGCCTCCACACACTTGCTGAAAGTATGGCATACAAGTAGTTAGCCATGTTTCATGAGATCATAGGGAAATGCTATTTGCATTTGAGTAAGAATGGAATACTTTATGTTTCATATAGAAGTGAGTATCAAACACATGGATCCTGGACATTTGGAGAAGTAGGATGATTTTATAGCAAAATAGGGCATTTCTGAAGAAAACCTATAGATGTTTAACACAAAGTTTAAATAGAATTTTTGCTTCAGAATAAGAAAAAAATGACAGATCCACCACCTGGTGACTTAACACTGCTTCTTCACTGAACTACTGGATTCATACGTAATTTGCATCATACACAAGTAAAATGTTTGACTTCTAAAAATCAATGATTTTATTAATAGCTTCACTCAAAGAAATTAACATGACAAAACAAAAATATTTATCAAAGCACTTAAAAATAAACATGTAATGAATACTAACCCATTCCAAGAAGAACTGCTTATTATAATTTGATCACACAGTACACTAAGCAATGGGAAGTTAGCCCACGAATTTTGGAAGATGCTTCTATAAAAGGCCAGTATTTTCCACACTTCTGAAAATAAGATGAGACCTTGACTACCACTTATTTCTCAAAATGAAAGGATGAATGTAAGTAAGGGTATCTTTCAAAGGTCGTTTGCAAGGGGCTATGAACCATTCCAGTAGTTTTTTTATTCTGATTTACTGGAAAACAATCCCACCGATTATTTTCAAGAATGTCTCAATGTTTCCAAGTTTCTAAATGCCTACAGTATGTACCATACGTTAACCATCAGCACACACTGTTAGAGCTCTTCAGAAAACCCATGCCCACCTCCTGCAAAATCTCAGGATAGAAGTTCTGCTTTCCTCAAGTCTCAGGATACAAGTCCTGTGTTCCTCAATCACAAATCTGCACACCCACATCAGTGCCTGAAATATCCCAGACCGCTCTCCTCTATTCCTGTTCCTTCCTTCTTTCTGCTCTTATACCTGTGTTCCCACTAAAAATACTTCCTTTCGCATAGTAAGTTCTTTATCCTATCAATCACTGCGTAATTTGAACCAAAAACGAAAGTGCATTTAGAATTGCATAAATATAAATGATGACCTTCTTTAGGAATCAATTCAAATACGTAACAATTTTCACAGTCTACATTTAGGATATTACACATAATCTTTGTGATTATGTTAATGCCAACCTTAACAGCAGCATTTTTCCTAGAATACCAGAAATGCAATGCAGCTGATGAGTTCACAGATGCTGATCTTGCCTGAAGACTCGTCAAGAAATGGTACCCTGTACCTGGTAGCAGCAAAGCACAGCAGCAGCACCTCACGCTGTATTCCACACATGCTACAGCAGATGAGTGCAGCTCCTCCTTCCTTGTCCTGTAAGCCAGTAAAAAGGAAGTGAAATTCCCAAAAGCCTGGCCTTAGCTGACTCTCAGCTGAGATTTGTGCCAGCTACAGCTGCTCTCCTGAATGAACAGCAAGGGCTAAGCCCAACCTTTATGGCTTATGACACATACAGCACTGCAGCAGATTTTAGAGCCCACTCAGTAGCAGCAGAACAGTAGTATAACAGGGCTTTACCTAGGTGAAATGTGGCAACAGGCTGCAGGCTGACTCACAGGCAGAAGGTGGCAATGACAATCCCAAATCCTCTTCAGCACAGACATAAACAGAGCGACCAGCAGCTTGATAGGTTTAAATCACCTATTTGACATGGCCTTATAAAAACAAGGAAGGCTGAGACTGTCAGGAACATGTGCAAGAGAATTTAAGAAGTAGCCAGCTTTTTCACTGCACTGAAAGCATGCCTGGCCTCCACAACTCCAGGTTCTAATTCATTCTTTCCCATCCGTGTGATGAGATTGTTGCCAGCTAGCAGACTGGCCATCACGCCTTCTCCCAAACTGATGTACTATTTAAATCACATGGGGCTTGAAATTAAGCATGCCACTCCCTTCAGAAAGAGGGGCAACAAGCACAAACTGGAACACAAGAAGTTCCATGCAAATAGGAGGTGTTTCTTTACTGTGAGGGTGATAGAGCACTGGAACAAAACTGCCCAAAGAGGTTGTGAAGTCTCCTTGTCTGGAGGCATTCAATAACCAGTTGGATTCTTTCCTGTGTAATCATCCACTCTAGGGAACCTGCTTTAGCAGAAGGGTTGGAATAGATGATTTCTAGACATCCCTTCCAACCCCTATAATTCTGCAATTAATTATCAACAGAAGTTGATCACCAGTGCAGCCTTAGTACTATTTGTGGTGGTACAACTGGACAGTCAGTAGAATAAACGCACAGACAAGAGCAAGAGAAGGTTGCTGCTGACTGCTGGGTCTTTTAGAAGTCCAACACACTCTCTATATTGGTCTTTGGAAGAGAAACCAATCAGAGAGCTAGAATAGACTGAGAATCCCAGGGAACCTTTAGATATCACGTGGGCACAGCCAGATGCTGAGAAAAATCCCATCTACTTCAGGCCTGAAAACTAGGCATTGAGTTACACTGACAGCTGGCAAGAGCCAATATGCCTCTAATCATACAGCTTTAGCCCAAAGCTGCTACATTTCTTAAAGAAAAATGAGTAACACAAAAACACAATGATAATAATATGCTTATTATCAGTCTACTTTTCAGACACCCAAGTTTTACTGTTCTGCAGTAAACAGTGTTTGCCCACATACAGGAAAGGAAAACACAAGGAATACTGGAGGTCAACCCTGTAGGCTTGGAGGACTGCTGCAAGCCCAAACTGTGCTGCGAAGCACTGACCAGACCCAGAACTCTGACTGCTCCTTGGTTAAATAATTCATCACCCAGCTCAATTTGTAAAACTCGTTGTTGATTTCTAAATTAAAAATAAATTATGTAATAATGTGATTTAGGCTCCTAACAGGACAGGAAAATGATAAACTCCACTACTCTACAAGGGTTTCATGAGTATGACTTATGGTAAGGAGCATCACAACTTGAAACACCTTTGCATTATTATTTTATATACATATATATCTTCTGTTAACTGCCTAGTGTATTTATGATCTTGTAAAAGCAAATACTTGTATCTGACTTCAGCTAAAAGACAAACGGTTTTACTCTCCATCATTGCCTAGAAATGGGACCTCCTGCTTGATTGTTGTAAAGATTAAGTACACATTGTATTAGATTCTCATTACAGACCAATACAATTATCAGTCAGTCTTCACACCAAATAAAGGTGCAAAAATCTAGCTATTAATGAGCTGAAAACTAAGCAAATTCTGAATGACAGCCACCAATCTGACTGTGTAAACTTTAATAATCTGGGTTCCTTGGAGTGTTTTTCTCTCAGTCCTTCCTGCAGTCACTCCATATCATTAAGGCTAGAAAAGACCACTAAGAACATGTAACCATCAACCCATCCCCACCATGCCTGCTAACCATGTCACTCATTGCCACTTTTACACATTTCTCAAACACCTCCAGAGACGGTGACTCCACTACCTGCCCGGGCAGCCCATTCCAATGCTTCACCACTCCTTCTGAGCTGAAAAATTTCTTAGTATGCAACCTCAGATACCCAAGTCCAGGTGAACCAGCCTGGATGTCTTGATTACTTGGCCTAACTTCTGAAAGATGACCTCAGAAGACTGTAACTGCATTTGAAGGACCTTTATCTTGAAGTCCATCGACACAAACCCAACTTTTCTTTTTCAAACACGCGACGCTGACCTCTGGCACTGAGACCAACGGGATGTACCTGTCTGACTCAAACCCATAACACACACCAAGCCTGGACATCCCCCGCTGCGCGGTTGAAGAGTAATTTCTCCACACCTTTCCACGGCAGGCGGAAGAGCTCAGAGCTGAAGTCACACACCTGAAAGGCGTCAAGCAGGGGGAAGGCAGCCGGGCTCTGGGCAGCCCTCCCCGAAAGGCCCCGATCGTGGGCTGCCCCTCGCGGCCGCGGCCGCCACCATGTTGGCTCGGTGCGCGGCGCCGCCGAGGAGGGGTCCGCCCGGCTCCTCCCCGCGGCCTCTGATCGGGCGGGGAGCTTCGCCGCGCCTCACCCAGGCGCCCGCGGGCAGCGGGGCGAGGCGGAGCGCGGCGGAGGAGGGGCTGGAGGTGCCCGCCGGAGAGCCCGGCCGTAGGGGCGGGGAGTCTCCTCCTCCCGCCGCCAGGCTCCGGCTCCTCGCACGCACCGGAGCGCCCGGCTCCCTCCTCCTGCTCCTTTTCCCTCCTCCCTTCCCCTCCTCCCCCCCTTCCCTCCCCGGGTCGCCGCGGCTCCGGGAGGAGCGGGGGGGGCCCCGCTTCCTTCCCTCTCCCCCTCCTTCTCCCACCCGCGCCACTGAGGACGGGCAGGTGAGCACCCGGCCGCGGCCCCGTCCCCCCACCCCCCCCGCCCCGCGGGAGAGGCGGCCGCGATGGCGGCGGCGGCGGCGCCCGGCTGAGCGCTAGGCCCCGGCCGCCCGCGCCCGCCCCCGGCCTCTCCCCTCGGGGCCGCCCGCCTCGCCCCCACCCCCGGGTGGGGACCTCGGCCCCTTCGCGCAAACTTTCTCCGCAACTTTCTGCCCGGCCCCGCGGGGGGCTCGGAGCGTCGGGGATGGCTGCGCGCCGCCCCGACCGGCGATGGCCGCGCCGGCTCCGGGCGCTGCTGGAGCGGCGCTGGGGCCGAGGGACGGAGCGCAGGAAACGCGTTCCCGCCTCGGCTCTCGCTCGGCCGCGCGTGTGTCGTTATCTGCTGTTTTTCGCTCGGTGCTCGACTCGGTATCGCTTCACCTAGCAGGAACGCGACTGCTTTAAATTTCTGAGTCATTAATTTAAATGTGCCATCATAACACTTCGTCAGTCCCCGTCGTGTTCCTGGCGATTTAAGAAAGAAAAAAAAATACAATTGATGTAAAGCCCGGTTCCTGCAGTGCAACTTTCTGCGTGTGAAGTTATGTGCAGGAGGACGGCTGCTCGTTTTCTTTCTCTCTCTTGCACGGCTTGAAGAACGTGGATTTATTGTGTTTGTTTCAAGATGGGACCTTCCAGATGCCTGATGTGGCACGTATGTGCCACTTTGTATCGGGAGTAAGTGGGGTGTGAACGTGTCTGACTCTCGTAGAAGCTGAGGAAGTTTTTCCAGGCCTACCTGCTGCATTTGAGCCAAAGCAGAGGGTAGCATTAGTTAAAAACATATTTGAATGCACTTAAATGGGCGGAATGGTCCCCAAGTGGTTTAGAACGTAGAGCGTGTTGCCAAGGGAAGTGTGTTGTATTTCTCTTAATAGTTCATAGACAGCTGAATGAAATTTCAGTAAAGTTTTGCAAGCGAAATTGACCTTTAGTCAAGAAAGCAAGATAAAAAAAAGCTTACTTTGGAGCCTTCTCTTTCATTTTTGAAAGGTATGACTAGGAAGAGGGGTTTACAGTTAAGTTGTGTTGTTGGTTACATTTGCAGTGTGTGATGTACAGCATTGCCATAACTCAGTGTTACTGCAGACTTGATATAAGTGTAAGAATTGTTCCTTTCAAGCTGACAAAACAGAATACAGAATCATAGGATTGGCATGCACCTCTGAAAATCATTGGGTCCAACCCCCTGCTAAAGCAGGTTCCCTACAGTAGGTTGAGCTGGAAAGCCTCACACTTACACCAGTATTTCCTATGCACGTTTGTAAATTTAGCTCTAGGATGTTCTTACTGAACATGCGTGTGAATCTGGGTGCTCTGCGCAGCTGGAGTGCAAGGGTTAATCTAAGGATAAGGTATCTTTGTGGCACGAACAGTGGGAGTGGTGCTGAGAGGGACTGTGGTGGATTTCAAAGGACAAAAAAACATGATACAAACGTGAGACTGTGGCTTTGGTTGGTAGCAGTACTTCCCTATGATTATTTTATTCCACGGGTTTCGTTAGTTTTATTTCCTCAGGAAGAGGAGCTCAAGTGCAACCACAACATCTGCATGCTTGTCGTATGTAAGTCTTCCAGCTGTCAGCCAATCTCAAACACATTTGGCAGCAGAGGTCTCCCAGGTGGAATATTTTTATGAAATTTCTAAAATTAAGGAAGTTAGGTGGGAAAGAGCTCTTAATCTGCGCAACGGAGAGTTCACATAATCATTTCTGTCAAGCTGGAAATTGATGCAGGAAGTCAGACTTCCCTGGTTTTGCTGCTCACAGGGCTACTTGTGCACTTATTAAAAACTTTCTAATTTTTGGATCCTGGTATTGTTATTTGGAATCTGGAGAGCTACCTTTGGAATGAGAGTGAGCCCCAGGTAGCTTTGATCTGTATTTCATGATATGAAGAGGGTTTTTTATTGATTGATTTGTTTTTAATGTATCCAGGGAACTGTTAGATAGTAAATGAAACAATTGAATGATATTAAAAGTGTATTGGAATTGCCAGTTTATTTGAAATAGAGAAATATCATAAAATCATACTTAATAAATCTTTGGTGTGCTGCACACTGTGCAACAGAATTGTTTCTCAGAAAATTGCAACATATAATTTAGATTTTTATCAATACTCGTCCTCTCTGGAGGAATATTCTTTATTCTGAGACTGACGTACTTCCTGCAACTCCAGAAGAAACTGTATTCACTGATAAATGCCTGTTGTCACATGACAGGGATGTGCATGTCCATGTTGTGGCTCATGTCAGTTCATGTGGCCAAAGTTTGCTTTAAGAACATGGGAACTGCACAGTTTTACTTTCCTGTGCGCTCTGCCTGTGGACAAAAGCAGTATGTTTTCACATATAATTCCTCATGTTCAGACCATTAGCTAAAAGAAGCGCATTCTTTCATCTTTATCCACTATGTGGATCAAACTTTTCTCTCCTTCTTTGAACACAGTTTGAGTAAGCTACCTTTATGTTAATTTTAAAACTGATGTTGGTATTAACACAATACTTCAAGAAATTATTGTGCTACATCATATTAAGCAACCGACTGTGGACAAGGTGCCTTCCATGCATAGGCTGTGGCTTCTGAGAAACCCTTCTGAGAGGTATTGTGCTTCTAGCACTGAAGTCCTCTGATAGTTGACAGAATAGACTCAGTGCTGAGAGAGAAATGTAGTTTCTAAAACAAAAAAATAGGGCTTAATTTTTACCTGGAGGGACGATCTTGGGCTATGAGAAGATAGCTCATTCTCTGCATTTCTTTTAGTTTTTGTTCTTGAAGAACTAGTAGGGTGCTGTTTTACAGTGATGGATTTTATGATGTAGCAGCCACTTTAAAAAAAAATAATACTTCTTGAATACAAACTGCTTTACAGTTACCATATGGTAACTTCTCTCAATCACTGCAATCCTGGGCTGCACTGGAAGCAATGATTTAGAGCTATAGGGTTCCAGATAATGTTATCAGTTCCCAGATTATTGTGGCAAACTGGTGAAATTGGCATTGTATGCTGAAGGGGAAAATGTATCATTGAGAAGATTCTGTCAGCTAACTGTAGGACAGGTTTAATTTTAGTTTTTAGGAGGTTGTTCTTACTGCCATTTCTACCTATGGGAACAGGATTTGTTCTCAGTAGTGCCAATGCTTCAAAGCAGGAATCGGCACTGAGGCAAGTTACAGAAGTGAGAGGGACTGCACCCTTGGGTAAAGTTAACACACATGGCTGATTTCAAGATTGGAGATAGAAATTGTAGTGATGGTAGTGTTAAAGTGAGCAAAACTTATTACTTGTGCATGAGTTTTGTTCTCTTCAGGTTTAAGTACATATTCTTTAAATGTGAAGGATAGCTGGAAATAGAAATGGAAATACCAAGCATCCCTTTCTGTTGTCACTTCAGGCAGATGCCTTCATAATGCACCGCATCTCACTTTTCTTAGAGGCCAATAAACCAAAGCTGTGCTCAGCTGCAGTGTGTCCCTGAGCTGAGGACTTCCCCTCTTGGCTTTTACCTGAGCCCTGCAGCCAAGCAGGGTGCTGCAGTAGGGATCCTCAGTGAGCAGAGTGTGTGCTGTGTTGACCATTATCACTGAGGGTGGGGTTTTGTTTTGATTTTTTTCTTGGCTGTAGTCTTAGGTAATGGCGTAGAATAGCAGGAGAGTGCAGGGGAAGTAATGACCGCTAAAACCTCAGACTGACATTATCTTTTTTTCAGCTCCTTGAGTACTCTAGGATGCTGCATGTGGCATTAGATGATGTTTTTGGCTGGTCCTGACTCTATTTTATCTTTTAGTTTTGTAGGACTAATGCTATTTTAGTAGTATTGTGTAAGATGTAATCAATACTGGTATCTATTAGCGTCTCAAATGTTGACGTAAGTCTTGGATTCTGATGGTGCTACTGAACTTCAGATAGGTTGCCGTTCAAATGGGTACTTCAGGAGGAAGTGAAACTTCTGTGGCTTAAGATGCATGTTTCTGTGGTTTTCTTCACACCAGAAGTCTAGAGAAGCCTGAAGAAGTTAAAAGATTCTTCAGAAGATTTGAGCCATCCTTTCTGTTCAGATTTTAGGTTGAGGTAAGCTAGGCTTAGAAAAGTAGATGACTTAATTTGCTTCCATTGACAGTGAAGTTGTTGAGTAAATACACTTGCATGAGTCAATCTGTGTAGGTCAGGGCCTTTATCGTGTTTTTGGGGAAACTTCCAGTTTTGTGGTGTTAATGTGATATTTAAAGTCAGTCTTCAT
Source organism: Tetrao urogallus (assembly GCF_951394365.1). NCBI lineage: Eukaryota > Metazoa > Chordata > Aves > Galliformes > Phasianidae > Tetrao > Tetrao urogallus. Next base: position 46,483,498 of record NC_136815.1, on the reverse strand, counting down.
ATTGGAAGACTTCAGTGGGGTTCATGTCCTTTGTTCGCACTGCCCAAAGCACCTCCTAATCTTGTAAAAATGAGACAGTACAAGTGTTTTACTTGTGGTGTGAATGACAGAGCACAAATACATTCAGGTCTCAGGTATGCTTGCCAGGATCAGTGGCCCCACAGCAAAACAGTGGTAGTAGCAGGGGACATGTTTGTGTTCAGTCCAGCCCCGAATGCTTATATTTAGTTCAGTAGACCTTCTGATGCTTCTACTCTGTGCTTGTGAAGTGCACTGTCGGGAATTAAATACAGACCTATGCTAAAGGTTTCAAAAATTTCTTCACCCTCGCAAGTTGTAGGAAAAGACAGTGCTTATGTGAGGGTATTTAAAGAGTAATTAGAGGGTGCTCTGAATCTCTTGTGTATTGCAGTTGTGCAGTTTTATACTGTTTTGGCAGTGAGCCAGGTGAAGACATAAAACAAATTAATACTGAACAATTCTTTGTTAATAAGCTATTTTTAAGCATGGTTAGATAACAAAATTAATGTTTATGCTTGGAGTTGGAAAAAATAAGCCTGAATTACATGTAGCAGTCTCTTGCTTTTCAAGAACGTTTTATTGGAAACTAAGATCGCAACCTACACTTGTAACCACAAAGCAATAATAAATAAGAAGCCTCCCAAGCTCTTGTGTACAGATTGCTCTACCTTTCTGTATTTCTCTGTACTCTTTGTATTTCTGATTGCCTTTGCCAACCCATTTGTTCAACACAACTATTCTCTTTTGTCAGAATCTACCCCAGTGTCCAGAAATTGAAAGTTGCTGGCGATGCTCTCTGTGGTGCAAGCTTTCTTGATTCATATGGCCTATACTGTTTGCTGTCTTGGGCTGTGGAGACTGGTGATGGACTTCTGATTATTTGGTTTAGGTGGTCTTCTGGGCTGATTCCTAGAAGGTGTTATTTCAGTAGATGTTATTTACTGATGTGTGCATCAGAACGGAGAAACACTTAACTCTCTGTTCAAAACAAGCTTCACTGAAAAATGAATACAAAATTAATGTATAGGCAATGTTTTGATATTCAAAAGATACTTTTGCCTGTTTCTTGTTGGTGTTTTTTTTTTTTCCACAGATTAGCCAAAAAATGTTAGTTTCGAAAAGCTGTTGTATAGTTGAGAGATCTGAAGATAAACAAGGTCTGTTTTTTACTATAAAGTAAAAACTATAAGTGAAGTATAACTACAGTAAGCATATATAAGTAAAGGATAACTATGTAGTATAAACTATAAATCAGTAAAGTTATTATTGTATTTTTCAGGTTTCTTGTGTCTCCTTTCTTCACTTTGATTCTGATTACTATTTTTCTGAATGTCTGCAGTTTGGGATTAAAACCTTATCTTAGTGCTTACCAAATGGGAGCATATTAAAGACAAAATTTACTGTGTTTCAGAGCAAAGTTTCTCAAGGTTAGTGTGTGAGAAACAGAATTAAGGATCATGAAACGCAGGTCTGAAATATATTCAGGGTGATCTCCAAACCTAGGCTGTTTTATACAGCCTAAAAATGAAAAATTTGCACCAAACCTTGTAGCAAACTTCAAATTCTAACATTCCTTAAAGATGTGGTTTTTGTATACACATAATGACTAAATTAAGGTGAGAGGGAATGGGAAGAAAGCATACGGCAGTGAATGTTTCATTTCTCTTTTCTCTTGATTTTTTTGAGCAGAAAACAGAATGTGTGGGCAAAATGTTTTACTACTTCTGGTTAAAGTTTTGTTTGTTTGCTTGTTTTTAACGTTATACAGCATTCATTATTTCTGCTTAGCTCTGATTTCATTTGAAGTAGTTCACTTTTCTTCATAGGTGCAGACTTACTTTGGTGCTATAACAAAGCAGAAAGCACATCTTATTTGCCTCTGGATAATTTCACTAAATATGAAGTCTTGCAATGTTTAAGTGACAAATGAAAAAACAGATTGTTTTGTTTCCTAATGCAAATTTAAGTAAGGCTTAAGCAACATCTGTATAATGAAGGCCATTCTCTACTTTGTGTAATGACAAACCAAGGTGAGTTCTGCATCACTGTTAAGAAGGCTGTCCTATAGTGCGTGACAATGGAAGGCTTGGATTTGTTGGGTTTTGTGGTGGTTTATTCTTACCTTAAATCTTAACGGTGCTTTTCCTCTTTGATGCTCATACTCAGTAAAGCCTACTGAAAGAACAGCTGTTGTGAATCAGACCAGAAGACCAACTAAACCAAAAATATCATTATTATTATTATTGAGAATTTATCCTGATCTGAGAAATAATAATGTCTCAAATAAAAGTTTTGGAACTTCAGTTAAGGGGGAAAATTTCAGAAGGTTCTTTCGACACCAGATGATGGTTCAGATTCTGCCTGCTTCAAATTCAGAGTATTCAGGTTTTCTTCCAGCAGTGGTATCTTAAAGCACAGGTGTGCTTTCTGCTTCTGAAACATGTGGTGTACGCTTTCTGCTTGTTTTGTTTGTTTTTTTATTCTTCTCCATCCCCCCTGTACACTCTAGGTAGATTGTGTATTAATACAATTAGAAAGTCCTGAAAGCAAAGAGAGAAAGGGATTTGTCTAACTAGATCAGATCATCTGTACCTAACTGAAAAACATGTATTGGAGAGAGAAAGAGAAATATATTACTCTCATTGTAAACACCCGTATTTAATTCTTTCTTCATGGTAAAATTAAATACTCTAATTGGGAATGTATATGGTATAAGGTAAAATGTTGTTACTTCTGGGAAAAAAATGCAGATGAAGGAAAGAGTTGGGGAAAACCAAGACAATTTCTGAGCTGTTACTGCTTGTCAGTGGAAATTGTCCTGAGTAAAATTGCTTTTCACAGTAGCCACGTTTTTTCAAGCCTGAAATGTAAGGGGGAGTTGTATTAATATTCCGAGTGGTGGGAAAAATAAGAGAATGGATTTGTTTTTTTTTTAATTCTGAGTTTTTTAACTGAATTCTTAACTCCTGAAATAAGACAAATGAAACACAGACTCATGTTTAGAGCAATAGAGGCTACAATACAATGGTAGTATGGCTAGGCATACTTTTTTTTTTTTTAAGTACAGTTCCATACTGTATTTTAAATACAGCTTTGCACTTAGAACACAATTCATAAATCATAGTGATTCAGGTTACTCTTATCACTTTAAAAATAGCTTGCTGAATAATTATATATATTATATAATTTGCTAAAGATATCAAGATCCTTTTTCATTTTAGGAAGTATTTCTTAGCTCATGTGCTGTAGACCTGCCATAGAGCTAATTGGTTCAGGCTATTATGGTACACAAAAAACGAGAGAAGTGGTAGTTTATAGATGAAAACTTACTTCCTGAGGAATGTGAGACTTGTTTGTACAAAGCTAGCACTTTTGGATTACATTTGTTCTATCTCTAGTGTAAGTCTGATATACCATCTGAATACTATTTACATTGGGTGTGTACCTGCTAAAACCATGTCCAAACTAATACAGGGCAATATGTAAACTGACTTTTGTTAACAGACATGACATCTTGATTGTGTATGGTTATTTTAAATAATTACTTTAGCTTAGTTTTAGACTTCTGCTTCTTAGTTCTTTTCCCAGAGAATGAGGTTGAGTCTTCCTAGTCAGTGAAATATGTAGACTGTAACTACATGCTAGGGTTGGTGCTAATCTTGCTAGCTTTTTGCCAGTGGCATGGATTTTCTGTGTGTGTTGTTTAATGCAATAATAAAATGTCCTAGTGGCTCCTTTAAGGTATGTATAGATTTGTTAAGCAATGAAAATCCAGTTTACTCACAAAATAGGTTTTTTCTTCCCATTTTATGTTTAATGGCATTTGAATGGAAATTGTGCTTGAAATTCTCATAAATAACTTGTGTTATATTTTAATGTGCAAGTTATAAGTATGTTAACTTTCAGATAAGGTTGTAGAAGGTGATTGTTGTAAATGGCAAACATATTAGATTTTATGGATTTATTTACAAAAAGGAATGTTAGCTTTACTTTGTTAACCATTTTTGCTCACCAAAGACTCTAAAATGTGAGAATGAGTGGTTCTAATACTTAAGTTCTTTTTCTTTGAAAATATAAACAAAAATCACTCCCCTTTTGATTATGTATTGACTAAAAGTATCTCAGATTTTAGTGAACCAATATTTTATAATATTAATTTGAGTGGAAATCCTGTACATTTGTAATAAAATATTTTAGTTAAGGTATGTAGGTATTCAAATTCTACTTCAGTGTGGTTACAAATGAACTCTGCCTAGTTTGAATTTGCTTAAGATCTTGGTAGCTAATACAACTTGGAAAAAAAGTTGGTTTTAATATTGATTTTCCTAACCATAAATTTACTATTATTTCTCTTATCAGTGAAGTCACTATAAATATATGTTATAGTTAAATATATGTATTTGTCTACTTTAAATTCTTAAAAAAAAAAATAAAAAATAAATGCGATCAGAGAGGTAACTTTTCAGTGTGTAGTCAGCTAGTATCTGACTGAATTTGTCTGTACAGATCAATTATACTTTCCTTTTGCTCTTACATGAATGCTCAAAAGTTAACATTACTGCATTAGATGCTGTGTAGTGTACACAGGTGACCAAATAATTCAAATAGTCTGAATCAAATCATTCAGACTGAGGGAGTAACCTGCCAAAACTTTTGAGCCAGTGGACTAATGACAGCGTGGAGATTTTTAAGGAAACCCAAACTGTACTGATGGGAAGTGGGGAAAGTTCTAAGCGTTATTGTTGCATGAGTTATTGTAGCTTGGAAACCATGCAGTTAATCTGTTGCTTCTCTTAATCTAGTTCTTAGACTTGATGGATTTAGTTTTTTTTAATCGGTTCCTGTGAAACTAGAAAGACAAGGCAGGATGCATTAAATGGTACCGTTCTGCTGTCAGAAATTCAAATGGAATTTTTTTCAAACTTTGCAGTGTTAAGTAACTTTTCATAAGCTTTAAACCGAAATAGAAATATGACTTTTTTTTTTTTTTTTTTTCCATTGTTGAATTGTTCATTGAATCAGTTGTGCGTTTGGGTGAGGTTTTTTTGTTTGTTTGTTTGGTATTTAGGTATTTAGGCAGTAGAGAAATCTGAATCTGTTTTTCATCCACAGATAATCTTAGTTTTGCTGTTTTAGGGCCTGATCTCTTTCCACATTGAAGTCAAGTGCAGAATTCCTCTTGACTTCAAGGTGAGCTGGATTAGCTTTACATAAAAGAACCAAATTGTCCATAGGGGTAAGTGGAGGCAACTGTATTGAGGGTAGACTTCGCTGGAGTGTAAAATGAAGGCAGAGAAGTGTGGCCTTCCTTTACAAGCAGTGAAATAGGATCTGCTATCTCAAACAACTAGGCTGATTTAGCAGTTGAATCAAAGAGGTTTTTACCTTTTTCCGGTTAGATAGTATGGTTGAATAGTTTAAAACGTCACTTACTTTTGACTACCAATACTTTACAGCACTAATGCTTTAGCACCTGAAAGCCAGAACTTGTTTATGAAGTATTTTGCGTGCATTACGTAGGAATCAGGAGGAGAAAACTGGAGCACTTTTATGTTATCAAATGTTTAAGCTCTCTGCCTTTTCAGTAACTACATACAATTTAAATTCGATGTGCTTTTTATTGCAAGTTGTAAATGCTTAGGGGGGCTTAGTTTATTTTCACTTGCTTCCTGTTGCTGCAGCACCAGGTTGCGTGCACTTCTGGGGGTCTTGCTGGGATAGATGGGGAGAAGGAAATTCATTTACACCAAAAGCTGGGCTGAATACTAGTCTGTGTCAGGGGTATTCAGAGTAATTCGTGGACTTCTATAGCAGACAGTAGCGTCTTTGGTTTTTTTTCTTTTTTCTTTTCTTTTTTTTTTTTTTTTTTTTTTTTTTTTTTTGCGCTTTTCACAATGGTGTCTGCGTTGTGTACACAGGGAAGGAAGTATCATCAGTTGATAATTCAACTCAAATGTAGTGATTACTTATGTAATCCGTGTTACACTTGTAAAATGTATCATATGTCAATTTAGTGTATCAAATTCTTCTTTCAGTGCTTCTAGTATCTCTTGGGATCATGAATAAATTCAACAGTCTCCGGGACTGTTTTGGCCCAAGCACTCCATGGCTTTCTTGTATTGTGTCTTTGAAGCTTCACAAAGGAAAGAATGGTTGGAACATTGTAATCTCCTTAGAATGAGTATTTAAATGCTCTTCAACGTTCTTTTATTAACATTTCTCATGCAAAATAAAATCCCATCAATGGGATGAATGCAGATCTTACCTATTTAAGCTTTTGCTGCTCTGCAAAAATAAAAATTCCACAAATCCTAACCGCTGTTGCAATATTTAGCTGGTGTGGAGTTAAGTGATAAATAGAAATTCACTGGAGTGTTTGAGGTACTAAATTTACAAAGCAAGACAGAAAAGGAGCTTTAGGATTAGTCATAGATAGGAAGTTTATTGAACCACCAGCTTCTTCCCGGAAACATCCTGTACTTTTGTCGTCTTCAACTAGCTTCATTTATTCACAGTCTTAACTGCTTTTTGGTTTTTAGAAACTCTTGCTGCAACTTCTTTGTGACTAAAGCACATTGTCAATCAGCCCAAACCTCCCCATGCCAGCCAACTGTCCCCTTAATGCAGCAATTCAATGGAATGAATAGGGCTCATACTTTAAGGAGACAATTGGCTACCAGAAAGAGTGCCAAGTTGATTTAACTTTGCACAAGTGTGAAAGAGTTTTTAAATGGATGCTGTCAACTAGTGTTGGCCTAAGGTTACAGCTGCCTGGAAATTGTTATAATCTTATTGGGAATGCATCCAAATTTGTTTAAAATATTTTAGTCAACCAGCTCACTGCAACGACTATTAATATCCTAGAAACTATTGTTAGGCAATCATCCTTGGTCTATCAGAAGCATAGTAGACATGCCCTGGCCAAGTGTACAACATGGCTTTTAAAATTGACTTTTTTTTTTTTTTTGGCAGTACATCACTAAATTGTTGAAAGAAGCCAGGATTCATGTTGTAATCTGCTCTTCTAGTTCAGTGTTATGCCACAGCTTGTGTTTGAAGCACTTAGTCAGATGTGTAATATGGTATAAAACCACAACTGCAGCCTGCCATTACTGCAGGCATGTCCAATCAGCTGCAGCCCAGCCCAGCTGGCAGTGCCCAGCACCATCATGGCAGCAGCTCTTCCCACTGAGCAGACTAGCCTTAAGCACCAACCAAACCTCAATGTGCTGCGAGTCCCATTTGGGCTGAAACCAGGGCATGGGGGGCAGTGCTGTGCCAGCCCAAGTCATGGCCAGTAAGGTTATGAGCTTTGATTCATTAAATGCAGCCCTGTGAACAGCAAAAAGTATTCAGCTGTACTTTCCAATTTGATAAAGGAATTTGAGAATGCATTTCAAAATTGCAAAAAAAAAAAAAATAATAATAATAAAATAAAAATCATTTTTTGGCTTATTTGTGACTTCATTTTCATTTGGCATAAATACATTACCTGCCAATTTTCAGCTGGTATGTGTAGAGTTGCAATCAAAAAATGTGACTGTGTCTCTCTACTAGCCTTCAGAAAGAAATACCTCTCACTTCACAGCCATGCCTCATTCATGTCACTGCTTTTGGGCAGTATATGCATTTGTGAACAACTTTGCAAGGGTAAAGCACAGGAGGGGAATAATTCCATCAGAAATCTGATGTATACCTTGAGAGCTCAGTACAAATTGCAGTCACTGCCATCAAACCAGAGTGATGCATTAGTTTCACAGAAGCAAGGTCATGTATCCCACAAGTTTTACGGTTTTGCTGCTTTTTATGTTTCAATAAAGAGTTAAAAAACAATATAGGATTTGTTATTTTCTATACATTTACTACAGTATGTATTTCACAGAGGCTCCTCTGAAGGTAATGCCTCCCATTTTATGATGCTGGCTCACAATGTCAAGGAAGATGTTAGCGGTAGGGTAGTAGAGACTGCATCTTCTGTATATTCAATGAATATAAAGATGTTATAATTATGAAATAAACAAGAGAGTTTGGCAAAGCAGATTATAATAACAAAAAGAGAATAGATAGAAAGCTTACCACTATCCTGGGCTTGCTGCAAAACTTGAGAGGAGGGATCTTCAGAAGAGATTCTTCCCTACTGGTAGTCATCTCTTAAGTGGGTCTAGGAGAGATGGAGCCAGGCTCCGTCCCTTCCGGCAGCCCAAGTGAATTGCCTTCACCTGTGTGCCTGTGGCTGACTCATTGCTCGCCTCAGGTGATCAGTCAGAGGTTCAGGCAGTTCCCATACACCTTCCCACCAGTATATCCCATTACATGTTTTTGCTGAGTGACAGATGGCAGCAGAGGGGCAGTCTGACAGAATCTGACATGAGATGAAAGGGCATCTGACATGGAAGTGCATATGGAAGCAAAGGTGTGTCACTGAATTCCTCCATGAGGAAAAAATGGCACCTATTGACATTCATCGACACGTTTCTAGAGACCAACCAGTGGCTGTGAGCATGGTGAGGCTTTTCAGCAGTAACAACTGCAACAGTGAATCATCTCCACTAGTACAGATTTTTATGAGTGCAGCATGCAGACTCTTGTTCATTGCTGGTGAAGTACAGAACTAATGGTGGTGACTACGTGGAAGAATATTGTTTTATGGCAAAGAATTTGCTCTATCAAATAGCGTTATTGTGTTATTTCTAATGATTGTATTTCCCTTGGAAAAAATGGGAGGCATTACTTCTGGAACAACCTACATGTATGCAGTCCAAAACAATTCCTCTTCACTCGGTGTAATTCAGGCAAGGCAAAAAGTTGGGCACCCACACATTGCTGTAAGGCTTGCAAGGCTGATGTACCATTTAGCCACGCATTTCCCGTTTTATCCAGTATGTGGAAACCTTTAAAATTGGTTGGGTTTTTGGAATACTGTATCACCTCTTTGCTGGCCAAAGGTTTTTGATGAATTTTTAGTGGTTGAAGGGATGCGTACTTTCTGGGTATATGTATTGGGCAAGAAAGGGTGTTCAATGCAAAACCCTATTTTTATTGAAGGCGCTTTTTAACTCAGTGTGTGTCATGACAGTGCAATCTGCAGGGAAGACAGAAGTTGAAAGAAGTTAAGGAAAAAACACAGAGAAGGTACTCCCTACAGTTCCTCATGTCTCTATTTTTGGGAGCCCAAGGAATCTGAGAACAGGAACTACTACTGTCAGGAACTTGACAGAATGTGGGAATAAAACTAGGGAGGATGTGTTTAACAAAGTGCTTTATTTAAAGGTGAGAAAAATTCTTAAAAGGCATGGTTGTCAGACATATGCCTGATAAACTTGACTTTTCCCAACAGTTAGGCATGTTTGGGATGTTGAGGAGAGTATTTTTGTTTCTTCTCTGAGTTCATTCAGTCGCTACAGCTGCAACAATGTTACTACAAGTTTAGATCCACTTGTCAGAGAAAAAAGAAGCCCTGTTGTTTCAGTGTGTAGCTGGAATAAGTAGTTTGTTTAAGGAGTGACTTGAGATTCTTAGTTGCTTTAAGTACATCCCAGTTATTATAGCTACTACTGCAGCTACTAATGGGTATGTGTGTTTCTATAGATACAGAAGTGTTTATTTTGGAAAAGATGAAGAACAGAAGCTAGAATAATTTCCAAGTGTGAAGGACTAGTAGCTGGTTAGGCATTGTTGGCATAGCATGGATTCATAAAGGAGAAATCATGCTTAATCCACCTTCTGTGGTGTGATGGATCCCTGGAATAGTCTCCCCAGGGATCCAGTTGAGTCACCATCCCTAGATGTGTTTAGAAACCGTTTGGATGTGGTGTTCACAGACATGGTTTAGTGGAGGGTTGTTAGTTAGGGTGGCATGGTTAGGTTGTGGTTTGACTTTTCCAAGCTGAGTGATTCTATGATTCTGTGATGGCTTGGTGGATTATGGCAGCAGTGTGAATGTCATCTCAACTTTTGTGGGGTTTTCAGCACTGTTTCCCGTATAATCATCATAGACAGACTGAAAAGTTACATACAAGTGGACAGCATGGGGGACTAAAAACCGGCTGAACTGCTTGGTGGGTTGTCATCAGTGATGTAAAGTCCAGCTGCAGTCCAATCACTAGTGGTATACTCCAGGGCTCAAAAACAGGGTCAGTGCTGTTTACCACCTTCGCTACTGACCTGGGTGATCAAACGTGTGCACCCTCAGCACAACTGCAGAGAACACAAAACTGGAATGGGAATGGTTCATAGACCAAAGGGTTGTTCTGTCTTTTGGAAGGCCCTTGTCAGTCTGGAGAAATGATCTGACAGGAGCCTCGTGTAGTCCTGTACATGGGGAGGAACAACCCCAGGCACCTGTCTGTGCTGGAGGCCACCCACCTATGAAGCTGTTCTGCAGAAAAGGACCTGGCGATCTTGGTGCACATCAGGGTACACATGAATATCCACCTTATGCTTGCAGCAAAGAAGTCTAATACTGTTCTTGGCTGCATTAGGCAAACTATTGAGTGCAGATTGAGAGAGGTGGTCCTTCCCCCTTAGTGTTGGTGAGAGCACAGCTGGAGCTGAATGAAATGCTGAGCATCACCAGAGGCTTTTAAGGTATAAAATCATAGAATGATCTGCACTGAAAGGGCTCACAAGAATCATGGAGTCTGGCCTCCAGCTCCACAAAGGACCACCTAAAATTCAGGCCATTTTCCAATTACTCCTTGAACTTCAGCAGCTTGGAACCATGACCACAGCCCTGGGTAGCCTGTTTCATGCTCACTGCCCACTAGTTAAGAACTTCTTTCTAACTCCCAATGTGACCCTCCCCTGTCGCAGTTCCATGCTGTTCCCTCAGGTCCTGTCACTGTCACCAGAGAGCAGAGCTCAATGCCTCCCCTCTGCTCCCTGTGAGGCCACCCGTCAGCCTCCTCTGCTCTGGGCTGAGCAAACCCAGGGACTGCAGCCACTCTGCGCATATTGTGTCCTTTTGACCCTTTTCTGTCTTCGTAGCTCTCCTTTAAATACTCTGCTAGTTCTGTGTCCTTATATTGTGGCACCTAGACTTGCATGCAGTGCTCAAGATGAGGCCACACAGCACAGAACACAATGGGGTAACCCCACCTGTTGCCTGGTGGCAGTGCTGGATCCGATGGACCCTGGGGTACAGTTGGCCCTTTTGGCTGCCGAGGGACACTGCTGACTCAGATTCAACTTGCTGTCAACCAGAAACCCAAATCCCTTTCTGCAGGGCTGCTGTCCAACCTCTCGTCCTCCAGTCAGTCTTTACATAGGTCAAGGATTGCTTTGTCCTAGGTATAGAATCTAGCGCTGGTGGTTGTGCATTTGGTGCATTTGGTGCAATTGGCGATGTGCTTTCATGTGTCAAGATCACTCTGCAGGGTCTCTCTATGTTTGAGGAAATCAGTAGCTCCTCTCAATTTAGTAAGGTCTGCAAACTTCCGTAGTATACCTCCAAGGCCTGCATCCATGTCACTGATGAAGATGATAATGAGAAGTGGCCCTAGAATGGAACCTTGTGGATCTCCACTAGTGACTGGCTGCCAGCCTAACGTAACCCCATTTACCCCAGTGTAACCCTTTGGGATGCTGTGAGAAGCAGTATGGAAAGCTTTGCTGAAATCCAGATTACATCAGCGGCCTTCTCTTGGTCAACTATGTTGGTAACATTGTCACTCATTAAAATGAGTATTCCCTCATGAACCCAGGTTGGCACAGGTCAGGGAAATGTTTTCATCTTATGTTTGGAAAGATGATATTTCAACATCTGTGATAGTGTCTTTTTTTAAAATGCTGTAAAAACTTGGACTGTGCATTGTGCATTTGTTCCAATGATCTCTTTACCATGATGAAAAAGGGTTTTGTTTGTTTGTCAGTTTTCCTCCATATGCTTGACTAAACATCCTGAATCCAGACTGTTCTGTTGGTGCTAAAATTGCAAACTTCTGTTAACCAATAAAAAATACAGAGAGAAAGCTGAGGGCAGAGTCAGACTGAAACTGCTGTATGTGGATTTATATACATCGTTGTATTTATCAGTAAAAACGTGATCACAGTGAAACTTGCCACAGGCAGACCCAGTGAAGCCGTAGAGCTTGCATCAAGGAAAGGCAACTGATCAGTTCAGTATGATGAGATTTGCTTTCAATTCTTTTTGGACTTATGAGTAGAAAATAATGATCAACACTAAGCTGAAGAAAAACTGAGTGAAATTCAACATGAAATTTAGAGGGAAATTTAGAAACCTTGTAAAATCAGTGAGGATAAAAATACTTGTGTATATTAAAAGCTGACTTGTAGTCCTTCTCTCGTGTTGCCTAGTCTTTGGTTATAATTTCTGCAGAAGTTTTCAATTCCAGTCTTCCAGCAAGATGTTAAAAGTTAAACTTCCCTTTGAGCAGTATCTCATTTACAAATGAATAACTGCATTTTCACTAGCTCATTTGCATTTTCTGATAATTGCAACAACTGTAAAACAGTTGAATAGCTACTACTGCACAGCGGGACATATTTGTGGACCTATAATTTGCAGACTGAGAAGATGAGAGAATCCTTTTGATACAATTAAATCTTTGTAGTATTACTGTTAAAGTAAATCTTTATCGTGTACCAAAATCTTTATCATGCACCAATCTTTTGAAGGACACTGCTTGAACTGGCTAAGGAAAATAAAAACTTTTGCATCTGTTTCCAACAGCTTGCATTTACTCTTAGCACCCTAGAAGTCTATCTTTCTGAACTGCAAACAAACCAGGAACCTCTGTACTGTGCATAGGAAGCAACAAAGAATCACACAGTCACACAATCTTAGGGGTTGGAAGAGACCTCTGGGAATCATCTATTCCAACCCGCCTGCTAAAGGTAGAGTAGATTACACAGGAAAGCATCCAGGTGGATCTTGAATATCTCCAACGAAGGAGACTCCACAACCTCTCTGGGCAACCTGTCCAATGCTTTATCACCCTCATAATTTTCTCTTGTGTTCACATGGATCATCCTTTGTTCCAGTTTGTGGCATTGCCCCTTGATCTGAAGGAAGTTCCTGGAAACCACTGAAAAGAACCTGGCCCCATCCACTTGTCCCTCACCCTTTGGTATTTGTAAGCATTGCTAACATCCCACCTCAGTCAAGTCTTCTCTCAGCCTTTCCTCATAAGGGAGGTGCTCCAGGCCCCTAAACATCTTTGTTGGCCTCCACTGGACTCCTTCTAGGAGCTCTCAGTCTTTCTTGTGTCCAGAACTGGACACAGCACTCCAGATGTGACCTCAGCAGGGCAGAGCAGAGGGGGAGGTTCACCTGCCTTGACCTGCTGGCTACGCTCTTGTTTATTTACTTCAGGATATTGTTGGCCTTCTTGGTCACAAGGGCACAGTGCTGTCTCATTGCCACCCTGCTGTCCATCAGCACACCCAGGCCCTTCTCCATAGAGCTCCTCTCCAGCAGGTCATTTTCAAATCTGTGTTGACAGCTATGTAATGTAGTTAAGATACAGATTCTTTTATGCATGATCTGTTCTGTCTTAGTCTGTATGTAACACTGATTTTTGTTTGGTTAGTTTAAACAGGCTTCAGGAGAGATGTGAGGAACTAAGAATCACTAAGCTTGAAACCTGTTCCAAGTATATCAGTAGAAGTAATAGTGAAGACAACATGGATAAACATGATTTATTGAGAAAGAGTGAAGAGTCTGCTATGAGAGGATGTTGCTTTGCTATCTCTTTGGAGTTTTTTGAAGGTGTCAGCAAACACATGAAGAAGTAAAAGCTGACAGTAATAGCTTATTTGGGTTTCCAACAGTTACTTGACAAGTACCCCCTCCAAAGAACTTTGAAGAAACCAGGCAGCCATTGGATTTGGGAAAAGAACTTAATACATTTAAATTAATGACTAAAGTATAAAAAAAAAAATGGAGTTGGGGTAAATAGAGAGGGGTCATAGGAAACAATTCTCCATGATTATGCTAACAGGGAGCGTTCACACTGATAAAGGATATAGGAGAAAGGTGAGCTCACAGTTTACTGATAGGTAGATACAGAGACTGCTGTGCGGTCACTTACATAGTGTCAGGACCACTGATCTCTTCCTTGTATGTCCACCTTGACAGACACTCCTGTTAGAACTGAAGAGGCATCACTGATAGACTTTGTCCCTTCTTCTTTTACTCCAGTGATCCCTTCCATCACAGTGCACTGTGTTAATGAGATTGAGCAGAGAGTGCTGCATGAGTTGGGCAGACTGTAAGGACTTAATAATGCTCAGTGACTGGACATTAAAATGGCAGAAATTGTTTCCCATCGGTAGCTTAGTGTGGTACATACTGGAGGAAGGGAGGAGCAAACTTACCTTCACATTTAAAAAGATGAGATCAAAACTGACTCTTGCCTCTCAGCACTGATGTCAAAAACAGCCAAAGATTAGAAATATTTAGGAAGTAAAGGGAGACTAATGGCTATACTTTGACAAAAAAACAAACCTGAATTATTTTATGTAGTTCTGCCCACTCACCCCTATTTCATTTAATTAAAAAAAAAAAAAAAAAAAAAAAAAAAGCTAAAACTGAAATTAAACATAATTTCAGAAAGAATAATGTTGAAGTTTTAAGGAAGAATTTAAGGAAGAGCAAATATGAAAACAATTGGAAGCAATTTCTGTAAGAGGAGCAGCATGAATTCTTTCGGGTGAAGTGGTGGCTGAAAAATGGTGTAGCAGAATGCTGTAAAATGATCACTAGCAAAGGATGCATAAATAGGAAATGTTTATTCACCATCTTTTTTTAATGCACTCACACTAAGAGGTATCTAATGAAACTAGCAGCTGATGAATTGAAAACGGACAAAAGGAGGTGGTTCTCAACAGAACGTGTAATTAAGGTATAGAATTTCTTGCCTCAGGAATTTCAGGAGGCTAAACACTGAAAATCAGTATCAAGGGAAACTGCCATTTCACAGAAGGAAAATCGTCAAATACAAATACCTGCTTCTTGTATCCTACTTCTGCAAACTGTTGGAAGTTCGGGGAGTATTGCAGGGAGGTACTGTTATGTATTTTTGTGTTTTTACATGCTTCTCTAGGTATCAGTGTTGGCTACTTTGACAGGGGATTTGAATGGACCTTTTGCTCATGCACTGTACAAGCATTCCTTTGTTGTAAAGCTTGATCTTTTAATATTATATTAAGCAGAATTCATTTATTATTATTAAATTTCTGTTTCCTGAATCCTTTTCTACCGGTAGCACTCAAACTTTAGCCAAAAAATGGGGTACCTTCCTATTTATGGTAGTTTTAGGACCACAGGCTACATGTACTTCTCTTTGTGTCACCTTGTATTTACTATCAGAATATTCAGGGCAGGGCAGTACTTGTCAGATCAAGGATTAATTCTGTATGACTTTGTCCTGTTACTGTTGCATGATATTTTTTAGGTCATATAAGGGATGTTCTTCTAGTCACATCTGTCTTGCATTCCATGCAATAGGGGCCTTTAAGGAAAGAGGTGTTTTAGGAAAGAGGCATTTCTGAGTGGGTACTGATAAAACAAATTCATGGCCTGGGCTGTCCATAGGCTGGCTGTTCCTGCTTTCCTTGCAGACTCCTTTGCAGTGTTTTTATATCTCTATTCCTTCCCACAGACATACTCAGCACCCTTGTGTCTCTGTGTTGTATGTGACCAGTTTATTGATGAAAAATATACTTCTTTGTTTCTGCAGTGACTAGAGAGAGCTCTCCACTTGTAAATGGAGGAGTAATATTAAGAAGACATACTTTGTGCTGGATAGAAGTACTGCATTTGAGAAGATTTGTGCTATTTGAAACAAGAGACTGCTATTTAAACTAGCTGTCTTTTTCCTTTTATTGATGTGGCAGCTGCACAACTCGAAGATGATTTTTACTGTTTGGTTCAATCTTAATTAATTATTTTGGTTTAATAGTATACCTTGCTACTACATTACTGATTTTGAATCTCAAGTCCCTGTTTGCCTTAGAAAAATTCTTGAAGTTCAGGCTGAGTTTAGATAGTTAATAATCTTAGTAATGCATATTCATCCAGTTATGTGTATTTTTATGAAGATACTGTCTTCTGAATAGGTTTCTGTGTGTGACTGCAGTATCTTAAAATAATTATTGTGTATTCAGCAGATGTTTGTACCAGATGTGTGGGGTTTTTATTTGAAAGAAGTGCTTATTTTTCTATGAATAGTTCTCTGCCCATTGTGTGAAGGCAGAATAGTGGTGACTGCTAAGGTTTTTACATATAACTTAAGCTAATGGTAATCCTATGTGCTGATTTAGTGCTGCTTCTCACCTTTTTGAAAGAAAAGTTTTCTAGCCTAATTCTTTAATTCAGTAGCAGATGGTACCCATTAAGCATACTATGCAACATGAACTTCAGCATTAGCTATCAGGAGGCAGCTTGGTGCGTGCCAGCTTTAGCTGCCTGAGCGTGAGCTCCTTCTGTAGGCTCTCTTTGGAGTGGAGAGAAATAAGCACTTTCACTGCATGATTCATCTCATCCTAAGCTATATATCTAAATTGGGAAGATGAATTCCACCTGAAATCCATTGATGAGTAGAAATGTCTTTTGTTTAAGCTAAGGTGTTAATAAAAAGACTATCTTGACTGCCTTATGAATCTCTTGTTTTCTCCCATGAATTAGTTTTCAGATATTTAAAACTCTGTATCCAGGTTCATGTTTTGTGTTATTTGGAGCTGCTGTGCTTTTACTGCAGATTTGAAAGTTAAAGAGAAGGGTATATTCACATAGCTTTGCAGAATTAGGTACATAAAATTAGGCAATCTGAGTAGTCTTATTGCCAACTGGTTTGGTTGGTTTTCTGAGTTTTTTTGACCAACACGATGAGAAGAGCGAGGTATAAAAGACAATTTTTTAAATGCTCTAAACTTTGTTTAAGACAGACAAAAAAGACTCTTCAGATGTCTTTAGAGGAGCTCTTACTCTGGAGCAGCCTGTGTCTCTGTGTTAGTTGCACAGGAAGCCCTTGCACAGGTGTTGTAGCCTGCAGAGGTTCTGTACTGAAAGAGGCATGAAGATACCTTGAGTTTTGTTT